>NC_047049.1:76773106-77083989 GCF_011762595.2 Tursiops truncatus | reverse complement strand
AAAAAAAAAAAAAAAAAAGCCAATGCTACCATGTCCTCACTCTGCTTTAAGACCCAAGGAACCCATTGTCTGTAGGATAAGGCCACACTCATTTGCAGGGCAGACCAGCCCCTTCATAGTCTGACCACACCTACTTTATGGCCTCTTCCCTCTTGTACCCTTGGCCCCAGGCTGATGTCCTTACAGCCCCTTCCTCTAAACCACATGCAACACCCTGCACAACTCTCTGAATCCTCCATGCCTTTCTGGCATAGTACCTTATTTTGTAGCCAGTCTTTGATTGTCTTCTAACTTTTCTTTGAAACTCACCTCAAATGCATCACCTCCTCCAGGAAGCCTCCCTTGCTTGATGCTCAGGTTCCTGGCCCTGAGCTCCAATAGCACATCGTTAGGCCTATTCTGTTCCCATTTGTTTTTTGTTTGTTTTTTGTTTTTCCTTTTTTGGCCTCGCTGTGCGGCATGCAGGATCTTAGTTCCCTTACCAGAAATCAAACCCATGCCCCCTGCAGTGGAAACACAGAGTCTTAACCACTGGACCACAAGGGAAGTCCCTGTCCCCATTTGTTTAAATATCTACCTCTACAAGGCAGAGCTGGGAACCCAGGGCTGATTCTCATTCTGTTCTGCCCAGGGTAAAGAAACGAAGGCAGATTTTCAGGTTATTGGGGTTAAATGAGTAGAAGGCACCATGGACAGATGTGGTGCCACAAAAGGCTCGGGTCTGCCGTGCTGGGGCCGCCCCCTCTGTTACTGACACCTCCATTCTCTAAGGCTGGGATTAGGGGTCCAGGAGGGGTATCTCCGGCCCCAAGCTAACCTCAGTGATCACAACAGTGGAGGTCTAACATACTTTAAGAAGATATTTTGATGCTAAAAGCCCAAACATAACACAGTAAATCAGAAAGAAAAAATAAATTTAGCCATAATCCCATGACCTCAATACAATCACTCTTTCAAATTTTTTTAAATTTATTTTTACTTATTTACTTTTGGCTGCGTTGGATCTTTGTTGCAGTGGGCGGGCTTCTCACTGCGGTGGCTTCTCTTGTTGTGGAGCACGGGCTCTAGGCGCGCGGGCTTCAGTAGTTGTGGCACGTGGGCTCAGTAGTTGTGGCTCGCAGGCTCTAGAGCGCAGGCTCAGTAGTTGTGGTGCACGGGGCTTAGTTGCTCCGTGGCATGTGGGATCTTCCCAGACCAGGGCTCGAACCCGTGTCCCCTGCATTGGCAGGCGGATTCTTAACCACTGCGTCACCAGGGAAGCCCCAGTCAATTACTCTTATTTTTCACTTTCCCTTCCAGTCTTCTCCCTTATGTCTTGTGATGGTTAGTTTTAGGCATCGTCGTGACAGGGCCAAGGGATGAACTGGTGAAACATTACCCTGGGTGAGTCTGTGAGGGTGTTTCGAAGGAGATTAGCATTTAAGTCAGTAGACTGAGTAAAGATCTTTCTCACCCTCGTGGGAGGGCATCATCTAATCCATTGAGGACCAACCTTGATAGAACAAGAAGGCACAGGAAGGGTGAATTCTCTCTCTCTCTCTCTCTCTCTCTCCTTGCGCTGGGACATCACCTTCTGCCCTTGGACATCAGGCCTTCAGACTCAGGCTGGGGCTTACACCGTTGACCCCCCCTGGTTCTCAGGCCCTCAGATTTGGACTGAACCACACCACCAGCCTTTCTGGGCCTTGCAGATGGCAGACTGTGGGACTTCTCAGCATCCGTAATCCCAGGAGCCAATCCCTCATCATAAATCTCTTCCTCAAATCAACACGTTGTACAACTTAAACGATGTCATATGTCACTTATATCTCAATAAAGCTGGAGGAAAATCTCTTTCCATATATCTATACACATCCTATCAGTTCTTTTTCTCTGGAGACCTCTGACTGATACATGTCTATCATTGCAGTTATCATTTTTTTAAATATAATATTGGGTTGGCCCAAAAAGTTCGTTTGGATTTTTCCATAACATCTTACAGAAAAACCCGAATGAACTTTTGTGGCCAACCCAATATGTAAGCAAAGTCAAATTCCTGAGAAGATGTCTTTCATTTGCTTCCCACTGCTCTGCACACGATGGGTGCTTAATAAGTCATTTGAGGCAGACTGGCACGTATCTTGAGTAAAAGCTTTTCTCAGAGGCAGTGTCACCCTGGCGTGACTCTTCCAGAGGAAGCTAGTGAGAACATCTCTCATCACTTCCAGCCTTCTCTTTCCTACCTCAAACCCACTTTTTCTCTTTAAATTTTTTTTTTTTTTCCCAGCTTGTGGGATCTCAGTTCCCTCACCAGGGATGGAACCCAGGCCCTCTGCAGTGAAAGCGCAAAGTCCTAACCACTGGACCGCCAGGGAATTCCCTCCCTTTGAATCTTATTTTTATTCCTTCAATCAGTCATTTAGTCAACAAACACAAGTGCTGACTGCAGAGCGGGCCCCCGGCTGGGCCCTGTGCTCAGTGCCGGGTGTGGGGGCGTGGTTGACTGCCTGCAGCCCCACTGCTCCCTCGAGACCCTGGATCAGTGGCTTGTTATTCAGGACTTATCCAGCTCCCAACTAGGAGTCCAGGTGCACCCAGGCCCCTTCTTTTGTGTGAGCTGCAGAAACAGAATTGTCCAGCTGCCCCGAGAAAACCCACAGTTGAGATTGTGTCAGCAGGCCTCTGTTCTGTTTCTATAAAGGACAGCCTATTAGGTAACAATCCATCCCAAGTGGAAAACATGCCTCTGTAAGGCCTGAAATGAACTCTTGCCTCATCCCCCTTCAAGCCCACAGTCCTCTCCCTCTGAAACAACGAGGTTGACCAACTACAGAGAGTCTCCAAAATGTCTTTTCTAGCTTTAAAGAAAACAGGGACTCTAGCCTCAGGGAGACAAAAGATGACACTGTGTGAGGGGAGCTCCAGGGAGTGGGGTTGAGCCAGAGGGGCCCTCGTCCTGGGTGGGAAACCACCTTTCCCAAACTTCTGCTGCAGGGAACGTCTGGGAGGGTAGGCTCGGGAAGGCCAAGTTGCCGCTGCACGGGGCTCAGAGGAAGGGATTGCTTGGGTGGAGGCGAAACACTACACCAACTGAGGAGGAATTCATCTCCAATCCTGAGACCTAAAGAACCATGTTCCCCTGTGATGGGGTGGGGGGCACCTTGGCCTCCCCATAAACTCACGAACCTAGGATGAAGCAGGAAAGAAAGTCACACTTCTCATTCACCAGCACTCTTACAGGGAGGGTGGCTGAGCAGGGTGTCCTCCAGAACTGTGGGCTTTCTGTATGCATGTGGACGGACACACACACACACACACACACACACACACACACACACACACTGTTGCGGGCTGAGCTGAGTCCCCCGATACTCATGTGTTGAAGTCCTCACCCCCAGAACCTCAGAATGTGACTGTATTTGGAGACAGGGCCTTTAAAGAGATGATTTAGGTAAAATGAGGTCATTAGGCTGGGCCCTAATCCAGTATGACTGGTGTCATTACACAGACAGACAGAGGGAAACCATGTGGACACAGCAGGAAAACGGCCGTCTACAAGCCAAGGAGAGAGGCCTCAGGAGAAGCCAACCCTGTGACACCTTGATCTCAAACTTCCAGCCTCCAAATCTGTGAGACAACAGATGTTGGCTGTTTAAGCTGCTCAGTCTGTGGTGCTGTGTTATGGCAGCCTGAGCAGACTACCACACGGTTCCCACAAATTCACACACACACACACACACACACACACACACACACACTCTCATACAAAAATCGCTCACGCAGACCTGCACACTTACCCACCATCTGCACAGACACACTCACGAATCCTCACCTCCCAACCCCACACCATCTACACAACTCCGCTCCCTTCACACACTCACATGCACTGCCTGAGGCCAGAGACTCAGGCTGCGTGGCTCAGGCCCACACGGAGGCCGGTTCCCCTCCTCGAATAGCGGGCTTTGCTCTCCATCAAGCTCACTCCTCTCATCCCGGGCCCTTTGCCTGGACTCTGACTTCCTGCGTACTGACCCTCCCTGGGGCCTGGCAACGTGCTCTCCTGTCCTGACCTTGGCCTGCACCAGGAGCTGGGAGGCCTAGACTCCGATGAGCACGGGCAAGGAGCAAACATTCAGAACCTCAGGATTCTCATCTCCAAAATCAGCGTTTACGCTAGCACAGCAGTTCTCAAAGCGTGGCCCCCAGACCAGCAACATCAGGACCACTGGGAACTTGCTAGGAACGCACACTCTCAGGCCCCACCCGGACCTACTCATCAGAGCTTTCGGGTGGGTGGAGCCCAGAAGTCTGAATTTTAACACGTCCTTTGGGCAGTTCTGGTGCAGGCTAAGGTTTGAGAACCACTGAACTGGGCAATCTCTAAAATTCCTGCTAGGGAATAAACCTCCCAGACTAAGCATTAAGTGTGGTCATTATGATGGGTAGTATTTATGAAACGCCTTCAGTGTGCCCAGCCCTGTGCAAACATTAACTCTACAACAACCCTCTAAAATAGGTGTCATTAAACATATTTTCCAGATGAGTGAAAGGAGGGCCAGAGAGGTTAAGTAACTAACCAAGGGACACACAGCTGGAGGTGAGCCGGAGGAGGATTTGCACCAGGGCTCCCTCACTGTGTGGTCCCCACTACTCCACCTGGGCTACCACAGTGACAAGTACCTGGCCTGCTGTCAGTTCTCAGTGCAGGTCACTCACTTTCTGGGGGTCCTATGACCTATGACCTGCTCTTCCCACCTTAACCAACGTTGCCAGCCTCCCTCACCGCCCTACCTGTTACGGTACCTTGGGGCTCTCCCCCACCTTCCATCCCCTGTCCAACACTGAGCCCTGCCTTCCTTCTCTTTCCACGCTAGTGGCTGGCGGGGCATCACAACCGTTCCACGGTTTGACACCATTGTTGGAACCAGCTTGGCTCGTGAAGGAAAGAGGCCAGGCCTAAGTTCAAGACCTGTGATGGCCTGAGAAAACACAGCCTCTCCCCGCACAACTTCCCCCAACAGAAAAACCTCCTGCAGGCAATGCTGAGATTCCCAAGGCCTTGATGCTCACACAGTGCAAAAGCCTGTGGGAGAAACAAGGTTTCCCTAGTGTTTCCATAGGTGAGGCCTGGGGCACGTGGGCACTGAGCAGAAGCAGGGCCCTCCAAGGGACTGGTGTGAGCAGGGAAGCCCAGCTGCCCCGAGGCCGCCCTGCCTGGTCCCCTAGCACCATCACCCTGGTCGCCTGAGCAGTGCATGGCCGGGCTGCGCCCCACGAGGAGGACAGACGTCTTGTCTGTCTGCACTGCTCTATGCTTAGTTTTTACATATAGGAAGTGCCAAGTCAGTATTTGTTGACTGAATGAATGGATTCTTGTTCTATCTACCAGAGTTTACATCAGCACAGCTTTGTATACACGTGTGTACACGCACACACATGTCCTCACGCTCTGGGGCTGGTGGAGATGCCAAGGGGAGCAGAGAGTCAGGAAGCAGGACAGGGCAGCCGGGCAGGGGAGGCTGGTGTGGAGCAGGAGGAAAGCACAGAGGGACAGAGCGGGTGGGAACGGACTGCTGCACAGCTGAGGCCAGTAAAAGCAAAACCCAGAGGCTTCCCTGGGGGAGCCGCGGTTAAGACTCTGCGCTCCCAACGCAGGGGGCCTGGGCATGATCGCTTCAGGGGACGAGATCCCACATGCATGCTGCAACTAAGAGTTCACATGCCACAACTAAGGAGTCTTCAAGCCACAACTAGGAGCCCACCTGCTGCAACTAAGACCCGGCTCAACCAAATAAATAAATATTAAAACAAAGCAAGGGGGAGACCTTCAAGATGGCAGAAGAATAAGACGCGGAAATCACCTTCCTCCCCACAGATACATCAGAAATACATCTACACGTGGAACAACTCCTACAGAACACCTACTGAAAGCTGGCAGAAGACCTCAGACCTCCCAAAAGGCAAGAAACTCCCCACGTACCCGGGTAGGGCAAAAGAAAGAAGAATAAACAGAGACAAAAGAATAGGGACGGGACCTGCACCAGTGGGAAGGAGCCGTGAAGGAGGAAAGGTTTCCATACACTAGGAAGCCCCTTCGCGGGCAGAGACTGCAGGTGGCAGAGGCGGAAAGCTTCGGAGCCGCGGAGGAGAGCGCAGCCACAGGGGTGCGGAGGGCAAAGCTGAGAGATTCCCGCACAGAGGATCCGTGCCCACCGGCACTCACCAGCCCGAGAGGCTTGTCTGCTCACCCGCCGGGGCGGGCGGGGCTGGGAGCTGAGGCTCTGCCTTCGGAGGTCGGATCCCAGGGAGAGGACCGGGGTTGGCAGCGTGTACACAGCCTGAAGGGGGCTAGTGCACCCCAGCTAGCTGGGAGGGAGTCCGGGAAAGTCTGGACCTGCCGAAGAGGCAACAGACCATTGTTTCGGGATGCGCGAGGAGAGGGGATTCAGAGCACCACCTAAATGAGCTCTAGAGACGGGTGCGAGCTGCGGCTATCAGCGCAGACACAAGAGATGGACATGAAACACTAAGACTGCTGCTACAGCCACCAAGAAGCCTGTGTGCGAGCACAGGTCACTGTCCACACCTCCCCTCCCCGGAGCCTGTGCAGCCCGCCTCTGCCAGGGTCCTGGGATCCAGGGAGAACTTCCCTGGGAGAACGCACGGCGTGCCTCAGGCTGGTGCAACGTCTCGCTGGCCTCTGCCACCGCAGGCTCGCCCCGCATCCGCACCCCTCCCTCCCCCAGGCCTAAGTGAGCCAGAGCCCCCGAATCAGCTGCTCCTTTAACCCCGTCCTGTCTGAGCGAAGAACAGACGCCCGCAGGTGACCTACACACAGAGGTGGGTCCAAATCCAAAGCTGAACCCCAGGAGCTGTGCGAACAAAGAAGAGAAAGGGAAATCTCTCCCAGCAGCCTCAGGAGCAGCAGATTAAATCACCACAATCAACTTGATGTACCCTGCATCTCTGGAACACCTGAATACACAATGAATCAGCCCAAAACTGAGGCGGTGGACTTTGGGAGCAACTGTAGACTTGAGGTTTGCTTTCTGCATCTAATTTGTTTCTGGTTTTATGTTTATCTTAGTTTACTATTTAGATCTTATTATCAGTGGTAGATTTGTTTACTGAATTGCTCACTCTCTTCCTTTTTTTTAATATATAAATATATATATATTTTTCCTTTTTCTCTTTTTGTGAGTTTGTATATGTATGCTTATTTGTGTGATTTTGTCTGTATAGCGTTGCTTTTACCATTTTTCCTAGGGTTCTGTCTGCCCTTTTTTTTTAAATATAGTTTTTAGCTCTTGTTATCATTGGTGGATTAATTTTTGGTTTTGTTGCTCCCTTTTTTCTTTCCCTTTTTTTTTTTTTTTTTTTTTTTTTTGTGGTACGCAGGCCTCTCACTGTTCTGGCCTCTCCCGTTGCGGAGCACAGGCTCCGGACACGCAGGCTCAGCGGCCATGGCTCACCGGCCCAGCCGCTCCGCGGCATGTGGGATCCTCCCAGACCGGGGCACGAACCCGTGTCCCCTGCATCGGCAGGCAGACTCTCAAGCACTGCGCCACCAGGGAAGCCCTCTTTCTCTTTTTTAAAATTACTTTTTAATATTTTTATTTTAAATAATTTTTAAATTTTTTTATAACTTTATTTCTTTTTATTATTTTTTCTTTCTTCTTTCTTTCTTTCTTTCTTTTTTTCTCCCTTTTCTTCTCAGCCGTGTGGCTGGCAGGGTCTTGGTGCTCCAGCCGGGTGTCAGTGCTGTGCCTCTGAGGTGGGAGAGCCAACTGCAGGACACTGGTTCACCAGAGACCTCCCAGCTCCACGTAATATCAAATGGCAAAAGCTCTCCCAGAGATCTCCATCTCAACGCTAAGACCCAGCTCCACTCAACGACCAGCAAGCTACAGTGCTGGACACCCTATGCCAAACAACTAGCAAGACAGGAACACAACCCCACCCATTAGCAGAGAGGCTGCCTAAAATCATAATAAGGTCAGAGACACCCCAAAACACAGCACCGGATGCGGTCCTGCCCCCCAGAAGACAAGATCCAGCCTCATCCACCAGAACACAGGCACTAGTCCCCTCCACCAGGAAGCCTACACAACCCACTGAACCAGTCTTAGCCACTTGGGACAGACACCAAAAACAATGGGAACTACGAATCTGCAGCCTGTGAAAAGGAGACCCCAAACACAGTAAGTTAAGCGAAATGAGAAGACAAAGAAACACACAGCAGATGAAGGAGCAAGATAAAAACCCACCAGACCTAACAAATGAAGAGGAAATAGGCAGTCTACCTGAAAAAAAATTCAGAGTAATGACAGTAAAGATGATCCAAAATCTTGGAAATAGAATGGAGAAAATACAAGAAACATTTAACAAGGACCTAGAAGAACTAAAGATCAAACAAACAATGATGAACAGCACAATATATGAAACAGAATTTTCTAGAAGGGATCAATAGCAGAATAACTGAGGCAGAAGACTGGATAAGTGACCTGGAAGATAAAATAGTGGAAATAACTACTGCAGAGAAGAATAAAGGAAAATGAATGAAAAGAATGGAGGACAGTCTCAGAGACCTCTGGGACAATATTAAACACACCAACATTAGAATTATAGGATTCCCAGAAGAAGAAGATAAAAAGAAAGGGACTGAGAAAATATTTGAAGAGATTAAAGTTGAAAACTTCCTTAATATGGGAAAGGAAAGAGTCAGTCAAGTCCAGGAAGTGCAGGGAGTCCCATACAGGATAAATCCAAGGAGAAACACGCCAAGGCACATATTAATCAAACTATTAAAAATTAAATACAAAGAAAAAATTAAAAGCAGCAAGGGAAAAACAACATACAAGGGAATCCCCATAAGATGAACAGCTGATCTTTCAGCAGAAACTCTGCAAGCCAGAAGAGAGTGGCAGGACATATTTAAAGTGATGAAAAGGAAAAACCTACAACCAAGATTACTCTACCCAGCAAGGATCTCATTCAGATTCGACAGAGAACTTAAAACCTTTACAGACAAGCAAAAGCTAAGAGAATTCAGCACCACCAAGCCAGCTTTACAACAAATGCTAAAGGAACTTCTCTAGGCAGGACAAGAGAAGGAAAAGACCTACAATAACAAATCCCAAACAATTAAGAAAACGGTAATAGGAACATACATATTGATAATTATCTTAAATGTAAATGGATTAAATGCTCCCACCAAAAGACACCAACTCGCTGAATGGATACAAAAACAAGATCTGTATATATACTCCACAAGAGACCCACTTCAGACCTAGGGACACATACAGACTGAAAGTGAGGGGATGGAAAAAGATATTCCATGCAAATGGAAATCAAAAGAAAGCTGGAGTAGCAATTCTCATATCAGACAAAATAGACTTTAAAATAAAGACTATTACAAGAGACAAAGAAGGACACTACATAATGATGAAGGGATCAATCCAAGAAGAAGATATAACAATTGTAAATATTTATGCACACAACATAGGAGCACTTCAATACGTAAGGCAAATGCTAACCGCCATAAAAGGGGAAATCGACAGTAATACAATCATAGACGGGGACTTTAACACACCACTTTCACCAATGGACAGATCATCCAAAATGAAAATAAATAAGGAAACACAAGCTTTAAATGATACATTAAACAAGATGGACTTAATTGATATTTATAGGACATTCCATCCAAAAACAACAGAATGCACTTTCTTCTCAAGTGCTCATGGAACACTCTCCAGGATAGATCATATCTTGGGTCACAAATCAAGCCTTGGTAAATTTCAGAAAATTGAAATCATATCAAGTATCTTTGCCGACCACAAGGCTATGATACTAGATATCAATTACATGGAAAAATCTGTAAAACATACAAACGCATGGAGGCTAAACAATATACTACTTAATAACCAAGAGATTACTGAAGAAATCAAAGAGGAAATCAAAAAATACATAGAAACAAATGACAATGAAAACACGATGACCCAAAACCTATGGGATGTAGCAAAAGCAGTTCTAATAGGGAAGTTTATAGCAAGACAATCCTACTTCAAGAAACAAGAAACATCTCAAGTAAACAACCTAACCTCACACCTAAAGCAATTAGGGAAAGAAGAAGAAAAAAACCCAAAGTTAGTCAAAGGAAAGAAATCATAAAAATCAGATCGGAAAATAAATGAAAAACAAATGAAGGAAATTATAGCAAATATCAGTAAGACTAAAATCTGGTTCTTTGAGAAGATAAACAAAATTCATAAACCATTAGCCAGACTCATCAAGAAAAAAAGGGAGAAGACTCAAAACCAATAGAATTAGAAATGAAAAAGGAGAAGTAACAACTGACAGTGCAGAAGTAAAAAGGATCATGAGAGATTACTACAAGCAACTCTATGCCAATAAAATGGACAATCTGGAAGAAATGGACAAATTCTTAGAAAATCACAACCTTCTGAGACTGAACCAGGAAGAAATAGAAGATATAAACAGACCAGTCACAAGTACTGAAATTCAGACTGTGATTAAAAATCTTCCAACAAACAAAAGCCTAGGACCAGATGGCTTCACAGGAGAATTCTATCAAACATTTAGAGAAGAGCTAACACCTATCCTTCTCAAACTCTTCCAAATATAGCAGAGGGAGGAACACTCCCAAACTCATTCTATGAGGCCACCATCACCCTGATACCAAAACCAGACAAAGATGTCACAAAGAAAGAAAACTGCAGGCCAATATCACTGATGAACATAGATGCAAAAATCCTCACTAGCAAACAGAATCCAACAGCACATTAAAAGGATCATACACCATGTTCAAGTGGGGTTTATCCCAGGAATGCAATTCTTCAGTATATGCAAAACAATCAGTGTGATACACCATGTTAAGAAATTGAAGGACAGGGCTTCCCTGGTGGCACAGTGGTTGAGAGTCCACCTGCCGATATAGGGGATACGGGTTCGTGCCCCGGTCTGGGAAGATACCACATGCCATGGAGCGTCTGGGCCCGTGAGCTATGGCCGCTGAGCCTGCGCGTCCGGAGCCTGTGCTCTGCAACGGGAGAGGCCACAACAGTGAGAGGCCCACGTACCGCAAAAAAAAAAAAAAAAAAAGAAATTGAAGGAGAAAACCATATGATCATCTCAATAGACGCAGAAAAAGCTTTTGACAAAATTCAACACCCATTTATGATAAAAACCCTCCAGAAAGTAGGCATAGAAGGAACTTACCTCAACATAATAAAGGCCCTATATGACAAACTCACAGCCAACATCGTTCTCAGTGGTGAAAATTTAAAAGCATTTCCTCTAAGGTCAGGAACAAGACAAGGTTGTCCACTCTCACCACTATTATTCAACATAGTTTTGGAATTTTTAGCCACAGCAATTAGAGAAGAAAAAGAAATAAACGGAATCCAAGTCGGAAAAGAAGAAGTAAAGCTGTCACTGTTTACAGATGACATGACACTATACATAGAGAATCGTAAAGATGCCACCAGAAAACTCCTAGAGCTAATCAATGAATTTGGTAAAGTAGCAGGATACAAAATTAATGCACAGTAATCTCTTGCATTCCTATACATTAATGATGAAAAAATCTGAAAGAGAAATTAAGGAAACACTCCCATTTACCATTGCAACAAAAAGAATAAAACACCTAGGAATAAACCTACCTAAGGAGACAAAAGACCTGTATGCAGAAAACTATAAGACACTGATGAAAGAAATTAAACATGATACAAATAGATGGAGAGATATACCACATTCTTGGATTGGAAGAATCAACATTGTGAAAATGACTTTACTACCCAAAGCAATCTACAGATTCAATGCAGTCCCAATCGAACTACCAATGGCATTTTTCACAGAACTAGAACAAAAAAATTTCACAATTTGTATGGAAACACAAAAGACCCTGAATAGCCAAAGCAATCTTGAGAAAGAAAAATGGAGCTGGAGGAATCAGACTCCTGGACTTCAGACTATACTACAAAGCTACAGTAGTCAAGACAGTATGGTACTGGCACAAAAACAGAAATATAGGTCAATGGAACAGCATAGAAAGCCCAGAGATAAACCCACACACATATGGTCACATTATTTTTGATAAAGGAGGCAAGAATATACAATGGAGAAAAGACAGCCTCTTCAATAAGTGGTGCTGGGAAAACTGGACAGCTACATGTAAAAGAAAGAAATTAGAACACTCCCTAACACTATACACAAAAATAAACTCAAAATGGATTAAAAACCTAAATGTAAGGCCAGACGCTATAAAACTCTTAGAGGAAAACATAGGCAGAACACTCTAGGACATAAATCACAGCAAGATCCTTTTTGACCCACCTCCTAGAGAAATGGAAATAAAAACAAAAATAAACAAATGGGACCTAAGGAAACTTCAAAGCTTTTGCACAGCAAAGGAAACCATAAACAAGACCAAAAGACAACCCTCAGAATGGGAGAAAATATTTGCAAATGAAGCAACTGACAAAGGATTAATGTCCAAAATTTACAAGCAGCTCATGCAGCTCAATATCATAAAAACAAACTACCCAATCCAAAAATGGGCAGAAGCCCTAAACAGACATATCTCCAAAGAAGATATACAGATTGCCAACAAACACATGAAAGGATGCTCAACATCACTAAGCATTAGAGAAATGCAAATCAAAACTACAATGAGGTATCACCTCACACCAGTCAGAATAGCTATCATCAAAAAATCTACAAACAATAAATGCCGGAGAGGGTGTGGAGAAAAGGGAACCCTCTTGCAGAGTTGGTGGGAATGTAAATTGATACAGCCACTATGGAGAACAGTTGGAGGTTCCTTAAAAAACTAAAAATAGAATGACCATACGACCCAGCAATCCCACTACTGGGCATACACCCTGAGAAAACCATAATTCAAAAAGAGTCATGTACGACAATGTTCATTGCAGCACTATTTACAATAGCCAGGACATGGAAGCAACCTAAGTGTCCATCAATAGATGAATGGATAAAGAAGATGTGGCACATATATACAATGGAATATTACTCAGCCATAAAAGGAAACGAAATTGGGCTATTTGTAGTGAGGTGGATGGACCTAGCATCTGTCATACAAAGTGAAGTAAGTCAGAAAGAGAAAAACAAATACCGTATGCTAACACATATATATGGAATCTAAAAAAAAAAAAAAAAGTCATGAAAAACCTAGGGGCAGGATGGGAATAAAGACTCAGACCTACTAGAGAATGGACTTGAGGACACGGGGAGGGGGAAGGGTAAGCTGGGACAAAGTGAGAGAGTGGCATGGACTTATATATACTACCAAATGTAAAATAGATAGCTAGTGGGAAGCAGCTGCATAGCACAGGGAGATCAGCTCGGTGCTCTGTGACCACCTAGAGGGGTGGGATAGGGCGGGTGGGAGGGAGGGAGACACAAGAATGGAGAGATATGGGAACATACGTATATGTATAGCTGATTCACTTTGTTATAAAGCAGAAACTAACACACCATTGTAAAGCAATTATACTCCAATAAAGATGTTAGAAAAAAACAAAAAACAAAAAAAAGTGAGCCGAGGCTAAAGGAAAAGAATCACAAGTTGGAAGTTGGGCCTGAGAGCTGATCATGCTTGAGGTCTGCTTACAAAAATATCATTTGTGTTGAGTACAGAAGGTCACTGATGAGACCAGAGATGGTCCCACGCCTGTGAACTTTGCTGACACTCTGGACTCAGACCCGGCCGTCGGGTTGCCTTGTGGGCAGGGCTAATCTGGCGGGATCTAGAGGTGCACCGAGGGGGGTTTTGTGGGCTGGACTTTCACCCTAAGTGACGCTAGGTTTGGTCTCACTTACTGTTTGTGGACGAAGCTTTTCATTCAGGGAAACATTCTGCATAATCCTACAGCCAGGGTGTCTTGCACAAGATGTTCTTGCAACGTGACCAGGCTGGGGGCCCCACGCCTTCTAAGTCCAGGTTAAGACCAAGTCCTGCTACCCGCAACTCCTTCCCTTCCCCTGGGCTTGGCACCTCCGTCTGGATGGATCATCTGGTGAACCCAGGTAATTGCAGGAACCGAGGCCCAGCCCTCAGCTGAATGGGCCTGCCTCGTCTGTTTCCCTGCAGCCACTGTAGTCTTCTTGGACGGTCCGGAACTTGGACTAGGTGGGCCACTGCTGCCTTCTAGGACCTGGAAAGGGCTACAGAGAGCACCTCCCAGACCGACGGGCACTGCACACGAAGCCGAGCAGCTCCTTTGCAGCATTAACCTCGTGTGTGACAAGTGGACACACCGCAAGCCGTCATGCCACCATGGGCAGGTCCCTCAGGGCCTGTCAGGAGGAGACTGAGGCTCGGAGAGATGGAGCGACACGGCCACCAAGAGGGCAAGCCAGGGCTCCAGCTTGTGTCTTGTGGCTCCAGGTTCGTGTTCCTTTTACCCTGCCAGAAAGCCCCGGTTATAAATGACGAGCACGGTTCCTGGACAAACTGCTTCACTGGAATTCAATCCTGGAGAAGAAAAATGGCCCCTGCGATGGGTGTACTCGGTCCTGGAATCTGCATGGCCTGTGTGATCCAGCCTCGTGAGCAACCCTCCCGCTCGTGTTGTGTTCCTGGATTAGGGGTGATTGATGCCAGCTGAGGTTCCCACCGAGGCTCCGTGCAGAGCGAGCGAGTAAGATCACAGGTGTTGGGTTCCTCCCACTCAGCACAGCCAGGCAGATACCTTCTTATATCCTTGTGAAACAAACAACACATTTTATTGTGACAGTACCTTTACTATGAAGGGGTGAAGGGGGTCAAAAGGTAGAAACTGCCAGTTATAAGATAAATAAGTCCTGGGACTGTAACATACGGCATAGTGACTACAGTTAATAATACTGTATTGTGTATTTGAAAGTTGCCAAGTAGACCTTAAAAGTCCTCTTCACAAGAGGAAACAAAATTTGTAACAAGGGTGTGGCGACAGATGTTAACTAGACTTACTGTGGTGAGTGTTTCGCAATATATGCAAACACTGAATCATCATGTTGTGCATCTGAAACCAATACAATGTTATATGTCAATTATATCTCAATAAAAATTTTTTAAAATAGCTGTGAAGTTTTGTCAGTAATAATATACAAGCACTGGGTGGGTCTTTGAGCAGTAAATGAAGAAAATAATACAGTAAAGGGAGTCTAATCACTAATAAAACCCCTGCTAAAATTCCTAAATCCCTTACATTTTCTAAGGACTTGTTATAATGAGCTGGTGATACACTGCCCCAGGGCAAGAGGTCAGTTTCATCTCTGCTGAAACTCTGGATGAGAAAGTAAATTCTTTAAAAACTAAATGAGTGACCAGCAACTTCTAGCTTTTCAAAAGAGGAATTATTCCTCAGTTTAACACTGGAGTTTATCAGCAGCAGGTAAAGCTCAGGAAATCAAAATATTAAAGGACTAAGCTCAGAGCTGGGATGATCGCAAAACCCAGGTGAAAACTGCTAAAATACGGACTTAAACCGGAGGGCAGCTTCTGGCCTTTGAAGGGGGCAAGTCAATGATCTGACCTTCCCTGCAGAGCCACAGGGCTGCTGGTGAGCGAGGCCCAAGGTGGCCCCTTCCTCCCCAAGTCCTCAGATACCCCAGAGTCCTCCCTGAGACAGTCTGTTTTGTTCAAGCCTATTTTGTTTCATTTTCCACTTTCCCTTTCAGGTCAGGATCAAGGGAACCCAATATGAAAATTGTTACAAAGTCTTTCAGTGAATTCCAGAACCCAGAACTCACACCATACAAAATACCAATTTCCCTTAAGATAAGGGCAGCTGTCTCAAATCCTTTTTGGAATAAGGTGAGGTATAAAATATTTATATTCCCTAAATAGAATTATTTGTCCTAAAATAACATAAGCCGACCTACCTCTGGGCAGAAAGCCTCAGGTGCAGACAGGCAGGCCCACCTGTTTACACGCAGGGCCACAGTCTCTGCCAAGAAAAATAACCCCCTCGGTGAACAACACGCTGTTCCCTCACTAGGTCCAGTCACCAGAAGAAAGTTCTCAACTCCCAAGGTCTCCCCAGGCTTGCTTTTAGGTCTCCTGTTGCATTGACTCTCTAGCTCTGTTGGGTGAAGATTGGATGTGGTCCAGGAGGCTGCCGGCAACACGGTGGATGCACAAGTCGGATTCTGCCTAGACCTGTGGCCCATGTGTTTTCCATTTAGTGACACCCACGCTACCGGCACAGCGGCCAATAGCGCTCACGGCAGGGGTCCAGCCTCCACCCTGCATCCGCAAACCGGCCCTTGGCAGGACTGGGAGAGCCGTTCCCTCCGGGTTTGCATAGTCAGCACCCACTGCAGAGGCAGGGACAGAGGTCTCCTTAGAGACCTGCTCCCGGCCCTACAAAGGCAAAGTGGCCTCTCTTACGATGCCCTTGGGTGGCAGGTGTGGGTCCAGAGAGTGACACTTGCACCTATTTCACTCACGTAAAGAATTAAATCCGTGCATTCAAATGCTCCAACGAGTCCCACCCACGTACAACTCCGTTAACTACTTCCAACGACTCACTTACAGTGGTCACACCGATTACCGGACTCCCCAGCGCTGCCACCGGGACAAGCTTCAGAGAGCTGTCAGGGACACAGCCACGCCAGCAGATCGTCCAGCCGCCTGTCATGGCCTCGGTGCCCAGAGCTGCCATATTTCGTTCCCGACCCCAGCCATTCTGATCAGAGCAGGGGTGGGGGACAGCTGGCCCAAGGGAATAAGACAGAAATGATGGGGAAAGCAACCGAGTGGGAGCCACAGCAGCAGCTGTAGGAGAGGAGAAGGGAGAGCCAGGGGGCAGCAGACAGAGCAAGCTCGGCAGAGAGCCAAGGGCTTTCTGAGCCCATCCGCTCTGGGCACTGCTGACCCAGCTTCCCTTGAGCACCTGCGCTGGTAGCCATTGTCCTGAGGAGACTGAAGCACCTCTGTGTCCTCTGCATCTCCCAGGACACTGGGGACCTGGAAATTCATTACTGTAAGAACCTCCTCCGTAGCTGTTGGATGCTCTGGTGTTAAGGGCTGAATTGTGTCCCCCTAAAATCGTCTGTTGAAGTCTTAACCCTCAGTACCTCAGAATGGGACCTTATTTGAAGGTACGGTCTTCATAGAGGCCATCAAGTCAAAATGAGGTCATTAGGGTGGATCCTAATCCAGTCTGACTGGTGTCCTTATAAAAAGGGGGAATGTGGACACACACACAGAAAGAATGCCATGTGGACGTGGAGACGGCCGTCTACAAGCCAGAGAGGGAGGCCTGGAATGGACTCTTCCCCAAAGCCCTCAGGAGGGACCAGCCCTGCCCACACCCCTCCATCTCAGACTTCTAGACTCCAGAACCGCGAGACAATAAATGTCCGTTGTTTAAACCAGCCATTCTGTGTGCTCTGCTCTGGCAGCCCCAGGACACTGACACAGCTGGTAGGGTCCTCTGCCTGGCCCAGGGGCCCTAAAACCAGCACAGTCCCGCATCTGCAACCACTTCAATTCCAGCCCTTTAAAATGAAACCTTTGCTTTCGTGTTTTATTTTATTTTGTTTTAAACATTTTGGGACGACTGTATGTGCAGTTTTAAAAGTTCGTAAAAATAGTTTTCTATTAAAAGGCAGAGGCTCCTGGCCTCTTGCCTTCCCAGATCTGTTCCACTGCCCAGAGTCAAAGGGCTCTAATCGTTCCAGTAATTAGCTGTCAGGGGCCGGCATGTCTGAGCAGAGTACTGACTTGTTCTCTGTTCCAGGAGTTCCCTCACTGAGAGCATCCCTTGGAAAATGCCAGAGAAGGTGAAAGGAGATGTCTTCCTGCGGAAGCAGGACTGCCGTAAATAGCCTGCTGGCTTGCTAATGGGAGTCAGGCACTTCAGAAGGGGACGCTCAGTCCCCAGAGCTCCTGTGGCTCCTGTCACAGAGCAAGGACAGGACCCAGAGCAGACCCTGAGCTGGCCAGACTGGAGATCGTGACCATCTGTCCTACCAGCACCTCTGTGTCCCACCCCCAGCGCGGTCCCTGGCTCAGAGAAGACCCTTGACTTGTAAATATCTGATGCTAATGGTTGTTGCAGGGAGAAGTTACCTGACGCTTCTATGTGTCTAGTAATTAGTTGGCAGGGGCTGCTCTTTCTCTTTTTTTTTAATATAAATTTATTTATTTTATTTTTGGCTGCGTTGGGTCTTCGTTGCTGTGCGCAGGCTTTCTCCAGTTGCGGCGAGCTGGGGCTACTCTTCATTGTGGTGTGCGGGCTTCTCATTGCAGTGGCTTCTCTTGTTGCGGAGCACGGGCTCTAGGTGCACGGGCTTCAGTAGTTGTGGCTCGCGGGCTTCAGTAGTTGTGGCTCTCCAGCTCTAGAATGCAGGCTCAGTAGTTGTGGCACACGGGCTTAGTTACTCCGCGGCACGTGGGATCTTCCCGGACCAGGGATCGAACCCGTGTCCCCTGCATTGGCAGGTGGATTCTTAACCACTGCACCACCAGGGAAGCTCTCTTGCTCTTTTTTTTAAACAGACCTTATTTTTTTAGCTGTTTTGCATTTACAGGAAAAACTGAGTAGAAAGTGCATAATTCCCATATACCCTTCACACACGCATGCACGCACGCACGCACACACGCACACGCACGCACACGCACGCACACGCACGCACACACGCACGCACGCACACACGCAGTTTCCCCTGTTATTAACGTCTTGCATTCGTAAGTGTGGTACACTTGTTACAATGGATGAGCCAATATTGACACACTGTTCTTAAATAAAGTCCATAATTTACGTTAACGTTCACTCTCAGTGCTGTACATTCTATGGGTTTCGTCCAGCGTATAAAGACAGGTATTCACCAACACAATATCATACACAATAGTTTCATAGCTCTAAAACCCCTCTGCACTCTATCTATTTAGTCAGCCTTCCCTCCCTCCCCACCCTGAAACCACTGATCTTTCTACTGCTCCATATTTTTTCCTTTTCCAGAATGTCATATAGTTGGAATCCTATAGTATGTAGCCTGTCAGATGAGCTTCTTTTACTTAGTAACATGCATTTAAGTTTCTTTCATGTCTTTTCCTGGCTCCATAGCTCATATCTTCTTAGCACTAATATTCCATTGTCTGGATATACCAAAGTTATTGATCCATTCACCCACTGAAGGACATCTTCGTTGTTCCCAGGTTTTGTCAGTTATAGATAAAGCTGCTATAAACATTCATGTGCAGGTTTTTGGGTGGACATAAGTTTTCAACTTCTTTGGATAAATACCAAGGAGCATGATTGCTGGATCGTATGGTAAGAGTATATTTAGTTGTGTAAGAAATGACCAAGCTGTCTTCCAAGGTATCTGTTCCATTTTTGCATTCCCGCAGCAATTAGTAATAGTTCCTGTTTCCAACTCTTTGCCACCATTTGGTGCTGTCCGTGTTCTGGATTTTGGCCATTCTAACAGATATATAGTGGTGTCTCATCTTTTTTTTAATTAATAATTCCCTAATTATATATACTGCTGAGCATCTTTTCACATGATGTTTGCCACCTGTATATCATCTTTGGTGAGGTATCTGTTTAGATCATTCAGTTTCTTACTGTTGAGTTTTAAGAGTTCTCTGTGTATTTCAGATACTGGTCCTTTATCAGATACGTGTTTTGCAAATATCTTCTCCCAGTCTGTGACTTGTCTTCTCATTCTTGTGAGTCTGCTCTCTTTTCAGACGCTCAGGAGGGCCAATGAGGACAGACACCCAGTATCTCCAGGGTGCACTGTGTGTGCCCACACTCGCTGGACAGCAGGCTGATGTATGGGGCCACATCTAGGCAGTGGGAGAGAGTTTGGGCTGGAGGAACATGTATTTTGGGTGGGAGTATGTCAGATTCCACTGCACTAGCTCCGTCCATCCATCTGCCATCCACCTGATATGGAAGGTGTGCCTGTTTTATACCCTGCTCATTGATTCTAGGCATTAGGAAAGCAAAGATGAGTAAAAACAGAGCCCTCGCCTTCAAAAACCACACAGGCTGGTCCGGAAAGTGGACAAAGAAATAGGTCACTTCAGTGCAGGATGAGAAGTGCCCCATAGAGGGAAAGGTGGGTGCAGTGGAGGTGGAGAAGGCTGTTGGGGGACGGCAATGACAGAGGGAGAAGGAGAATCAGGGTGAAGGTCTCGCCTACTCTGCTGTCTCCAGGGACCCCCAGGGCAGCACGAGGGAGCATCCCCCGCCAGCTGAGCCTTTTGCGGGCGTGTCCAGAAGCTTTCCATCCCCAAAGGGCAAACAGCAGGTCTCTCCACCCTGCACTCTCACTGTCACCGCCGCAGCTTCCTCTTTGTCACTTTCACGCGGTCCCCAAACAGGAACTGCTTCAAAGCCCTGAGTAGCTGCGAGTGAAGCTGCCCTGGAGATGGGTAAGGGGCTTTCACACCCCAGGGGGGACAACCGACAGCTCAAGCTTTAGGGCAGCAGCTATGGCTACCCTCATGGTCAGTCGAGCAGAGGACCCTGGGGCAGGGAGGGACAGGTGCGTTCCCTCAGGTGGGCGCATCTTCCTCCCCCACACCCTCCCCACAAGGCGATCCTCAGGAGGGTGAAATTACCGCAGTTAGTACAGTTGTGAAGGGGAACCAAAGAACTTCCCATCTGCAAGGTTCTGCAATCAGCAGTACGGGGGAATCTTTCCCCATCTTTCTCTCAACTAGAAGTTCTTTTAGTTGTAAAGGCAATGTGTGCTTCTGGTAAAACATTCAGTGACAGCAGAGCACAGTCTATGCTGAAAAGTTAAAACCATTCTCACTAGCCCACCACATCACTCGCCCCAGAGAGGACCATGGTTATCAATTTCTCGTCTCCTTTCAGACCTTCCCTAAGTGCAAAACACACGTCTCTAGTTGCAGGGAAACAGGCAGTCAGATACAGAGTGTTCTGTGACCTCCTTATTCACTTATCTCTACATGTTGGACATTTTCCCGTGTTACTACCGATAACCCGATTCACCTTTTGTTTTTATCAATCCCTTGTCTGTTTTTTAAGGCAAGTGCTATGCCAATGAAAGGCCGTAAAGTAGAACTGGCTGGGGGCTGTCAGCCACCTTAGTAGCAAGAAGAGCCCACAGAGTGAAGTGGAAAGAGCATCAGACAGATCCAGCCGGAAATTCCAGCAGGCGTGCTGTGTCACCTTTGTAGATTTCTTTACCTCTCTGGGCTCCCATGCCACAGCAATAAAATGCAGATTACGCTTGATTTAGGCTAAGGGTCAGAGTGTAATAGTTGCTCAAGAATTGTAGCTCTTCTCGGGGCTTCCCTGGTGGCACAGTAGTTAAGAATCTGCCTGCCAATGCAGGGGACACGGGCTCAAGCCCTGGTCCAGGAAGATCCCACAGGCCACGGAGCAACTAAGCCCGCGAGCCACGACTACTGAAGCCCATGTGCCCTAGGGCCCGCGCGCCCTAGAGCCCGTGCTCCACAACAAGCCACCGCAATGAGAAGCCCGCACACCAAAACGAAGAGAACCCCCGCTCGCCGCAACTAGAGAAAGTCCACGCGCAGCAACGAAGACACAACACAGCCAAAAATAAATAAATTAATTAATTAATTAAAAAGAATTGTAGCTCTTCTTAAATACATGGAGAGACACCCCATGTTGATAGATTGGAAGCCTCAATGCTGTTAAGAATTAAGCAATTCTCAGGAATTCCCTGGCGGTCCAGTGGTTGGGACTCCACGCTTTCACTGCCAGGGGCTCGGGTTCAGTCCCTGGTCAGGTAACTAGTCCCCTGAAAGCTGCATGGAGGAACCAAAAAAAAAAGAGAATTAAGCAGTTCTCCCCAAATTGATCTACAGATGCAACTCCATCCCCATCAAAATCCCATCAGGGCTTTTTTTTTTCCCCCAGAAAATCTGCAATGGTTCTCACCCTGCAAATTGGAATCACTGAGTTCTGAAAGAGCTGAGGGGTGTGGCGGCTCCTAGCTGGGGGCCCTGCGTATTTGCAGCTGGTGTTGGTGGCCCTTCTGGACCCCACATGCCCTTTGATTCCCAGGAACTCTGACACTGGTAGGAATCGAGGTGGCCCATCTCACACGTGTATTAGTTTCCTAGGGCTGCTGCAACAAAGTAAATGGGATTTACGGTCTCACAGTCCTGGAGGCCAGAAGTCCACGGTCAGGGTGTCGACAGGGTTGGTTCCTTCTGAGGGTAGAGGAGGAATCTGCTTCTAGCTTCTGGTGCCTTGGTGGTCATCTCTGGTGTTTTCTTGCAGATGTATCACCTCAGTAGATACCTCACTTCAGTGCTGGCCTCCCATTCACATGGCGTTCTCCCAGTATGTGTGTCCATCTCTGTGTCCAAATTTCTCTTTTTAATAAAGACACCTGCTCATACTGGATTAAGGCCCACCCTAAAAGCAAAGTTGTAGTTAGCTGATGCTACCAAGTGTGTCTGGTGCTGCGTCCCCAAAGACTCCTGTGCAGCTGGGTCCTTTGAGCCCCTCAGTGACAGCTTCGAGTTGGGTCCGGTGGACACTGCTGCCCTGGCTAATCACACGCGGAAAAGCCCGATGATTTAGACGTAACTTCACTGCTAACAAACTGTTTCCTCCGCACAATTCTTGTTCACTGTCAAAAGTGAACACTGCAATCGTCTTCAACTGGGAAAAACTCACTGAGCTGGACCCTTGTGATCTGCACGTTTTTGGTACATATGTGATTCCTCGAGAGAACGTTTACTTAAAAAACAACTTTATAAAGACAGATAAACCATGATTACCACTGAAGACCAAAGGATGGTCATTATTTTAGAATACCAGGGTTAGTGGTAACTTTTTTCTTGTGTCTGTTCTTCAAGTATTCTGTAGTATCATGAAATAACTTGTATTAAAAATTGGAATAACTTCTACTAGATGGAAATACCCATTTCCACCTCTGTCCACAGCTTGTCACAGATGTGGCACATATTTGAAAATCAGGGGAAAGGTTTTAAGATATTATCTAATGATACACAGACACGTCTCTTTTATTGTCCTTCATTTTACTGCACTTCAAAGATACTGTCTTGTCGTGTTTTTTTACAAATTGAAGGTTTGGGACAACCCTGCATCAAGCAGGTCTATCGGTGCCATTTTTCCAACATAGTTTGTTCTTTGAGTCTCTGTGTCACATTTTGGTAGTTCTCACAGTATTTCAAAATTTTTCATTATTATTATATTTGTTATGATCTGTGATTAGTGATCTTTGATGTTGCTATAACTCACTGAAGGCTCAGATGATGGGTAGCATTTTTTAGCAGTAAAGGTTTTGGTTTTTTTTTTAATTTATTTATTTTTGGCTGCATTGGGTCTTCGTTGCTGTGCGCGGGCTTTCTCTAGCTGTGGCGAGCGGGGGCTACTCTTCGTTGAGGAACGTGGGCGTCTCATTGCGGTGGCTTCTCTTCCTGCAGCGCATGGGTTCTAGGACCGCAGGCTTCAATAGTTGTGGCCCACGGGCTTAGATGCTCCGTGGCACGTGGGATCTTCCCGGACCAGGGATCGAACCAGTGTCCCCTGCATCGGCAGGCGGACTCTTAACAACTGCACCAGTTGGGTGCAGGGAAGCCCAGTAAAGTATTTTTTAACTAAGGTATGTACATTGTTTTTTAGACATAATGTGATTGCACACTTGATAGACTACAGCATAGTGTAAACACGACTTTATATGCGCTAGGAAACCAAAAAATTGCTTTAGTGAGATATTCGCTTTATTGGGGTGGTCTGGAACCGAACCCACAATATCTCTGAGGTACGCCTGTCTAAATCTTTCTACTCCAATTGGCTGATATGATTTCATAGTCCAAGATTTACAATGACTTAAGAAAACAAATGTGTTTTATTTTACTTTCCACGAATCCTTGCTAGCATGTAGATTTCAGTTGATTATCTATGGAAACAGGACTTAGAATTCTTTGTCTCTTTTTTCAGTTCTCAAAAAGGTTCTGGCATCATTGATGGTAATGGGGGTGATGATACATGTCAGAACCTGCCTGTTACTTCAGTTTTACTTTTGTTGTTTTTTCTCCTGGACCCTTGAGGCAGGGGCCAGACTACACACCTGGGCATGGGGACGAGGAAAGGAGGGGAGGAACTCAAGAAAGCCAAGAGAGGCTACTAGCTCCATGCGGAGAATGTCTCAGAGCTATGCCCTCGAGGGCAGGAGAGGGCAGGATGAGAGCCGTGAGTGGGTACCAGTCATTCTGGGAGGGAATCATGGGCCAGTCCTGCCCTTTAGCCTTCCTGCGGGGTAGGCAGGGGTACAGTTCATAACTAATGCTCATTCAAGGCCTCAGGGATGGAGTTCTAGGAGTCCCACGCTTTCCTGTCCCCCTTAAAGAGTGGCCCGTTGTTGACAACCCTGTCTGAGATTCCTCAGAGTCCCCTGACCTTTGCACATCCTCTTCTTGTTGTCTGGAGTGCCCTCTCTTCCTTTATCTGCTTCGCAAACTCCTCTTTCCCTTCAAGACGCAGCTCAGGCCTGGCCCTCCCAATCCTCCTGTTTATCTCTGAATCCTGCTTCTATCCCCAACATCTGGCACGAAGTAGGTGCTCAAGAAATGCACAGGATGAATGAACTTTCAGGCAAGACGGTTGGATTATGGAGACAACATGGGTTCTGGCACTGGAGAGAGGTCCATTTGCACGTCATACCTGAAATGCACTAATGGTGAGACCTTAAACAAGAGACTTAACCTTCCTGTGCCTCAGCGTAATCACACAGGAAACAGAAGTATTTACACTGCATTTCCCACAGTTTAGCTAAGGTGAAAGCATTACGTGAATTTTTAAAGTGCTTTGCCAAGGTCAGAAATAAGCAACACTTCCTGTGTTCTTGTTGCACACCAGGCGCTCTCACCTCCTACCCCAAGGAGCCCCACCGTGACTATGAGATGGATATTCATACCCTAATTTCAGACAGGTGCAGGGACTTGTCCCAACACGTGGCGGACCCAGGCTTCACCCAGACCCCTCCCACTCCTGGAACGCACGTCTGCTTGATGTACCGCAGGAAGGGGCATATCCGGAAACAAGGACCCCAAAGAGCTCATCTCCAACTGGTTATAGCCGAAGGGCCAGCAAACCATCCCTCACTTATGAATTATTCAAGCCCAAACCTGAAACCCCAGTGAACGTTTAAATGCACTCAACGCTGCTGTTTATCTCAAACTTCATAATCAGTTTATTTTTTTCCTCTCCCGAAGGATCCCACTTGCATCTCAATGGCACAGGGGTGTTTCCCACTCAAATCAGGTTATTTCCCGGTAGGACCAAGTGAACCAGGACACAAAGCAGTTTCAAATCTGATCCTTTGCTAAGATGTATTCCATGACTGGCCGAGACCAGGCAGCCGCTCTTCCTCTTCTTGTTTTTCCCTTTGAGTGGAAGGAACCAGTTGTTTCTCGAGAGAGGAGAGCCTGCCTGTTACTTACAGGTTGTGTTGAAGATCCACTCTGTGTGTCAGCCATGCACGGCAGGGTCAATCAAGGGTTCAAGTTCTGCGGCTGTGATGTGCTGCCCAGAGAACAGGATCCTGCTTGCTTTGTGACAATTCACATTTTCCAAATAACAAAACTGGGTGAGGGCCAGGGCAGTGCATGGTTTCAGGGCTTTTACTATCAGTCATCCCCAGCAAATGCCAGTTATCCACTGCTCTGTAACGAGTTCTCCCCAACACTGGGCTGAAAACAATAATCATTTTATTATTATCTCTCATGGTCATGGGTGTGGACTGGGGTCACCTGGGCTGTGCTTGTGGGACTGCTGTCAGCCAGTGGCTTGGGCTGCACTCGTCTGGGGGGTCTTCTTACCTGCATGTCTGGTAGCTGATGCCTGCTGTCGGCTGGGAGCTCAGGATGGGCTGCCAGCCCAGACACGTGGCCACCCCGTGTGGCCTGAGCTTCCTCGCATCATGGACGCCGGGTTCCTAGAGAGAGAATCCAAGAGGACCAGATGGAAGCTATTCCACCTTTCAGGCCTGGCCTCAGAAATCACACCATAGCCCCTCTGTAGTCACAGACCCCCCGCCCCCCCAATTCAGAGAGGGAACGTGGTCCTGCTTCTCGAAGGGAGGAATGTCAACATCACATCAACACAACATCACATCAACACAACTCTTTAAGAACACGTGGGATGGGAGATGGTGCTGAGGCCGTCTTGGAAAATATTATCTACAGGGTAGAACCTGGACACGCTTGGCCTCATGACTTCTAGGTCAGTGCTTCAACTCTAGTTCATGCTGCTTTGGGAGGTATGTGGGGTAGTAAAATTGACTACCTATAAGACAAAAACCGAAAATCCCTGGGATATATTATTTGCAATGTCTATGAAAAAGGCTAATTAACTTTAAAATGTATAGGGCCCTTATAAATCCATAAGATTGTCCCAATTTTTTAAAAAACTAAGGACTTGAAGACTCAATTTGCAAAAGAAATTAAAATAGGAGCATACATTTAAAAAGTTCAACTCAACTAAAAGAATTAGGTTTTAATAAACAACACCCCCGTGGGTATCTTCTAATTGTCAAAGATTAAAAAAAAAAAAGAGAAGAAAAACAAAGAACCACCAAAAGGCAAAAATATAGGGAATGGGCCCTTCCAAACACTCCTGCTGGTGGGTGTAAGTTGGTACAAACTTTCTGAGGGGCAGCTGGGCAGTATTTATTAAAAGCCATAAAATTTCAAATAATAGTGAGTTGGAATTTATCCTAGAGAAATGAATAAGGACACCTTGGTACACCTGAAACTAATACAACATTGTAAATCAACTATACTTCAATTAAAAAAAAGGTTTAAAAAAAAGTGCTGTTCATGTGCACATTTAAGTGGAAAACAAAAATATCTAAAAGTATATTTAGCAGGATCCCACTTTTCTTATGTAATTTTTACAAAATATAACAATTTTTAGAACATTTCTGGGATAAGATACCAATGTATGAATGATTGCTGAATAATGAGATTTCTTCTTCTTGTACCTTATGTTTATTTTCCAGTTTTGTAAATGCAAATGCATTAAATACAAAGAAATAATAAAGTAAAAATAAATTTCCACTTAAAATATTTTATAAGGGAAAGGTGGGAAGGATGTGAAAGCATGGCCTTTAGAGCAAACCAGATCTGGAGCTGGACTCTGCTCTGATACAAAGTGCATGATCTTTGCCACGTTTACTTCACTTTGGGCCTCAGTTTCCCGAGATGACCAACGGGTGCAGTAAATTCTACTTCACAAGGTTCTAATGAGGAGGGACCCCAGTTCCCATTACATTCAGTAAAGGAAATCTCACTCCGGGATCCCTGCTGGGCGCCCTCCCTTCTTTCATCTCTTAAAGGCCTGAATGTTGGGAACTCATCACTCAGCACCCCCTGGTACCCATGTTGCCTAAGCAGCGAGACACACTTGTGGGTGAGGGCAACGTCTTGTTTGCAAGGGGCCTGCATTGTCTGGAATTTGCCTTGTATTCTGTGTCATTCTCCACTGAGGTACACCGGGAACCTGGTCCCTGAAGAGAAGGGTACACTCACGTGTACACAGAGGCACACTTAGGAATACTTCTGTGTGCTCCTCGTCACTGTGTGTTCCTCATGTCATGTATAGATGTCTATAAATGCTTACTGAATAGAGATGACAGACTCACAGACACAGAGAACACACTTGTGGTTGCCAAGAGGCGGGGGGGAGGGAGAGGGATGGACTGGAGGTTTGGGATTAGTAGATGCAAACTATTATATATAGGATGGATAGATAACAAGGTCCTACTGTAGAGCACAAAGAACATTATCCAATCTCCTGGGATAAACCATAATGGAAAAGAATATTAAAAAAGGATGTCTACATGTATATAACTGAGTCACTTTGCTGTACAGCAGAAATTAGCACAACATTGTAAATCAACTCTACTTCAATTAAAAAAAAAAAAGACTCTGGGAGGAAATGCTGGGCTGTTTGGGGGAAATCTGCAATAAAATATAGAGGCCTGAACACATTTGGGACACTAACATTTAGACTTCCTTTGGTAGCAGGTTAGGCAACCTGACTTTTAAGGAAGTTCGTTAGCAGGACGGTGGGAAAGCTTGAACCCCTCTTCTTTCGGGGGAAGTTACGTGAGTGGCCAGGCCTGGGAGCCTCAACACCCCGCCCCCCATGCCCAGCAGGCATTGAGAGGTGTATCCTGCCCTCTAGTGGTCTCTTCTGGAATTGCCTCCAAGGAGAAACCTTGACGCAATGGGGCTGGAGAGCTCTCACGCTGTCGTCTGGGCCCGTCTACCTTCGCCTGTGCTTCAAGCAACCAGGGCGTCATTCTCAGAGCCTGTTTTTCAAGGCTTTTTGGCCCTTTCATCTCTTAATTGCGTCTTGTTTTAACAAGGGCCCCTTGTAAGGGTTCTTCTCCAAAGTAAGAGGCTCTGCTTTAGGCATCCTGGCTCAAGAGGTGAGGGAGCCGGCAGTGCTGGACCTCAGAGCCATAGCTGGGCAGTGACCGCTCCGCCAGGGGGCTGGGGCCCTGCCTCCACCTCCTTCCAGCCCTCCTCAACCTGCTTGCTCCAGGATCTGAGAAAAGAATTTTGCAAAACCATGTTTCCTCTTACATTTTTATTCAGAACATTTTTCATCATAGGTTCCCTTAGCTGTAAAGAGATGTAACTTCAGAGTATTGTCCATGTTGGTATTAAAAAAAAAAAAACTGTTACAACCACTCTACAAATGTATCCAGTGAACCCCAATACAAGAGCATTTCCAATCTACCATCAGCTGTTGAAAAGGGCTGTGAATAAGCCCTTTAGAACGTCCTTCCCATTCCCCATAAAATGTTATTGTAATGTGATGTGTTTTTGTCCTGGAAAGTCTTTTATTGACTACCTTGAACTGAATAACCCAGACTAGAGGGAAAGGAAAGGATGCCGGAGTGAGGCACCCCAGGGGGAGGGGCAGGGCAGCCTGTCAGGTGGTGCGGACCCACACAGCAGGGAGCAGACAGGGCTCCAGGGCCAAGGAGCAAGGCTGAGAGATGTGCAGGGCTGCATCCTCCTCAGACTATTTTCTATCGTCGTCAATTCCCTTGCTTGCTTCAGGAGGGTCTGTCACCCTCAGTGCAGTAGCTGGGGCAGTACTGTGGAAGGAGCTAAGGGGTATGGGGAGGCGGGGTTTGCTCTGTGCACTGCCCTCTCCTCGGAGGCCTTTGAGCAGGAAGTCGGCAGTAATGGGCCTGGGAGGCTTCAGGGGGCACATGGGCATCAGCGCCAAGGACACCAGAGGTCCCCACGGAGCAGAGAGGAACACAGACCCACAGGCTCAGCAGCTACAAGGCAAAAGACATAAGACAGCTGGAAACTCCACAGGCAGGAGGTATAGGTCCTGAATGCAGCCCCTTCTCAGTACAATCCCTGGCCCCAGAGAGCTCAGCTCCTGAGGGAATATGCCTGAAAGCCCCTCACCTACTTCTGTTACGAGACCATTCATTTCATGCCTTCTGTAGTGTCAGAAATTCTAAATGTTGGGACTTCCCTTGCTGGTCCAGTGGTTAGGACTCTGCGCTTCCAGTGCAGGGGGCACGAGTTCGATACCTGGTCGGGGAACTAAGGTTCTGTATGCCACAAGGAGCGGCCAGAAAAAGAAAAAAAAAGAAAGAAATTCTAAATGTTAATATTTCTATTATCTGAGGCCCAACACTATATGTGTACATAACAGATACTCAATGCGTGGTGGTAGTTTTTAAACTAAATCCACGAGTGGATAAATGAAATAGTGGAAGCCCTCTTGGGCTTAGTAATCAGACCCCCAACATTTATTCCTCAGGTAAGAAAAGTTAGCTGCTATAAGTATTAAAATGAAATGGCTTAATAGAGAAGGAGAGTCAATTGGCTTTGAGGATTGCTGATCAAAGCAACTATATTTGCACAGTGTGTCTGTTTTTTAAGACCCAACATCTTATTCCCAATGAAAAGCCTTTCTGGATCAGTTTTACCCTTATTATTTCTTTTTTTTTCCTGGACGCACCGTGCTGCATGTGGGATCTCAGTTCCCCCACCAGGGATTGAACCCGCGTCCCCCTGCAGTGGAAGCACAGTCTTAACCACTGGACCGCCAGGGAAGTCCCATTTTTATTGGCCTCTTAAACTGTGTGTTTGTGTGTGTGTGTGTGTGTGTGTGTGTGTGTGTGCGCGCGCGCGCGCGCACACACACACACGCAGGTAAATCAATCATTGGAAGCATCAAGCTATGGGGTGTCCTTTCTCTCTACACCCCGACCCTCTGGGACTACACCACTGGGACTACATTGGTCCCAGGAGGGCTGTTGTTGGAATGATGGTGAACAAGGTGTGAGACCGAAAAAGACTGGCAAGGCCATGCCTGAGGGCAGAGGAGTCCCCACTCTCACCGCCCCCAGAAGAACTCAGAGCAGGGGCTGGAGGAAGGGAGGTCAGGGCACTCCTGACCCGGGAGCCGAGCCTGCGGGAGTAGGGGAGTGGCCCCCGAGAACGGGCAGTGAGGGAGGAGGGCAGCCCACCGACTGCCTTGTCTCCCTCGGGGAGGGGAGAACAGCGCACCTTACCCGGTCTGCAGAAGGGCCGGGGAGCCGCAGCGGTCCAGGCAGTCGGCATGAGGAGGCTGCAGAGTGACCCCCGAGGATCAGGTTACCAAAGGCACCCACGGAGGGAGACCCTGGGGCAAGAGAGCCTCAGAGCACAGCAGCACCCCCGGAGGGCCACTCGGAGGGAAAGGCTGGAGGCATCCTAAAGGAGCACGTCCACAAGCTCCAGGTGTTACCAAACACAAGTTCGTGTGCCCCATGCATAGTGACGCTAAATAAACCGAACCCTCGAAGTGAAACAGGAGGGAACGGGGCAGGGCACAACCTTTAAACGGATGACATAGCCATTGAGGATACGACAAAAACTGGTTAGAACCGATTAGGCCCAAGATGGCGGAAGAGTCGACTTCCGGTAGACCTCGAGCCTCATTATGCACTCATTGTAATATATTAGCGTATGATAATGACACACGCGCGCGCGCCATGATAGTTCCGAGGCTGACCATAAAAGGCCAAAAAGGGGGCAATGGCCCAATTCCCGGAAATCCCTGCCCCTTTCCCAAAACAATTGGAATAATCCTCCCACTTGTTAGCCTATGAAATTACCCAGCCCATAAAAACAAACCACTCCATATTTCGGAGCCGCCCTCGTCTTTTGAGATGGATCGCGTTCTGTCTATGAAATGTGTATCTCTCTAAATAAATCCACTTCTTACGTCTCACTTTACCTCTTGCTGAATTCCTTCTGAGCTGAGACATAAAGAACCTGAGCTTCATTAAGTCCTGACACCAGGTGTGCGATCTCAATTAAAAGGCAGTGGGTTAGAATCCCATCTGAGTTGTGAGGTTTCAGGAGTTTGGAGCAGAGAAAGGTTTATTAAAGGGCCAAGGAGAACAAACGGCTTGTGCTCAAGAACCCCGAACTCTCCGATGGTTTTGAGGGTGAAGTTTTTAAACAGGCAAAATTTGGGGTGAGGGCTGAAGGGTGTGTGTTCTTTCTTCTGATTGGTTGGTGGTGAGGTAACAGCGTAATGTTCCAGGAATCTTGTGCTCAGCCTGAAGTTACCATCCTCCACCTGGATGGGGGCCTTAATTCCCGCAGAAGAACTCAAAGATATTATGTATATCCCTTGACGAGGAACCAGGATCCTGCTTTAATGGCTACACTATAGTTTCTTGACTGGTCCTCTTCTGTTTCTGCATTCCTTCCCTTCCCTGATTAGTAATTGTTTGAATCTGCCCTGTGGTACTCAGGAAGGTCTAGGCGGCTGAAGTCTTTATCCTGTAAATTAGAAACTGGGGACAAAAAGGTTTCTGTGCCCAAGAGAACCCCATGGGGTCCTGCTCAGTTTCACAGTGAGCTTAGATTTGGCTCTGGGGGAGAACCTGAGGAAGGATGGGGCAACGATGCTCCTTAATACAACTGAGTTTGACCCCAGAGTGGCTGAGCAATTACTGTAGTGAACTAGAATTCCCCAGAGTGAGGAAATTAAGTTTTCTGCCGTTGCAGGCTCTGCACCTGAAAGTCAAAATGAGCTACAAAATAAATAGGACTTTTCGGTACGTTTTTCTGTACATCTGTATAATTCATACCTGCTAGTTTCACTGTAACTAACATGTATCCTAACTGGACACAAGTACATATGAGGTGTGGTTATAAAAAAGCTTTTTAATTTTTTTTTTAACTAAACTACAAACATTTAAAAACATACTCAAAAGGAGATCATAGAGTTATGAACTTATGTGTCAGTTAGGGTTTGTGCTCGAAGAATGTCACCTGCCATATCAGTAAACAAAGGGTTTTGCTGCCATCAGTCACTGCAGCTACCCTGGACCATGCACCCTGAGGGGATTCAGGACAGAGAAATCCAGAACACTGGCCCTAAATACTAAGGTGCATATCAAATGAAAAATTTCAAGCCCAGATTCTTGCATCTTTCCATACAAGGAAAAGCGCTGAATTCATTAACTTGCAATGTCTGGTTTTCTTTAGTTCTTTAATTAACAGTAATCTTTTGATGTTCCAGCTCCCTGGGGGTTTTTTTGTTTGCTTTTTGGTTTTGTTTTTGCAAAAACTATTTATCTGGCTCCTCCCTTGCCTCTTTGGAGCGGAGCCTCAGAGTGATCTGAGAGGCTGTGAAGTCCTCAGTTAAGTCTGCTGAATAGTACATAATTCTCAGCTTTTAGGCTGTGCAATTTTTTTTCAGTCGCAGTCTCAAAAGCCAGATGTACCCATGTTAGGATAATATGAGGGAAGTTTAAAGTTATGGCTGGGGTGTGAGGAACCTCAGAGGGAACGGAGCAGTCCTAGGGGAAAGTACCAGGAGGCTGTTACCTCCCTGAGGTCCAGAGACCAGGGAAGAGAGTGGTTCCTGGGACCCTAGCAGACAGCGTGGGAAGGGGGACACCTGGAGAGGGGCAGTGACCTTCGGTGGTCAAGGGGTAGAGATAACCTTCCGCAAGTCGGCAGGGAGAGGGAAATAAACATTTAGATTCACTCTCCTCTCTCCCTCCCTCTCCGCTAGGAAACCAGGGGGCAAGGGAGACACAGAGATCATCCTTAGATGGACTGGCCTCTTGGGGTCCAGCTAACCAATAATCTTAATTCCATCTGCAAAGCACCTAGATTAGAATCTTGGAATCTTTAGAATTCAGCCAACCACAACAATGATCAGCATTTTGCCAATCTTAGGTGACTCGCCTTTCTTTAAATTACAGTGTATTTTTAGAAAGCAGGTTTATTGAGATTATAATTCATATGCCATACAATTCACCCATGTAAAGTGTACATGCAATGTTTTTTTTTGTATATTACATTAGTAATTTAAAAAATCGTGGTAGAATATACATTACATAGAATTTGCCATTTTTAAGTGTACATGTGGCATTAAGTACATTCACAATGTTGTGTAACCATCACCACTATTTATATCCAAACCTTTTTCATCACCCTAAGTAAAACCTCTGAAACCATAAAGCAATAACCCCCATTTCCTCTTGCCCCTAGCACCTGGTAAACTCTAATCTACTTTGAGTCTCTATGAATTTGTCTATTCTAGGTACCTCACATAAGTAGAATCATATAATGTTCGTTCCTTTGTGACTCGCTTATTTCATTTAGCACAGTGACTCCAAGGTTCATCCACGTTGTAGCATGTGTCAGAACTCCATTACTTTTTATGGCTGGATATTATTCCCTTGTATGTGTACACTAGATTTTGTTTATCCTTTCATCTAGTGAGGGAATCTTGGGTTATTTTCATGTTTTGGCTATTGTGAATAATGCTGCTATGAACATTGGTGTACAAGTATCTGTTCGAGCTCCTGCTTTCAGTTTCTTTGGGTGTATACCTAGGAGTGGAATCGCTGGATCATATGATAATTCTGTGTTCAACTTTTTTTTTTTTTTTTTTTGCGGTACGCGGGCCTCTCACTGTTGTGGCCTCTCCCGTTGCGGAGCACAGGCTCCGGTCGCGCAGGCTCAGCGGCCATGGCTCACGGGCCCAGACTCCCAACCACTGCGCCACCAGGGAAGCCCCTGTGTTCAACTTTTTGAGGAACCGCAAAATGGACTTCCTTTGTGGCAGCACCATTTTACGTTCCCACTGGAAATGCACAAGGGTTCCAATTCTCCACATCCTTCTCAACACTGTTATTTTCTGTTTTTGTTTTTGATAGCCATCTGCCACCCTAATGTGTGTGAAGTGATATCGAATTGTGGTTTTGATTGGCTTTCCCCTAAAGGTTAATGATGTTGACCATCTTTTCATGTGCTTATTGGCCATTTGTATATCTTCTTTGAAAAAATGTTTATTCAAATCCTTTGCCCATTTTTGATTGGGTTGTTTTTGCTATTGTTATTGTTGAGTTATAGTTCTTTACATATTGTGGATATTAACCCTTATCAGATATCGGATTCACAAATACTTTCTACCCTTTCATGGGTTGGTTGTCATTTCACTTCTTTTTTAAAAAAATATTTATTTGTTTATATATTTATTTGGCTGTGTCAGTTCTTAGTTGCAGCACGCGGGATCTTCGTTGCCGCGTGCAGGATCTTTTTAGTTGCAGCATGCGAACTCTTAGTTGTGGCATGTGGGATCTAGTTCCCTGACCAGTGATGGAACCTGGGCCCCCTGCATTGGGAGCACAGAGTCCTAGCCAGTGGACCACCAGGGAAGTCCCTCATTTCACTCCTTTGATGCACAAAAGTTTTGAATTTTGATGACCAATTCATCTTTTTCTTTTGTTGCTTGTGCATTTGGTGTCATATACAAGAAATCATTGCCAAATCCAACATCAGGAAGACCTTTCCCTCTGTGCTGGCCTCCAAACAATTAAAAGCAGCGATCAGAACCCACAAATCTGATTTTTGGAGAGCAGTGTTGTTCTTATCGCTCACCCTGGCCCTAACTAGGAACACTAGGAACGTGGGCTGCTGTCCCCACAGCTGAGTGTCTTGGGGCCGAGGGGTGGGTGATGGTTGCCACTATTAAGAGGAAATTGACCAAAATGTATCAGCCTTTCATCAAGCTCTCTCCTGGGTGCTGCAAGCATTCTACTAGACACAGAGTTCCGAAGTACTTTATTCAGACAGCTCCTGCCAGTTCAACTGCTGTTTTGACAGATGGATGGATTCCTAAACCTTCCTACTCCACCATCTTCCCTGGCATCACCTTTACGATTTTATGACCAGAATAAAACACTGGAAGTTTTAGCCCTAACGTAAGTTGTCCCTGTCAATAAATCCACATTGGCAGGCTGTAACTGATCCCACTACGGTGCCATTTTACAAGCAGGCCCTGACGTACCAGGTCCCTTCTCTACAACAACTTCAGCTCTGAGCACCTTGTTCCTGCTATTTCTGAGCCCCCTTCACTCTGTCCAAGTCAACGGTCCATTCTCATCCCCCCAGGGGTTGGCACGGGTGGCACTTCCCATTGGTGGCAGCTTAGAACGGAACGGGGGTCTCACTCTGTGGCCAAGGTCAGGAAGGTATCTTTGCTCCTTCTGGACATGAGGAGGGGAGAAAAACACAGCTCATCTTCAGAACTGAATCAGGAAACCCTATTGCCTGTAGCTAAAATTTTTCTAAAAAATGAAAACAATGTTTGGGCTTCCCTCGTGGCGCAGTGGTTGGGAGCCCACCTGCCGATGCAGGGGACACGGGCTTGTGCCCCGGTCCGGGAGGATCCCACATGCCGCGGAGCGGCTGGGCCCGTGAGCCATGGCTGCTGAGCCTGCGCGTCCGGGGCCTGTGCTCCGCAACGGGAGAGGCCACAACAGTGAGAGGCCCGCGAACCGCAAAAAAAAAAAAATGAAAACAATGTTTAAAAGGGTGACTTGATGTCCACAATAGAATTAATTTTTAAGTCAAATATCAGCCCCTAAGTTCAGGGACTCACTTGGGAAACAAACCATCCCTTAAAACACTGGGGACTAAATAGGTTTTGCAGATTATTAAATGGCTATCTTTCCATTGTGAATCCGCCTCCCGAGATTAAATATCTTCATTCATACAAGATAGAGGGAGATTTTTTAACAAAAAAAAAAATTTATTTTCTGCACTAATATTTATACAGCTGTAAACTCAAATAATCATCCAATACTTGTACAAATCTGGGGAACAGTTAATAAGCACCTTCAATGGTTTCCACAGTTTAAGAATTTATCATTTACAAAATTTTAGAATGAGTTTAGTAAAATGAATAAGATAGTTATAAACATTATACAAAGTCATGACAAAACATTTGCTATAGAGGGCTCAATATGGAATGATAAATATAAAATTAAACTAATTTATGGGGTTGGGCTATATAAAAGACCCATGTGTTCCCCAAACCTTGTGATTCTTGGGGATATGTGCCTCTCAAAACAAACTCCAATTATTCAAGGAAAGGCTCTCTTGATTCAGGTCTCATGTACTGCAGAAAAGGGGGTGGGAGGGGCTGAGTGTCCTGAGGTTTGCAGATAAGAAGAGGGGTCTCTTCCTTACGGAGAAAAACAGGCATATTCTTCCATGTCAAGTGTATAAGTGTTCTCTGGCAAGGACATACCATTTTTTTCTTTGGCGTTATTTAAGAATTTTTCTCATTGCTATTGTTAAATCCCCTCCTCCACCCTTTCTCTTGGGCTTTCCATTCCTGCTCTTGGTCAGTCTCTTTGAGATACTTCTGAGTCTTCTCTACTCCCTTACCCCGATCTTTACTGACTCAAATTCCTTAATCTCAGCTTTCAGTCCAAAATTTCTATCATTTTAGGACTCTGGGAAGCAGTTGACAAAAAAACAACAAGCAAACAAACAAAAAAAACCCACTAGCTATATATAGTCAGGAGAGGTTTTCTAAACAAACTGTAGAAACATACACATGAAATGTGGCAATGGTCCTTTTAATTACACCAATGAGCAATAAATGGTCTGGATCACTAGTATAAATATTCAGTTTGGCCCTCCTGGATTGTGATTTTGCATGAGAATACAGCCAGCAAGGGCCATGGATAGAGGGAGAAACAAAGGAGAAGAAAGCTTATGGTTGATTGTAGATTGGATCTCATGGGTGGAGGCCAGAGGTGAGGGACTATAGGGGGTGTCATCTCTGGTACCAGCCCCAGCCTGTGTCTCAGATGGGTCTCCATTAGGAGGCTGGATACAGGTGCCAGCAGTGGGGCTGTGCCACCCCAGAGACCAGATGCTAGGATCCAAGTGCTCTGGTCATCTTTGGTATAATTTAAGGCACATCTATAGAATCCCCATCCTCAAACATCTGACTCCACACATTGAAAGTCCTACTGCAGGACACTCCTTTGATTTGAGCATTTGACTACCAAAGACGACTGCTGAAATGCCAATAATTTAGCTGGGAGAGGTTTCTCAGTATCATCCACCAAATACCCATGTATCCTTCGGACAGGGTGGGTTTTGACCAAAAAGCAGGGCTTGCTCTCTATAATGTGGGCCTTGGGCAGGATGCAGGTGGTACAGAACTCAGGGGTTCAAAGCCAGGAGTATAAAAAGGGAAATCAGAGCACCAAGACGAAAGTGTGGGAGGGCTAACTCCCTCCTTTGCTCACAGCCTTGCCTAGACAATCCTGGCTGGTGTGTTCAGCAGCTGACGGGATGATGGGTATCTCAGAGTGAGGCTGAGCTCGTAAGGCCACAGGGAAGGGGCAGTTCAGGCCTGGGGAGGTTCTACTCACCACTGGGGTGTTAAGGTTGGGGAAAGTTTCCAGCACCAGGACGGGGCATATAATCTTCACTCAGGGCTGTATAAGCTTGTCTGCGGGTTGGGGTCAGGGAGGTTTTCTGTCTTTGCGTAGGAGTAGAGGCTTTCCCATTCCAGAAGTGCAGGGCATATGTTTTGGGGAACAGTGAGGGCAATGCTGTTGGGGTTCAGGCTGGGTTGGCCCTGGACCTGGTGTCCACTTAGCCACCAGGTCAGACAGTTTTCAGTCTGGACCCTTTCAAGTAGGGTGTTGCTGTGAAATACTTTAGAGAGGGAATGAGGCACTCTTGTCTTCATTTCCGCTCGATACAGTCAACGCCCAGGGTATTGTCAGGGCAACGGCAGGTCCTGCTTCCTGGGGTGGCCAAGCAGAGGTGGGTGCAGCCACCATTGTTCACTGAGCAGTAGTTGTGACCTGGAAAAGGCAGAAGTCAGCTCAACAGCTAAGAGAGTGGCCTCCATACTACACCCCTTTTTGGTCTCTGGGAGGCCAAGCTTGTGGGGGCTCCTGGGGAACAGGGAAGGCTGCACAGGGCACTCAGCTCAGCTTATCTATCGGCTGTTTCCTCATCATTAAGGATTTGCCAGATGTGCAAAAACCTTGATTCCTGATCTGGGGGCTATGCAGATTTACCATTGAAGCTATTAAACAGATCTCAGGGAGGGTTTTCCAGCTCTGAACAGAACATGGGGTTGGAATTTTAAAGCACAATGTGTTCTTTATCTAGCTTGGCCACTTGACTGGGGGACAGGAGGGAAACCAGGAAGGAGGTTGGGTTAGGGGAGAGAATTTGGAGAGGCAGCCTAGCATAGACTCAAGCCAGGCTGCATAGCTCATCCCTGGTTCTGCCATCGTGAGCACCATGAGTGACCGTGTGACTCTGGGCAAGTGGCTTCCGTTTCCTTATTTATAAGGTGAGCATAATAATAGTACCTACCTCATAGGGTTGCTACAAGGATTAAGTGAACGAGTGGATACAAAGCACTTAGTATGCTAAGTGACTTAATATATGTGACGTACCTAGCTCACAGTAAGTATCACATCCATGTTTGCCTGGTAATTATTATTATTATGAATTACTGTTGTTGCTGGCAGGCCAAATGGATGGATTTTAAAGCAGCAGAGATCCTAACACTGATGTTCCTCCTTAGAACCTGAAGACCGCATACTTTTAGACTTTTCCTCACCCTTATCCTCGATCCACTTCATTCTTTAACATTTTCTATTGATTCATCTTGGCTCACCTACTCAATAATGAAGACCCATGACGGAAGGGACTGTGTCTCACCTGCCACGTGATAAGGGCTATGAGAGGCCACATAGGTAGCAGCTGGAGTGTGGGCTCTGAGCCCCAGAGTGCTTCCAGCCCCCTGACCAGTTACAGCACAGGTGAGTTACCTTCAGGACACTGAGACAGGGCGGTGGTGATGCCATACAGCCGGGTCTCTTTGTGGGGATGGAAGGAATCCGTCTCTCTGGAAATAGCGAGATCCACAGCAACCACGGAATTCCTACAGAGCACCAAAAGATGGGAGGTTAAAATACATCTAAGGTCTTGAACTTTTCTCTAGGGGGCAGCCTCTTTTGTTGTTTGGAGGCCATCAACAGATTCACTGGCCTTGCTTCCTAGCCATCCCTCCCTCTTCCTGGGATGAGACAGGCGTGCAGTTCTCTGGCTTCTTAAAAAAAAAAAAAAATTGGAAAAGGTCAGCTGGCTCTTCCCTCTGGCTCTAAATTCCAAGCTGGGAAATTGACTTTCTATACAGATGCCCTTGCCACACCTGCTTGCTTGGTTTAACCCCACCTTCCTGCGGGAAGAGCTGGTCAAGAAGCGGCTTTGGGAATACTGCAGTTTAAGAATTAAAATAAAATGGGGGCATGGAGCCCACCAGCCAAGTGACCGAGATCGGCTCCTGGGGAGAGAATAGACATGCTCAGGAAGTCCAAGTCTGCACTTGAAGCTGCCCATCAAGGAGCATCCAGATGGTACATGGCACACCCCCTGCTTCCCCAGAAGCCCCACCTCCCATTCCTTGCCCTCCTCTCTGACAACCAAAGGGCGAGGCAGAGGGGGCACCTCTGGAGGCGGGAAGGTCAAGCCAAGAGGCCACTTGGGAAGGGTGTGGCCTCCAGAGAGGGCGGCAGGGCAGGCCCCCCGGCCCCCACGCTCCAGCTGCTGACGTACATCTTCCAGTCTGTGTAATAGAGATTCTTCCCGAAGCTTGTAACGGCGAAAGGATACTGGAGCCCTTCAAGAACCTTGCGTCTGCTGGGCTGATCGGGCTTCAGGCATTCGGCCCGATGGGTGCCTGTGTGGGGCAAACACAAATCGTCCATTGTTCGTACAAGAAATGGGCCCTTTGTGTCCAAAAACGAGAGTAATGAGGGCAAGGGTGAGAGGGAGCGCTACAGGCTCATATCCTAGAGAACACAAGAGTTGCTCTTCTAAACTGGAAAGTTGTCTGTTCATCCTCCCTGGCCCCTCATTGATCAACACCCCCTCCATCCAGTACCCATACCTGGTTCTGATGGGGAGACAGAAGCTGGAGCAGAGGAAGAGCACCCCGTTTCACCAGTTCCCGGGGACTTAGGAACGATGCCATCTTCCAGCTCCTGCTCAAGCCCCTCCTCCTTGAAGCCTCTCCACACCTCCCCTCCCTGCATTCAGAGCCCTTAGAATTGCCGAGCTGCACAGCCTCGCATCAATACCCGCATCATGACCAACTTAAGGCTTGGGCTTTCACTCAACTGCGCACGCTTTACTCCCTGCATCCCCCGTGGCACCCGACAGTGTCTAGAACAAAGCAGGAACACAAGAGAGACTTGATGGATGGCTGACATTCCTCCCCGGCTGAGCATCTTGCCCACATCCCTCGCCTGAGGGACACCCCAAATCTGCCCAGGCCGGAGCACACATCAGGGCTGCATTACTTTATCTTCCTTGGCCTCAAGTCCTGCCTAAGCCCCCGGGGACAAGCGGGAGCTACAAGAATGTTAAGTTGTGACGTGCTTAATAGGTATCAGGATGAGGACAGGCTCTGGGGGGTCAGCAAACTTTTTCTTAAAGGGCCAGTTAGTAACTAGTTTAGGTTTTGTGAGCCAAGAGGCAAAAACCCAGGACATTATATAAGCATTTATATAACCTTTTATTTATTTATTTTACAGTATCAATCTATTTTATTAATGTAAACAAATAGTTTACTGAAAATGCCAAGGTTTAGTTTGTCCCCAGTCTGAAAGGTAGAGTATTTCTATCAAATCATTTGGTCTTTGGGAGAAGACTTGACCGTACTGAAAATGAGTATGACTAGGCGGAATGCGTGATTTGCACTACATTTCTGAGACGTTCAGATTCTTGCATGTGAAATATAAAATGAGCCTCAGCAGGAGTGTGAGACTAATAAATTTGAGCCAACTAGTTTGTCTGCAAAACAGTCTATGGATTGAAAAAACTTTTAGATAGCTCTAATGCCAACTGAATTAAGTTGTCATTGTCTTAAATCTGAAACTCCGAAGCATCCTATAATAAGAAATTTTGCATTACCACTTGAGCTTGCCTAAACAGTCTTATAAAAATGCAAATTAAAATACACAGTGTTTTGGAGGCCTCGGTGACGTCGTATGACGGCGTAGTACTCAGTTAGAAATGACCATGTAGATTATACACTCAGTAAAAATGGGTAGAGTCCAGAGCACACGATGGCACTGGTAACTGCAGGCAGGCCCATCAAACTCTGCTTCCATCTTTTAAAGCTTTGTACACAAGTACTATTGGATGTGGAGGAATGAGACACCTTCTTTATATCTTTGGAAGTTCTTTTCCCTTTATGTGGCCCTTCTCTTCCTACGTGAGGTGGGAACTTGCCATGGAGGCCTCCCTGTTTTCCAAGAGGCAATGAGAATGCATGATCCTGGACTGCTTCTTTAAGGCTCTTCACTGGGGCTTCTTAAAATGCTTGAGGGAAATGAGTAGGAGAGAGGGAGGGATCGATAGCGCACGGTTGATGCAAGATGCTGATAATTTTGTTGGTGGCAAACAGGAAGCTGAAGCTCCAGCTACAGTTTTCTCTCTCCAAACTCCAGAACTCCACACTCCAGAGGCCCTCCTTTCCACGTGCTGTATATAACCTTTTAAAATGTAACATTTAAAAATGTGAAAACCGGGGCTTCCCTGGTGGTGCTGTGGTTAGGAATCTGGCTGCCAATGCAGGGGACACGGGTTCGAGCCCTGGTCTGGCAAGATCCCACATGCTGCGGAGCAACTAAGCCTGTGTACCAAAACTACTGATCCTGCGCTCTAGAGCCCATGAGCCACAATTACTGAAGCCACAACTACCGAAGCCCGCGCGCCTAGAGCCCGTGCTCTGCAACAAGAGAAGCCACCGCAACGAGAAGCCCACGCACCGCAGCGAAGAGTTGCCGCAACTAGAGAAAACCTGTGCGCAGCAATGAAGACCCAACACGGCCAAAAATAAAAACAAATAAATAAATTAATTTTTTTTAAAATGTGAAAACCGTTTATAGCTCCTGGGTTATACCAAGGAGGTTGGATTTGTCCCAGGGCTGTAGTTTGCTGACCCCTGACCTGGAAGATTAAGAGCTCTCCCTAGACTGTGTCAAGCCTAGAGAAACAATAAATTTCAGAGCAAAGATATGCAGCTATTGTTTGTGCAGGAAAAAAGCAGTTATCTTAAGCTCTCTTCCCCGTAACAGATAATCTTGATAGTACAGGGGGTAACAATAATTGTTTGGTAAAAAACAAGGCACTGTTCCAACCCCGGGAGCCAGGCCTGGGGCTTTCCATCACCTGCATCCACCCAGCAGAGTTGAGATGAGTAAGCGTCAAAGGTCAGCCCGTTGGGCAAACCCAGGTCATCCTGCACAAGGATCCTCCGGTTTGTGCCATCCATATAGGAAGTTTCGATTTTGGGGCTATCTCTGTTCCAGTCTGTCCAATAAAGATTCCTGGAGGAGGAAAAGGAGGAGAAAGAGGAAGAAAAATATGAAGATGCATGAGAAAAAGTTCACTTAGAAAACACTTAAGACTCACAGACTTGGAGAATGAACTTATGGTTACCAGAGGAGAAGGGTTGGGGGGAGGGATAGTTAGGGAGTTTGGGATTGACATGTACACGCTACTGGTGGCGCAGTGGTTAAGAATCCGCCTGCCATGGGAGGGAGGGAGACGCAAGAGGGAAGAGATATGGGAACATATGTATATGTATAACTGATTCACTTTGTTATAAAGCAGAAACTAACACACCATTGTAAAGCAATTATACCCCAATAAAGATGTTAAAAAAAAAAAAAAGAATCCGCCTGCTAATGCAGGGGACACGGGTTCGAGCCCTGGTCCTGGAGGATCTCACACGCCACAGAGCATCTAAGCCTGTGTGCCACAACTACTGAGCCTGCACTCTAGAGCCCACGAGCCACAACTACTGAGCCTGCGCTCTAGTGCCCGCAAGCCACAACTACTGAGCCTGTGCTCTAGAGCCCATGCGCCACAACTACTGAGACTGCATGCCACAACTACTGAAGCCCAGATGCCTAGAGCCCATGCTCTGCAACAAGAGAAGCCACCTCAATGAGAAGCGCGCGCACCGCAACGAAGAATAGCCCCCGCTTGATGCAACTAGAGAAAGCCTGCGCGCAGCAGTGAAAATGCAACGCGGCCAAAAAAATAATTAATTAATTAATTAATTTTAAAACAATGGATAACCAGCAAGACCTACTATATGGCAGAGGGAACTCTGTTCAATATTACGTAACAACCTAAATGGGAAAAGAATTTGAAAAAGAATAGATACATGTATATGTATAACTGAATCACTTTGCTGTACACCTGAAACTGACACAACACTGTAAATCAACTTGACTCTAATATAAAATAAAAAGTTAAAAAAATAACAACAACAACAAAAAACTTTAAACGAGGGGAATTCCTTGGCGGTCCAGGGGTTAGGACTCCGCGCTTTCACTGCTGAGGGCCTGGGTTCCATCCCTGGTTGGGGAACTAAGACCCTGCAAGCTGCAAGGGGCAGCCAAAAAAAATTAAAATAAAATTTAAAAAATAAAGTTCATTATGGAAAAAAAACACTTATAAAGAACCCATGGTGAAGACATTAGCAGACACTGAGACACAGAACGGCTGAAAAGGATCTGCAGGCGTCAAGACATTTTCCTTTGCAAAGACCCTTGGATCTGGCTCTTCACTTGAATCTTTCTGTTACTCTCGATTTCACTCCCCTTAAACATAAGTTACGTATTATATCTCAGTAAAACTGTTTAAAAAACCCCAGAACGGGCTTCCCTGGTGGCGCAGTGGTTGAGAGTCCACCTGCCGACGCAGGGGACACGGGTTCGTGCCCCGGTCCGGAAAGATCCCACATGCCGTGGAGCGGCTGGGCCCGTGAGCCATGGCCGCTGAGCCTGCGCGTCCAGAGCCTGTGCTCCGCAACGGGAGAGGCCACAACAGTGAGAGGCCCGCGTACCGCAAATACAAACAACAACGACAACAAAAAACCCCAGAACACCATAACTGACATAAACACATGGGAATAATTCCCATATGCTGTCACCACACAGGAAGGCACAGCAGACCCAGGGGATGAAGCCCAGAAGCAAGGCTGGCAGAGGCAGTGGTCAAGGCACCTGCTGTCAGGCAGGTGGTTGAGTGGCCACAGAACAAGAGGTGTGGCTCAAAGGGAAAGAGTCAAAGCGTCAAGGAGACACGGGCCCGGTGTGTAAGATGTAGAGCTTGCAGTAAGGGAAAGGGAGAAAAAGCACTGATATGCTGACAAAACCCATAGGGAGGGACTCCAAGGTGTTCATGATGGGTTGGCCCCCAGGAAGGAGCCCCAGGGGGACATTTATGCTACCTTGATACTCTTCTGGGATCGATACAAGTCAGGTGTTGATTCCCATTCAACCCAAGTGGAAATATCCAATTTCTGAGCTGTCAACTTACAAAGGCTCTTGGTTAAAGATTGGAAAGTGGAACACGGTATCAAGTCCATGATCACACGTGAACATACTGCCATCTCGCCATGGATATCTGCAAGCCACCGACTGTAGACTCACTCGTCCTAAACTCATTCATTTCAGGAGAGCAGTGCTGGAGTTATAGCCTAACATTTGAGAAAATCCAAAAGGGCAGATGCAAATAGAAGAGACGCACACACAGATTTACACAAAGATACCCTCTCACGGAATCCGTCACGATGCCTCTGGGATTCACCAAATCAGTCTCAAACAGCACCCGGCGCTGGGTCCCATCCAGCTTTGCAACTTCTATCCGATCCAGGTGAGAATCCGTCCAGAAGATGTTGCGGCCAAGATGGTCAAGAGCAATGCCTTCTGGGCTTCCAAGATCTAGAAGCAAACACCAAACATGGGCTTCCAAGATCTAGAAGCAAACACCAAACACTCCTGATATTTTTTAAAGCAAGTAAGATGAGGTTTTTCTGATTACTCAGTGCTATTTCACCTGGCATCCAATCCTTGCACCTTGAAAAAAGCAAATGGGAGTGTTCAATGCTTGTTGTTTAAGATAAGTAACACTTAGTGACAAATTGAAAAATGCTACTCATTCCCTCGATGGACATCCACCCTGTGCACTACATTGGGAGCCAGGCCCATAAAGATGCTGAAGCTGTGGCCCTGCCTTCAAGAAGAAGCCCACAGCCAATCACAGTTCAGACTGAGTTCCAGGTTCTGTGGGAACATGAAGGAGGGACACTGGACTCAGCGTAGGGACACCAGGGGAGGATTCCTGGGGGAGATAACACCTCCTAAAGCTGGTTCCTGCAGAAACAACAGGACTTTGTCAGGCAGAGATCCTGGATAAAGGTTTTCCAGGTAGTGGGACCAGCACATAGGTCTAAAGGAAGAATAGACACGGCCTGAAGTAAACCATATGTCATTTTGTGTGGCTGGAGACCCCGAGGGTGGAGGGTGGCCAGAGATGAAATTAGGATGCCCGTGTTAATGAGCTTAGAGCTTATCCCTTATGCAAAGGGGAGGCACCAGAAGATCTGAAGATGGGAACGGGACAGATTTACCTTATTCATCAATGGGGAAAAAAGGTTATTTCAGAGAAATAATATATGCAAGAAATCACAGCTGTTATTACTTTGATACAAGTATTAGGATTACAAAGAAGGGGTGTCAGGAATTGTGAATAGCACCCAGAAGTCCTACTAGGCTATAAGCAACTGATTTCCAAGCCAGGGGTTGCCACAGCCTCAGCTGACTGCAATGGGAACCTTCAGCACCCACCTAACCCAATCAGGAGTTCAAGATTGCAATGGTTTCCTGACTAGAAATACAATCAAGTTAAAAGCTAAAACCCCACCAGGGTTTTACTGGTGTCATCTGGGATTCTTTCCCCTCTGCTGATTATAGAATCGAAGGTCATCTAGTACAGCTGGAAGTGGAAACAGGAAGGGGGAGAGCCGAGGATGGAGCTAACCTGCCCCAGGGGCCTGGAACGAGGAAACCAACCCAGCACTGTTTTTTTTCTGCTTTCTTTCTTTATTTGGTTGCATCGGGTCTTATTTGTGGCAGGCGGGCTCCTTAGTTGTGGCTCGCTGGCTCCTTAGTTGTGGCAGGTGCAGCACTGTGTTCTTTCATCAATAGAGGAGCAATCCCGACCTTCAGCCCCCTCCACATCGGCTTTCACTAGACCCCTAATACAATCATGACTGTGAATGCCGGCAATGTCTAAGCCCCCTCAAAGGACCCCCAACAGAGGAAGTTTATTAAGGATTAAAAACAGCAGTTTCTAATTTTAAACAAGTTCTTTATTGTTCTATCCAAAAGTAAAGATTTATAAAGTATTAAAATATTTTCCATGTCCCTAGAGGCAAAGAGATGGTGAGACTGAACTCCAAAGGCCCCTTTCAACTTTCAGACAATATCAGAAGAAATCATTCTGGGGTATATTTGGAATGAGTACATCCTGTCTGAGAGGCATGAGCTATTCAGACACACATAGAACAGTGGGACCAGGGAAGGCTGTTCAGTGAGCGTCTCTTTACAAGTTCCAGGAAGGAACTCCGTGTCACGTTGTCTCTTTATAAACAGCCCTACTCTTGACGTCAAACCCAAGAGCAACCCTACCTCCTTCCCCAACCAGGAAAATACTTTATGGGATAAGGAGCCAAAGGAAAGGCCTGGAAAACCTCATCCTTTGCTGTGAGTCAGGGCAAGATGGGAAGACGTCAGGGCAATATATTCCACACTGATTATGTTGAAAGGAAACAGATGACGATACTTTTCAAAGATATTTGGCTAGGACTTTAACTCAAGGAAAGACAGAGAAACCCAGGATTCAGACGTTATGAAATTAAGAAGAAAAGAAAAAGAAAAGATACACACTGCCATTTTCACTCACTAGGAATGTACCAACACATACCACGATGAAGATGTAAGTGGAAGTTTCTTTCTCTCTTTTTGAAATTAAAAAAAAAAATGTATCCCTAGGGATCTTTCTTCTACAAAGATCACATTCTGATTTAATTCTGTGTTTTCACAGTGGGCTTTTGTCTGGAATGTTTCTTACTGAGCTTAAAGCTTTCTTGGATTATCAGTTCCAAAAGCAACAGGAAATAGCAAACGATGACCTACTCCCCTCTTCCACTGGGTTTTGAAGTTAAATCACAGATAATAGCAACAACATTTTTAACAGTGATAAGATGCAAAAAGGCATTTTCAAACTTCTGTTCATTAAAGCAAGCCATGAAAACTAGCAGACATTATTTAAATAGCATACTGGATTCCAGAAAAGGATTTGAGGTCTATGTCCAAAGTCAGACATATTTAACTCAACCTCAGTTTAATTCCTGCTACATCATCTCTTCCGAAGGAGCCAAGGAAGGAAAAACATGCCCCAGGGGCTACTCCGCAGGCACAGGGACCCTTCCAGAGTACCAATTTCTAGGGAAATGTTAAATTGGAAATTAGAAAATCTACAGTTGGCCCCAAGTAAAAAGAAATACCAAAGAGGCTCATATATTTTAAGGATGTATCTTTGATTTGAGTGTTTTGCAGAGGAAACAAGATGATTTTACACAGCAAATATCATTGGCATGACAATGTCTTTTGATTGAAAATATCTGCAAGTCAGCTGATGAGTCACAGACTTCGTAATGTGTAATATTTGACCTTTTCAGTACAGGAGAATTTTTACAGGCCCTTGGGTTTTTGTCATAATGGACTTGAATCTTGATACAACATATCTACGTAAAATAGCCTTGGCTTGTTGAAGGTAGGCATTAACATAATAGAGTCCTCAGCTTAAATCAGCATCCGTAAGTTAAGGAATTGAGGTTAAATGTTGAGGGGTAAGCTGTGCCGAAGTGCCATGTGCTTTATCATCAGTGAGGCAACAAAAACAGAAATGTCTGTAAGAGTTCAGCCTGATTTTCTGTACTCTTCTGGCAATCTGAGCAAGGTCCAGTGGGGGTGAGGTAGAAGAGAGGAGACCCACCCCACCATGAGATTACAGGTTGAAGTGACAACCCTTCAACTGGAAAACCGTCTTGCGAATAGACTCACTTCTCAGGGACAATATTTGCCAATATGCTCGTGATCCTTCCATCTTTACGATCTATCTGCTTATTGCCTGATGGACCACCCACCCTGGGGCAGACAGTCTGAGAATCGGTTCTAGGCTCAGCAGCCAGAAGGTGAAATGTATATCCAAACTGGATGGTGGAGTTTGGCCTTTATTATTCCTTAAAACTGGCTACAGAAGCTTTCAGAGACAGGCATGGACATTTACCCTGTTTTAATTTTACTCTCCTCAGGCTAGCAACAAATCCCAGCTAAGATGTTCATGATTTAGTGATGAGTCCTCAGAGGACTCTTCAGAGAAGGCTGGAAAGGGCGATGTTTGAGGTTGAGAACACAGCCCCTCTCAGATTACCATATCCTGCAAACAACCATACACCGCACCCCTCCACTCTCTCCCAAGAGCCACGTGGGCTGCTAGAAGCAAAACCCCAAAAGGAAGACTGACATTTGCTTGCCCACCTTGTCGAATGATGGTGCTTGGCTCTCCACCATGCAGACTGGCTCTCCCAATGGAAGGCTGACTGATGTCGGTCCAGTAAACCATCTTGTCCACACAGTCGAAGGCCAGTCCAATGATGACTTTATCCTGGAAGTGCAGACCAGTGGTGAGAGGGGTCCACCTACTAGTGAATGATGATGGTGGGACTCTTTCCTGTGCTTAGAGGCATTGAGATACCTTTTGAAATGAATTGTCTTCAAGTCTTTGTCTTTTTTTGGCTGTGCCACGCAGCATATAAGATCTTAGTTCCCCAACTAGGGATCAAACCCATGCCCCCTGCAGAGGAAATGCGGAGTCCTAACCACTGGATGGCCAGGGAAGTCCCTCTTTTGTCCATTTTAAAAATTAAATTATTGAGTTGAAGGAGTTCTTTCTATATTTCAGATAAAAATCTGTTGTCATACACATATATATATGTACGTATGTATATTTTTTCTCAGTAAATAGCACTTTTTCATTTTCTTAATGATGTTTTTGGAGAGCAAAAGTTTTAAATGTGTATTAAGTGCAATTTTATTTTTCTTTATGGCTAATGCTTTTCGTATATCATCTAAGAAATCTTTGCCCAACTGAAAATCATAAAAATTAAATAAAAGACATAAATATTGGAAAGGAAGAGGTAAAATCACTCTATTTTAAGACTATGATTATTTATGTAGAAATTCCTGGGAAACCTATAGTAATATTTTAACTAAAAATTGAATCTAGCAAGGTTGCAGGATCCAAGGTCAATGTAAAATTGTATTTCTACATACCAGCAAAAAGTAGAATTTTAAAATAATAATGTTCATAATAGCAGCAAAATATTTAAGAATAAGTATTTTAAAATGTGCAAGATTCTATACTGAATACTATAAAACATTGTAGAGTGAAATTAAAGAAGACCCAAATAAATGAAGAGATGTTAGTTTAATGGATCGTAAGATTTAATATTGCTAAGATATCCAAAATAGAGTTTAGGATATCCCTAAATAGAGTTAAAGATCCAGTGCTATCCATATCAAAATCCCAGCAGGCTTTGCTTTTCTTTTCTTTTTTTTCCCTTTCCTTTCCCTTCCTTTTCTTTTTGGTAGAAACTTATAAGCTTACTCTAAAATGTATATGGAAATGCAAAGTGAGGCCCTGGGGACCACAGAAGTGTAAGACCAGGATGCTCTTTTACTGGGAGAATCAGGGTTATTATCAGCAGACACTTGCCCTCCAAAACTCATGTCATAAAGGAACAGAGATCCTTACCATACACCATATACAAAAATTAGCTCCAAATGAAGCGAAAGTCTAAATGTAAGAGCTAAAAATACAAAACTCTTAGAAGAAAACATAGTTGAAAGCCTCATAACATTGGATTTGGCAATGATTTCTTGGATATGACATCAAAGCAAAAATAGATAAATTGGATCTTATCAAAATTAAAAGCTTTTGTTCAGTAAAAGACACAATCAACTAAGTGAAAAGGCAACCAACCCATGGAAGGTGATAAAATAGTTGCAAATCATGTAACTGATAAGGGGTTGATAGAATATATAAAGAACTCATACAACTCAGTAACAATAAGAACAAAACAACCCAATTACAAAATGGGCAAAGGATATGAATAGACATTTTTCCAAAGATATATAAATTGTCCGTAAGTATATGACAAGATGCTAACATCACTAATCATTAGAGAAATGCAAATCAAAACCACAATGAGATACCACTTTACATATATTAGGATGGCTACAATTAAAAAACAGAAAATAATAAGTGTTGACAAGGTAGAAGGGAAATTGGAACCTTTGTGCTCTGGTGGTGGGAATGCAAAATGGTGCAGTGCTAAGGAAAACCGTACAGTGGTTCCTCAAAAAATTAAAAATGGAATTACCATGTAATTCCAGGTCTTGTCTATATACAAAAGAAGTGAAAGCAAGGACTTGAACAGATGTTTGTAAATCCATGTACATAGCAACACTATTCACAATAGCCAAAAGGTGGAAGCAGCCCAAGTTCTCCAGTGATGGATGAATGGATAAACAAAATGTGACACATCCATACAATGGAATATAATTCAGCCTTAAAAAGGAAGGAAATTCTGACACGTGCCACAACATGGATGAAATCTGAAGATATTATACTAAATAAAGTAAACCAGTTACGAAAGGGCAAATACTGTATGATTCCACTTATAGGAGGTCCCTAGAACAGGCAAATTCATAGAGATAGAAAGTAGAAGGGGATGCAAAGGGCTGGCAGGGGAGGAGGGAGTTTTTATTGAATGGATCCAGAGTTTCAGTTTGGGATGATGAAAAAGGTTCCGGAGATAGATGGTGATGATGGTTGTACTTAATGCCACAGTGGCATTAGCTACAGTTAAAATAGCTAGATGGTAAAGATAGTTAGATAGATAGATAGATACATACATACATAGAAGGACAGACAGATAGATGATACATAGATAGGAAGGACACAGTGAATATTTATAAGGTTGTTTCAGCACTCTCCCTCCACTGATCCCATCTCAATTTCCTGCTCTTCATAGCCTCATTTGGCATTTAAGCCTCTCCCCTTGGTCTTGGGGGAAAACGACTTTCACACGGAATTTAACCCACTCCCACTACCCGGGAGTGTGTGCTAGTGGATACGAGGAAGAATGATGATTACCCCTGGAGGGATTTGTGCTTCAGTGAGGCAACAGGAAATCACAAAGATCACTTACACATTTGTTCAGCAAATATTTTTCAAGTGCCAAGCACAGTGTGGGATCTGCCAATACCCCTGTGAAACAAACACCTCCATGAAATAGACGGACAATTTCTGATCTTGCTGTGCTTATATTCTTGGTGGGAAGAGATACAACAGACATAGAACATGTACCCTGATATACAATGTTTTAAGTAGTGCTGGGAGCCTGATGAAAGACAAAGCAGGGTAGGTGGAGGCTGCAGTCTGGATAGGGCAGCCAGGACAGGTTTCTCTAAGAGCTGATGTGCCAGTAGAAATTCAAGTGACATGCAGCAGTGAACCGTGCTAGTGTCTGGAATGAGAGAACTCCAGGCAGGGGGACAGCAAGTGCAAAGGCCCTGAGGTGGGAGTGCGAATGGTGAGTTGAGGACTCAACTCAATGGTGAGTGAGGGGGCAGTGGTAGGGAACGGGGTGGGAGAGGTAGCCGGAGGCCATGGAAAGAACTGGATTTTTTTCTGGGTGAAGGGAACCCATCAGAGGGTTTTGTGTTGGCAAAGAACATGAATCCAATCACAGCTGCTTTGCAGGAGGCTTTTTGAAAAGCATTTTTACCATGGATGGACCTAGAGATTATCATCTCTAGTAAGTTAGTAAGTCAGGAAGAGAAAGACAAATACCATATGACATCATTTATATGTGGAATCTAACATATGACACAAATGAGCTTATCTATGAAACAGAAACAGACTCACAGACAGAGAACAGACTTGTGATTGCCAAGGGGGAGGTGATGGGGGTGAAGGAATGAGAGTTTGGGATGAGCAGACATAAACAATTACATGGATAAACAAAAAGGATAAACAACAATGGATAAACAAGGTCCTACTGTAGAGCACAGGGAACTATATTCAATATCCTATGATAAAACATAATGGAAAAGAACATGAAAAAGAATGTATATATATATATATATATATACGTATAACTGAATCACTTTGCTGTAGAGCAGAAATGAACACAACGTTGTAAATCAACTATACTTCAATAACATAAATTTTTTTAAAAAGAAGCATTTTTATTTTGCAGACTTTTTTGGATCATGTTTCCTCCCTGGTCAAAAAGAAGAGGGGGTATGGCGGTGTGTAGAGATCCATGCAGGAAAAGAAAATAGGGCAGGTGGGAAAGACAGGGGAGTAGGGAAAGGAAGATGAGAAGAAAGTAACATGTCTACCCGGAATCTTTACGCAGCCTCTGCAACCAGCACGGAGGGGTAATGAGGATTCCTGCTGGACTTTCATCTCTAAGAGCTGGTAGCCCACTCGCTGCTACTTCTTCACTCCTTAGAGGACCCTGACGGCCCCCACTGCCCTGGCAACCCTGGGTCCACAGCCAGAAACCTCCACCAGGTCTCAGGTTTGTTTTCCTGGCAGGAGGTCAGGATCCCAGACACAAAAGCTCCTCAGAAGTGTCTGACCTCTAACTAATGGACAAAAATTCCCCAACTCACAAAATGCATCTTTGAAGCTTTGAAAAGCTCTGGTTACTTACTACTGCCTCTGGGCAGACAGGCGCATCTTGAGCTGAGCGGCTGCGGAAAGATGAGTCACGTTGCTAATTTAGCAGGGACGACAACATCAAACCTGGCAGATGCTCGCAGACAAGAGAGCAAACTCACATGATGCGCCCACCTGAGGGGTCAGATACCAAAGGGGTCTCTCTGGAAGGCCTCCTGTTTCTGCTCCCACCCTCGAGCCTCACGGGGGTGCTTAGGAATACAGTGGCCCCATTTAGAGGTGGACACCCAGGGTCACACAGAATGAAGAGGTCCTGGGTCCAGGGGTCCAGCCCTGGTCCCTGGGCTGACTGCACCCCGCCCGTTGCTCCAGGCCATTGAAGCAGAAATTGTCACCAAGTGCCATCGGCCAGCACTCACCGGGGCATGAAGCAGCGCCTTGGCTTCCGTCTTGGTCATGGTGTTTCCCTCCAGGGGGAGGTGCTCTATCTTCCCGGTCTGGGCGAAGAGTAGGTGGGTCCCAGGTGGCAGGGGGATCACGGCGGTAGGAACTGAGGGTCTGTGGTGAACCGGGGGAGCCACTGTACTCAGACCTGGGTGGTGGGAGATGGCAATGAGTAAGGCCCCCGTGCAGTAGGAATGCACAAACGCACACGTGCGGGCGCGTGCACGGACTCACACACACACACACACACACACCGGCTCACGTCGCCTTCATGGCACCACAAACTGCACCGTCACACGTGCACATTTAATATCCGAAAGCACAAGGAGCAGAAAGACCTCAGTCAATCAAAGGGCATTTGTGATGAAGATGATGCAGGGCCAGAGTTTAACATTAAAGGTCGATTGGAAAAAAACAATGGCTCAGTCTCCCCCTTAATGGAACTAACCTGGCTATCGGTGCCCTGCTCTGCACACGGGCTGCAGCAGTGAACAAAAACAATGCAACAGCGGCAACCCTGAAACCCTGGCCACAGGGAGCTCGCACCCCAGCAGGAATCTGCTGAGTATTTTCATGCTCGAGGAGACCATCTGAGCGGACTAGCCCCACTCAACCCATCCCACGGGGGTGGGAGGGTCTCAGACGCCACAAACGGGAACATAGGCCTTCTGGGCTTTCCAGAACGAAGTGATGGGCAGGGCTAATCCTCCCTCAGACTCGGCCTTGCCTCTTACCTGCTGACCTGGTGACCCAGCACAGCTCCTGGCTCACCTGACAAGAGAATGTCCCAGGAGGGGACAGGCAGCCTGTACTGCAGGTAAGGAACATGCAGTGGCTGTCGGGAAACCTGGGCCCCAGACCTGGCCCTGACACTCGCCGTGCGGACACGTCGTGGACCTTCCTGGGCTCGTTTCCTGCTCTCTGAAGTGAGAGAACGGGACCAGGTCATCACCGAGCTCATTTTCCATGCTTTTCTCTTGTCCATCTTGCCTGTTATACCCAATCAATGATATAAACCAATCTGGTGGACCTTTTTAATATCTCTGGAATCTATCCCTCCAAACTCACTGCCAGCATCTCAGGTCAGACCCTCGCCATTTCTCACCTGGATTAATTAGAAATACTGCAATTAATTAATTGCACCCACCTCCCCACCACCAGGGCCTCACTCCTCCCTTTCAGCTCTTCTAAAACTGAAACCTGGTCACATCAGCGCCTGCTCGAAACCCTTCCTGGGCTCCCTCAGGACCAATCCAGACCCCTCAGCGGGGCACCTGATGTCCTTACCTCCATTCTGCTCCCCTCCCACAGGACACAGACCCCTGGGGGTTTCTTTCCTGCCTCTCCGCCTGTTGCTGCTGCCTGGACCACGGGTCTCCTCAACCCCTTCTCCCCAGCGCAGCTGACTCCTGACCCTGCTCAAAACCTTGGTTCTCACAGTACTGCTCTGCAAAGCCTTCCTGGGCTAGCCCGCAACCCCCCAAGCCACTGTGCTTCCTGGCCCACCTATTCTCTCTTAAGGTTCCTTTCCCTACCCTGCACCTGTTTACCTGTCCTCTGAGGTTCTGGGGCTGGCACTGGGGCTTCCCTCTGGGCTGCCAGCACGGACCACACCAATCTGACACTCAGTTAATGCTGGCTGGCTGGCGTAATGAAGATTGTGAGTGATCACTTGTCACTTCCTTTTTTTTGGCCGCCCCTCGCAGCACGTGGGATCTTAGTTCCCCGACCAGGGATTGAACCCACGCCCCCCCGCATTGGAAGCGCGGAGTCTTAACCACTGGACTGCCAGGGAAGTCCCTGTAAGTTATCACTGCTTACTCAGCAGCCTCTTAGCAGCTTTGGGAAACTATCTGGTAGGGGATCAGTTTATGATTATTAGCTAAATGGAGAATGGAGAGGCAAGGATTGATTGTGTTAGATTTTGGTAATTTGTGACAATTACCATTTTCTATGCCTGGGACAGAATTTCAGAGCTGAGAAGCATCCTAGAGATTATTTTGCTTGAATCCGATGTTGAGGCCGAGGACGCTAAGACTCAGGCAAGTATCTGTCCAGGGTCACACAGCCTGGCCCCCAGCTCGGCGCCTTCCCACAGTCATGGACCGTTGCAGAACTATCTTGCAGAACCCTTTGCGGCTGTTTGCTCCTGGCGTTCTAAATGGACCGAGTACCTAAAGGTCCAGGAGCAACTGTGAAAGAGGCAAGTGTCCCAGGAAGAGAACAGTTCCACGCCTGAGTAAGCCCCTCCGTGCCTGGGGAGGGGCTCCGGTTGGTCTCTCCCATCCCTGCGCTGTGTGCCGGCGCAGAGCTGCTGGAATGCTGGGCCACCCACTGCAAGGTTTACCACGGGGACCCCGGAGCACACACCCTCTCTGCTACCAATTGCAGCCTCAATGCAGCGGGTCCTGCCCATCATTTGCACAGAACAGGTTTGCACAAAACAAGAGGAGGAAAGGCTAAGAGGGAGGAGAGGGAAAGTGGGGAGAGAGATGGTGGGGGTGGGCAATGATGGGGAGATGGAAAAGGGGGCTGCAGAGGGGAGAAAGGGAGGGGGGGACGGGCTTCGAGCCAGTGGTGCAGGTCAGGATTTAGGGCAGGCAGAAAGTGCCAAGTGCACCTTTGGCAAGGGTCCCCGGCAAGCGTCCCCGGCGATGCTCGCAGGTGCTGAGACTTCCGGTCTCCAGCACTGTCCTCTGACTTACACGGTGGCCTCATCCCGGGCGTGGTCCTGGTGCCCTCCACCTCGCGGCCGTCGCGGTCCACACACCAGCAGTAGCCAGTGCTGCCGTGGCACTGGGTGGGCGCGTAGTATCCGTGCTCATCACACTCGGGAACAAACAGTCCCGGAGGCCGGGGGCGCTGGGGGTCCACCGCCCCGAGGATGTGTTCTCGTTCATGCTGGCATCGGGTTTTCTCCACTTCTGTTAGAGAGGCGAGCAAAAGGGGGGTCATCAGCTCAAGTCCCCATATCCAACTCAGAACCTCAGGAGCTGCCTGTTCACTACTGAGTTTTGTTTCATTAATTTAAAAAAATGTTTAATTTATTTTTATTGAAGTATAGTTGATTTACAATGTTATATTAGTTTCAGGTGTACAACATAGTGATTCAAAATTTTTATAGATTATACTCCATTTAAAGTTATTATAAAATATTGGCTATGCTCCCTATGCTGTACCATATATCCTTATAGCTTATTTTTTAAAAATTTTTAATTTAATTTTTATTTTATATTGGAGAATAGTTGATTTACAATGTTGTTAGTTTCAGGTGTACAGCTAAGTGTTTAAATTATACATATACGTATGTCCATTCTTCTTCAGATTCTTTTCCCATACAGGTTATTACAGAGTATTGAGTAGAGTTCCCTGTGCTATACAGTAGGTCCTTGTTGATGGTCTATTTTATATATAGTAGTGTGTATATGTTAATCTCAAATGTTTTATTAATTAAAAAAAATTTAAACATCATTATTATTTAGTGAATTTAACGGTCAAGAAGAGTATATCTACATTTTCTTCTCCTTCCTAGGCCATTTTTTTTTTCAGTTTTGAAAAACTGAGGCAAACTGACATAACATAAAATCAACCTTTTTTTTTTTTTCTTTCTGGCAGCACCCCGCGGCTTGTGGGATCTTAGTTCCCCGACCAGGGATCGACCCCGGGCCCTCGGCAGTGAAAGCACCGGGTCCTAACCGCTGGACCGCCAGGGAAGTCCCCAAATCAACCACTTTACAGTGAACAATGCAGTGGCATCAGTACAGTCACAACGCTGAGTGGCCGCCTCCTTCCTCTGGCACCAACGCATTTCCTCAACTCAAAAGGAAACCCCAGACCTATTAAATGGTTGTCTCCACTTCCTCCTTCATCCCAGCCCCTGGCAACCGCCAGTCTGCATCTGTCTCTATGGATTTACCTATATTCTGATTATTTCACATAAATGGGATCGTACGATATGCGACCTTTCGGGTCCGGCTGCGTTCACTCAGCAGAACGTTTTCAAGGTTCATCCATGTTGTAGCCATGTAATAGGACTTCATTATTTTATTTTTTTAAGATTTTGTTTGTGTGTGTGTGCGGTACGCGGGCCTCTCACTGTTGTGGCCTCTCCCGTTGCGGAGCACAGGCTCAGGACGCGCAGGCTCAGCGGCCACAGCCCACGGGCCCAGCCGCTCCGCGGCATGTGGGATCTTCCCGGACCGGGGCACGAACCCGTGTCCCCCGCATCGGCAGGCGGACTCTCAACCACTGCGCCACCAGGGAAGCCCTAAGATTTTTTATTTATTTATTTTTTTGGCTGCACCACGTGGCATGTGGGATCTTAGTTCCCCGACCAGAGATCGAAGCCGCGTCCCCTGCAGTGGAAGCTCAGTCTTAACCACTGGGACCGCCAGGGAAGTCCCAGTACTTTGTTCTTTTTTGTGGCTGAATAATATACTATTGCATGGCTACACCACATTTTGTTTATCCATTCATCACTCGATGGACAGCACTGACATTTGTTTTAAGAAATTTCAAGTGTTTCTTAAATTTGTCCTTTTTATCATCACCAGCTTCTTGATTATCCACACTGAGTCTGGGTCAAAGATTTGGGGGACCAAAGATCACAGGGCACATTTACCAACATTTGTATGTTTCCTTTTAATTACGTGCTAGTGTTTGGCATGAAACATGGCCTTTTGACTGTGTAACTCAGATCCCAAGGCTGGGAAATACTGCTCTATCTTTGGGAAATTGCTGATGAGAAGCTATGAACTGGAGTAAACTCCCATGTTTATAGAGTTGTAAGTGGCAGAGTTGCAGCTGCTTCCACGCTGGCTAGACTCCAGCCACCACAGAATCCAGCCAGACCAGCGCTGCCATCATCTCTGCGGCAACCGCCACCCAAAGCGATGCCCAGACATTGCCGAGAGCCACACTTCAGCCAAACTGAACCACGTCTGCTGCCCCTCTCCTGTGGGCCTTTCCATGCGCCGTTCATTGTGTGACTCCCTGCCCACCCCCGCCTCCTGCCCGGTGAATCCTTCAAGAATCAGCTCAGGCATGTGCTTCTCGGGCCCTCCAAGAGCTCCCAGGATGATCTGGGCTCGCCCGCCCTGTGACTCTCATCACACTGATGCTGAGACTCTAAGGCTGTTCCTGGTCTGTCTCCCTGAGCAGATTCTAGCCTCTGAGAAGGTAATGAGGGACTGCATCCCCTTAACCTTGACTTAGGAAGCCCCTCCTGGGCTGGAGTGGGGATGGACATGGTAATAAACCCCAGGCCCTGCCCTCAAGGAGCTCCCAGTCTGGAGGGAAGGGAACAAGCAAACACACAGTAACAATCCAATGAGTCAGTGTCTTGACAGAAGAGCCCAGGACACAGCACATACACACAAGAGGTCCTCTCAGTAGGGCTTGGAGAGCAAAGGCGTGCTGGAGTGCGTTTTTTGGATCTATACTGGAAGACTGTGGTTATATAATCGAGGGCAGGGTTCCACTGACTTTTCCTGCTAAGGAGCAGAGAATAATTATTTTTGGTTATATGGGCCATATGGTCTCTGTCACAACTCAACTCTGTGGATGTGGCATGAAAGCATCCAAGTTTAATACATATTGTAAATGAATGAGTGTGCCAATAAAACTTTATTTACAAACAGTGGGCCAGATTTAGCCTGTGGGTCTGTAGCTGTCAGCCCCTGCTCTAGGGCATTGCTAGTTATGTTAGGGAGAAATCTTATATAAATACTCTAGTTAATATATTAATGTGTATTAATATATTACTGTGTTCATAATATATATATTGTAATAATAGAGTATATAATAATATATTACATATTTCACAGAATTTCGTGTCTGAAGAATGTTTTTGATCCTCAGTTCCACCACTTCTGGCCCTGTCAGCAATGCTGGTTGACCAGCGATGGCAGGAGTAACTAATCCCACGGTATTATTTGAGGCGTGAGCGAATGTGATGAGACACTGTGAACGGCTGGAATTTTAAAAGTCTTGCACTCCAGCATTCATCTGTGACTGTATCTACGCCAGATGACAGAAGGAAAACAAGTCTGTGGGCCACAGATAATTTCGGGGAGTGAGTTAAGCTAACGTGTGTGTGTCACCGTTGCCATAACACGTTCAGTGAGCAGGGGGCGTCCTAGGCACTGGGCATGTGGGTGCAGAGGGCCCCGGGCTGGGCTAGGAGTCCAGAGACCCGGGTTCTAGCGTTCATCTGTGACTGTATCACACAAGAGATCCTCTCTGTAGAGCTTGGAGAGCAAAAGCGTGCTGGAGTGTCTTTTCTGATATTTACTGGACGTTTGTGGTTATACGATCGAGGGCACGGCTCCACTGACTTTTCCTGCTAAGGGGCAGAGAATAAATATTTTTGCTTATGTGGGCCATATGGTCTCTGTCACAACTCAACTCTGTGGATGTGGCATGAAAGCATCCAAGTTTAATACGTATAGTAAATGAATGAGAGAGTGTTCATCCGGGACTGTATCTACACCAGGCCTTCACAGTGCATTCGGTGACGTGTTGCCGATGAATGTTTAAAGTGCCTTTGTGCTGCCAGTTCTCATGTCAGCCTGCTGGACACGGCCGGCCCCTCGATTAGAAACAGCGAGCCTGCCAGAAAAGTGTGTGTTGAACCTGGGAGGGGAAACTGGGTCTGCTTTCTCTTTTGTCCCAGAGGCTAATATAAAAAACAAAAACAAAAGGCCCTGCTGTATGGCACAGGGAACTATATACAATATCCCGTGCTAAACCATAATGGAAAGAATATAAAAAAGAATGTATATATGTGTGTAACTGAGCCAGTTTGCTGCACAGCAGAAATTAACACAACATTGTAAATCAACTACACTTCAATTAAAAAAATAAAATTAAAAACAACAACAACAACAAAACGTATTTGATGTAGGAAGAGCCAAACAAAGACACAAATAAGCCGTCTGGTTGATGATAAAAATGTTGGTTTTCTTCACTCTTGGATGTAGGGCTTGTTTACTTCCTCAGTATCTTACATTTGTACAGGGCTTTAGTTTCTGTACAAGCTGTCTCTGCTCACACATCGTTCACTTAATTCTCACCATAATCCTATGCAACAGGCAACTACGGTTTTTACGTCAAATGAGAGAACGGAAGCTCAGATTGGCTTCCCCAGGCCACAGCAGCAGCGAGTGGCTCAGCTCAAGCTAGAACCCGGGTCTCTGGATTCCTAGCCCAGCCCTGGGCCCTCTGCACCCACATGCCCAGTGCCTAGGACACCCCCCGCACACTGAATGTGTTATGTCAACGGTGACACACACAAGTTAGCTTAACACACTCCCCCAAATTGTCTGTGGCCCACAGACTTGTTTCCCTTCCATCAACATATGTGTATGGTGCCGCCTTTCCAGCTAGAAAACAGGCTTGGTATTCTGTGTACTGTCAACCAAATGAAACTTTTAAGGGAGGAAGGGGTACCTCCCTTGTACGTGGCTGACAGTTTTGGGTTAGCCAATACACAAAATCTCAAGTGATCTAGGATTTCCAGTGGAGCTGTATCTCAACTGTATCTTAAGTGCTGTATCTTGAACTTATATTAAGGTGGGGGAGACCTCAGTTGTGACTCAGGAAACAGAATTTCAAGTGTGTGGTTTTTTTGTTTTTTGGCCGCGCTGCGTGGCTTGTGGGATCTCAGTTCCCCGACCAGGGATTGAACCTGTGCCCTCGGCAGTGAAAGCACCGAGTCCTAACCACTGGCCCGCCAGGGAAATTCCCCAAGTGTGTCTATGGAAAGCTGTGATATCACTGTGTTCCCTGGGATGGCTTCTCAGCCTGGCCCACAGCAGCCCCTGTGGGTGCCTCCTGCTCAAGGCTCCAGGCTCCCACAGGGAATGTCCCACTGTGGGTGGGGTGGGGAAGGGCTAATAAAGACACATCGGCCTTGCTTCTGGTTGATAAAATAACTGAGGCAAGATTCTCTTTGTTCACCTAGTTTAATCTGCTCGGGGGGAGGAAGCATCCGAGACCTGATACTTATCCAGGGAACAGCAGGGAGTCTGGGGTGACTCTTCTCAAATTGGGGACAAAGAGAATGAGAGGAAAAGGAAATAGATGGAGAAGAAAAAAAGCCCATGTTTTTGTCTCTTGATTTACATCCCATTCCCTTGCCTAATTAAACTTCTTCCTAGGTGTTAATTCAAATAAATAACTCTTGTAGCCTCTGATATACTCAGTGGGATGGAGGAACTCGCTGGGGGGGGGGGTTCCGTTTATTCAACCTCTTCCTGCACAGTCCAGCTCCCTCCGTAAGGGGCCATCTGCTCCCGGTGGCACTGCCACACACACGCATCTTGGGATGAGCTAACATGGGCGTGGTGAAACCATGCCTGGTCTCTGCTGGGTTTGAGATTTTGGGCTCCTAGCCTCATCTCATTAACTGCCAAATGGACCCTTGTTAGTCCAAGATTGCCAAGTTTCCAAGAATGGGAATCTACAAGTAAAAGAACAATACCCATCTGATGTGAGGTTTACTAAGGACACCGCCACAATCTCCACCACCGATGATGATGATGATGGTGGTAAAAATCTCTCTACTTATGAACTCTCTTCAGGTCCCTTCCCAACATTTGCCCCCAATCCTTACAGGACTGGTGAGGAAGGAGAATGCCCAGAAAGGGGGAAATAAACTCGCAATTGGCAAAGGGCAAAAGGGGAGGGGAAGGCAGAAAGGTCATAAAGCATCAGGAAGAGAAAATGCACCTCTAGCCTGTGTGCCGTCTCATCGTGTGAAACTGCGTCTTTGGGTTTTACTCCCGTCTCCTCGGCCCACCCCCTGCATCCTTCCTCTCCTGACACCCCATAAGTGTGGGCCTTTTTTTGGGGGGGGCCCATTGTGTGGCTTGCAGGGTCTTAGTTCCCCGACCGGGGATCGAACCCGTATCCCCTGCAGTGGAAGCGCAGAGTCCTAACAACTGGACTGCCAGGGAATTCCCTAGTGTGGGCTTTTTAAATTTGTGTATCTCTCAGATCAGGAACCCCATAGACCCTTGAATCATTTATGTATTTGCTATAAGCATTTACTGAAACCTCTGCGAGCCAGGTGCCCTGAAGGCTGTGGGCACTGTCGCTAGATACGAGGGCCCTGGGAGTTCACAGGACCCCACCAGGGTAACGCATTGTGAGAAGTGGCTGGTAGCGATCGAACAGGCTGCTTGGGAGCTGAGAGGAGGACCACCTCGGTCAAGGGGTCACCTGACACCGAGGGCAATCAATCTGCAGTGTTCCTAATACACCCCTAATGCTCTGCGTGGTTGAACCCAGTGGCCTGGGTGTAGGACTCACCTCAAGCTGGGGGTTTTCAGGCCGTGCATGGAGGAGGATAAAGAAGCCAGGAAATTCAGGATATTGGTGAGGGCGGTGACATGATGCTTCTTGGGGTTACGGTGAGAGGACTTCGAGAAAAAGAAGGGATGGAGAAGCCGACTTGGAAATGAAGCTGTGTGAGGCTGCAAGGCAGGGAGGTAGTGGCCAGAGGGGGCCACAGGCCTCAAGACCATAGGAGTTCTCCAGCCTCTGGGGGCCTGGTTTTCGGGATCCTCTACGTCCTGACCTCACCTGAGCTGCTTAACAGTATCTCGTCCCCACTATTCCTCCCCATCTCCTGTTCAAATCCTACCCATCTTCCAAGGCCAAATCCTACTTCTCACGCTTTCCCTCACTTCCCTAGCCCACCTGGATCTCCCCTCCCAGCCACGAGTTACCACTTCCAGACTCGCTATAGTTTCAAGTGCTCTCTTTTCCTGCACAGGGACAGTGTGAGCTCCTCCTGAGCGCAGACGTTACTGTTTATGTGCCGAGTACAGTGACAGGCACATCACAGATGCGTAAGAAATATTTAGCAGTTGATCTTGGCTAGTTAGCCAGGTGCCTTGGGCAAGTTAGTAGCCTATCTAAACCCTCATCCATTCAATGAGGTTCATCGTACCCCCAATGACACATACCAGACAATGATGGAGAAAACTAAGAGTTGTGGTATCCTGGACACCAAAAGAAGAAAGTGTTTTAGGCGGGAAGGTGAGGTCAACTGTACCAAGCGCTGCTAAGAAACGGGGGCGGGGCTAAGATCTAACAAAGTGAAGGTCATTGCTGGCTTTTACAGGAGCAGTTCCAGGGTGGGGAGGGGGGTTGGGGGACGGTAGGGCAAAGCTGGCTGCAGTGGTGAAACCGAGCAGGACCCTGTGTGGCTCCCGGGCACAAAAGCCTTCCTGTGTCCCCCCCATTTCTTAATTACAGGAAATAGGCTTCATTCAGCCTCCAAGACCTTCCCTGAGTTCCAAAGGGCAGGTTCAGACCATTGCTAATCAGGGAAGGGAGGGGATGCAGAGACAGGAGAGGAATAGTCAAGAAACAATAGCGCAGCCTTGGGGCAGGGTCCTGGTTCCCCCTCAAGGGATACACAGAACAGTATCTTTTAACTGTTTTGCAGACACCGAAACCCTCACCAGGTGGAGGAAGTTAACTGTTAGCTGCCCACAAGCACTAGACCCCAGACTGGTTGGAACCAGAAGGTTGATGATGCAGACTCCCGCTTACCTCACCACCAACCAATCAGAAGAAGGTCCACGAGCTGATCACACCCTCTTTGAACCATTGCTATAAAACTCCTCACTACTCCCTCCAGGTCAGGACACACAGTATTGAGGGCATTAGCCCACTGTGTCCCCCTTTGCCTGGCAAAGCAATAAAGCTCTTCTTTTCTACTTCACCCAAAACTCTGTCTCCGAGATATAATTGGGTATCGGGGTACAGAGGCTGGATTTGGCTTCAGTAGTTCAAGAAGGAATGGGAGGCTCTGGGAAGAGGTTAACAGCCTAGTTTTAGAATCTAATTAAAGACAGAATAGCTACAAAGCCATGGGCAACATTTACAATGAAACGAGGTGACCAGGTTGTCCTATAAACCCTCAGACACAAGCAGGGGTCACAAAGCCCCCCTGGTGTCAGCGTCTGTGTAGAGAAAGGAGAGGGAAGCGGCAGGGCATCTAACAGTTCTGGGAAGAGGAGAACCCAAAGAGCTAACAGGTGCTCAGCTGGAAAGTGAGCCAATTTGAAAATGGCAGCTGAAACTTTGGAGGGATTTTTCTACTCCAAGGTGGAATGTAAAGCCAACAGCAGCTGGAAGATCTAGCCCCTACTGGGGAGAAAGTGCTGGGAATGGAATCAAAACTAAGGAGGATGAAGATGACACGTACAAGGAAAGAGAAGGTCCGGCGGGGGAGGGGAGCAGAGCCAGGAAATTGTAATGTAAGCTGAAATATTTTTAAACACTTCACCAAAAGAGCAGAAGAGGAAGCTCTGTGTCGCTAGAAAAAGCTATCTGCACCAAGCTTCTTCCAGAAAGTTCAGGGAAACTAAAACTCTCATAAAAATGAACAACAGAAAAGTATGGAAGGCAAATCCAACACAAAGTTACTATAAGGAAAAAGGATATAAAAGGATAGTCAGGAGTACAACAATCCTACAGAGAGTGAAAGCTTGCCAAAAAGATGTGCTAACTGTAATCGTCTATTGGGTTGGCCAAAAAGTTCGTTAGGGTTTTTCTGTAAGATATTATGAAAAAACCCAAACGAACCTTTGGCCTGCCCAATATTTCAAGTTAAGCGAAAAGACAGTAGACAATGATTAAAAAAACAGGAAAGAACAAAATGAATCAGCATTTGAAAAACTCAAAAATGAGGCAACAGAATTCAGGGAAGAAGTAGAAACTTTTAACAAAGAAGCATTTCAGAAATGAAGACTCAGCTAGACGGAACACAAAGTGAATAAACAGAACAGAGTATGCCTTAGGAGAAACAGAAGGTGGAAGTGAGGAAAACGTTTAAAGAGAAAAAGAAAGGATATCAAACAAATTTAGGAGATTCGGGCGAATACTGGAGACAGGCAAAGAAGGTTCAATACGCAAAATGGAAGTCCCTAAAAAATAACCCAAAGCAAAAGGAAAGAGAACAGAAACTAAAATTCCAGAAAACTTTCCTGAAATTAAAAGATGTGAAATGACAAATTGAAAAAGCACACCGTGTAACTAAGACCCAGAAAAACCAACACCAAGTCATATTCTAGTAAACCTGTTGAACTTTTGAAGGGAACTATGGAAGAGAAAGAAAAAGAATCCTTTGGGCATCCAGGTAAGAAGGGGGAAATTATCTTCCGATGATCATTTGCCCTTTGGACAGCCATGCTTTACGTCAGAGGAATATTTGAGATAGTCAGAGAAAGAAAATGAACCAAGGAATACTGTTTTCATGAGCCCTTCCCGAGAAATTTACTAGAGAACAAGCTTCTGACAACCAAATAACTAGAGAGGCATTGACGTAAGGACTGGTAACAAGCAATAAAGAGTGACTTGCTGAACTAAGACCCAATGAGGGTTCGAAGTGAGAGAACATAGGGACTTCCCTGTCGGTCCAGTGGTTGAGACTCCATGCTTCCACTGCAGGGGGCGTGGGTTTGATCCCGGGTTGGTTAACTAAGATCCCACGTGCTGCAGAGCGCAGCCAAAAAACAAAAACAAACAAAGTGAGAGAATATAGTAGGTGTTGGTTACACGTAGATGCCCAGGCAATGTAGATATAACTACAAAAATAGGAGGGCACGTGCAAAAAACTTTAATTGTTCTAAGAAATTGTATTGGTGGTATGTAGTGTTTGAATTCTCAGCCTGTTATGTGTGTAATGTGGAATAAAGTAAACACGAACTATGGTCTGTTCTAATTCTTACATCCACTGTGCCCTTGAGAACCAGAATTCTCAGTGTGGAAGAAAGGAGATATGGATATAATCTAGACGGGGTAAAGGAAAAACGCTGTGGTCATGTATCTGAATTGGAACTATCAACACGGACTCATGAATTCCTAGCTCTGTTTGAACATTTCTACTACTTAGATTGTGGTCCTGCAATGCTATTTCCCACTAAAAGAAGAGCTTCATGGAAAAAAGGCTGGTTCTAGTTCAGAGAGCAAGGAAGATATTAAAGACCACAGTGGACCCTCTGTATCTGCAAGGTTCCACATCCTTGGATTCAACCAACTACAGATCGAATATGTTAGAAAAAAAAAATCCCAGAAAGTTCCAAAAAGCAAAATTTGAATTTGCCACACAATTTACATAGCATTTTCATTGTATTTACAACTATTTACATAGCATTTACATTATTTTTACAATTTTTTACATACCATTTACATTGTATTTATAATTATTTACATACCATTTACATTGTATTAGGTATTGTAAGTAATCTAGAGATGATTTAAAGTATCGGGAAGGATGTGGATAGGTTATATGAAAATACTACACCATTTTATACAAGAGATTTGAGCGTCTGTGGATTTTACTATCCTCAGGGGTTCTGGAACCAGACCCCCATGGATACGGAGGGTTGACTATACTAGGATCATGTCAAAAGGACCAGAGGCCAAACTGAAGAGGTTCCCATGGGCCAAAGATGGGACTCTGAATCACAATGAGAATAATGATTACAACCAATCGATACCCATGAGTCTATAATGCTATTAAAAAACTAACAATTAATTAGCAAACTTCATTGGCTAATAAGGAATCAATCTGTTATCTTGTCAAGCAGTAAGAAAAAAAAAAGGGAAAGATCCAAGCATTTATCCTGCCTTTTCTTTATGAGATGTACCACTGGGCATCCAAAGGGTAGATGAGGGGAAGCATTTCTTTATAAGTAGTCCCACTAATAAATGAAAAAAAATACCCCACCATGATGATAGAATTAGACTACTGCCATTTTGTTACCCACTAAACATTAATGGACCTAAGCAATGAGCATCAATTCCAACTAATAAAGGAGAAAGAAATGATAGAATTAACATCTCACCATTTGCCACTCCTTGGAAATTAATGGATCTAGGACATAATCATTAATGGCTCCTAACATCACCTGGAGTGAGACAAGCAGACTTTACGCTCTTCTGATGTAAGGTAAGACCACCAATTGTCTTGCCAAAAGGACTGAACCCAAGTCTGATCAAGCCTCTGGACTCACCTGCCAGTTTGCAGACTATATGGAGAACAGAGAAGCGTGTTGAACTGCCCCAGACTGTAGGAAATTACAGCTCAAAAGTCTTGGGTTCTTCAACAGATAAACTTCAAGGACAAGAAAGGGATGGCAGAGGGAACTAGAGATAGAAAAACGAGCAACTCTAAATCTATAGTGTCTAGGAATGTACATGTATGATGAAACAAGAAATGCAAGGAAGTGATTTCTGTGAAGGTGATGTTGGTGGTTACTTTTGGAGACAAGGAGAAGGCAATGACTGGAACAGAGCACCTGCACCAGCTTCTGGGGCTGCTGGTGAAGTTCTACTTCTTGACCTGAGTGGTAGTCACATGGGGGTTCACCTTAGCTATCCATCCTTGAGCTATCCATCTGTTCCATACGACTTTCTGCATCTATGTTTTATCTTACAATAAAACGGTAGAAAAAAGGAGAGAAAATGGGAGAAGAGGAAGCGGAAGTAGAACTGCAGACAACCCTCATGAGGAATTAAACACTATAAAAGGGAGGAGGAATGGGACGGCAGTTGGGGAGGAGTGGAGGCTCAAGGGAAGTCCTCATTTGTGTCTTTTTTTTTTTTTTTATTGCGGTACGCGGGCCTCTCACTGTTGTGGCCCCTCCCGCTGCGGAGCACCGGCTCCGGACGCGCAGGCTCAGTGGCCACGGCTCACGGGCCCAGCCGCTCCGCGGCACGTGGGATCCTCCCGGACCGGGGCACGAACCCGCGTCCCCTGCATCGGCAGGAGGACTCTCAACCACTGCGCCACCAGGGAAGCCCCTCATTTGTGTCTTTTGGATGAGAAATGGCTTCTCTGCAGGCTGATTGGAATTACCCAGTAGAAATGGAAAGAATAACCATCCAGGATGGGGGAGGCTACCGCAGGAATGGCAACTGCATCTCAGACAAACAATAGTCTGGCACATTAAATTAATGTTGATTGGAAATTTATGATTTGACATTTGGTTAGTATTTAATATGTAAATGAGTTTTGCTTTTATAGTTCTAAAAGAAGTTGATACCTAGATTTCTCCATAATAATCTAAGCGCACCCTGGAAATCTTAAAAATGTTTTTCTTTCAAAAAGGGTCTTACGCAATTTTGAGAAAAGTTGCCTTAGGAAATTCTTTTCTATAAAGAGTTCAAGAAACCTTTTGTAAACTAAGAAATTATTCGGACCTCATGTTCCTTATTTACAAAATAAAGGAGATGAATTACAGAATTTCTGGAGCCCTTTCCAGCTCTCAGTGGGAAATTCAAGTTTTCTAACAGTGGGTTTGCTTGAAACAAAGTGCAAACTGTAACACAAACAACAGACACACAGCAAACAAAAAGTACATGTTAAATTCTTCCTCAGTTTTCCTCCCTTTACAATTGTATTATCCTAAATGTTTTCCTCTTTCCATGCAGCCCTACTTTCTGAACTCTTTTTTTTTTTTTTTTTTTTTTTTGGGTACGCGGGCCTCTCACTGTTGTGGCCTCTCCCATTGCGGAGCACAGGCTCTGGATGCGCAGGCTCAGCGGCCATGGCTCACAGGCCCAGCCGCTCCGCGCCATGTGGGATCTTCCCGGACCGGGGCACGAACCCGTGTCCCCTGCATCGGCAGGCGGACTCTCAACCACTGTGCCACCAGGGAAGCCCTGAACTCTTTACTTACCTTTCTGTCTATAAATGGCTATGGATCTGGAAGCAGTAAGCTGGTAAGCGGGCCTGGTGCCAAGCGTAAAGAAGAGTGATCAAGCATCCCCAGGTTTGGTACTTGTCCTTAAGAATTCGGCCTTTACGTCTCTAGCCCAGGATTCTTCATACTCCTCTTTCATCCTCTAATAAGCTCTCCTATATTCCAAACCTCTACCCAGTTCCATTCCCCCAGACCTGTCACCTCCTCATATTCCCACACTTAGGTAGTTCCCTTTCACACTGTAGGAGGGTTGGCCTGTGACTACCAGTATCAGCAGAAGTGACAGCATTGTCATTTCCAAGGTTAGGTTACAAAAGACTGTGGCTTCCATAAAAAAAGAATGAAATCATGCCATTTGTGGCAACATGGAGGGACCTAGAGATTATCATACTAAGTGAAATAAGTCAGAGAAAGACAAACATATATCACTTATATGTGGAATCTAAAAAAAAATGATACAAATGAACTTATTTACAAAACAGACTCACAGACATAGAAAACAAATTTATGGTTACCAAAGGGGAAAGGGGTTGGGGAGGGATAAATTAGGAGCTTGGGATGAACAGATACAGACCACTATATATAAAATAGGGAAACAATAAGGACCTACTGTGTAGCACAGGGAAATATATTCAGTAACTTGTAATAACCTATAACAGGAAAGAATCTGAAAAAGAATATATATATACATATATACCACTGAATCACTTTGCTCTACACTTGAAACTAATACAACATTGTAAATTAACTATACTTCAATGAAAAAATGCAAAAAAAAGAAAAAAATCTTAAAAAAATTTTTTTTGAAAAAGACTGTGGCTTCCATCTTGGGCACACTCCCCTTCCTTACTTGCTCTGGAGGGAGCCAGCTGCCAGGTCTTAAGCACACTTAGGCAGCTCCGTGGGGAGACCCGTGCTATGAGGAACTGAGGTCCTCCGTCCAGCAGCCCGTAAGGCCTGCCAACCACCATAGGGATCCTTCAGCCCCAGATGAATCTCAGAGAAGATGGTAGCCCGGCTAAGGTTTTGACAACAACCTCTTGAGATACCTTGAACCCAGATCACCCAGCTAAGCTCCTGAAATCCCTGCCCCACAGAAACTGAGATAATATACATTTACTGCTTTAAGCTGCTAACTTTGGGGGACAATTTGTTACACAGAAATAGATAACTAACATGGCAGCTTTCAAACTTCCTGACCACAACCCATAGAAATGCTTTCCGCTCTGCAGTTCAGGACACACACGCATGCTTACACATACACACACATGCACACACTCAGCCACGCACTAGACAAGCATCCACAACTATTATTTCATGAAACAATACTTATTCCTACTGCATATATTCGGCATACTCTATTTTCTCGATTATTGTTTTCTTTCTCTTTCCATTCCATTTTAAAGAAAATGGTAATAGTGCCCCGCTGAGCTGATTTCACAATCCACACATGCATTTTGGGCAAAGAGTGCAGAAGGACAGTGGGGAACAAATCATCATTTTTTTTGTTTTGTTTATCATTGGCTGATACTGCAGTAGTCATGACCTTAACTGACACACCCCTAAAGCTAGTTTAGTTTTTTATTTTTTTAAACTAGCCCCTCTGTATAGAGTAGGTACCCAAAACTGCTCAATGTCTAATCCCTACACTTCATTATGTTTGGTAATAGGAGTCCAGATAACACTATACTTAATTTTTCATTAATATTTCATTAACTATTTAGTCACACAAAATTTAGAAAAATATGATGAAAACCTCAGTGTTCATATTCCAGCTGGGGAAAAAAGAAAACATTAGAAATATAAATGCAGACCTTGTGCAGCCCTTCCCAACCCCAATTCCCTCTCCTACCATAGAAGTAACCTTTATCCTGAAGTTTTTGTTTCTCATTCCCATGCATGCGTTTTATAGTTTTATTGTATATGTTTATACATATGCAGGTTTCTTTTCATACAGGCTTATATTTCATATAAATGGGATCATACTTTTATGACTTTTTTTTTAATACGTAAGAAGTAAATTTATTGAGAGAGACACACTCCGTAGACAGAGTGTGAGCCATCTCAGAAAGTGAGAGTCTTTTATGACTTTTTTATGCCCAACATGCTGTGGAGATTTATCCATTAACTCTAGTTCACTCAGATTTATTTATTTACTTATTTATTATTTAATGTGTTCATTCATTCATTTATTTATTTGCTGCACCTCGCGGCTCGCATAATCTTAGTTCCCCGACCAGGGATTCAACCAGGGCCCTTGGCAGTGAAAGCGCGGAGTCCTAACCATGGACCGCTAGGCGATTCCCTCTAGTTCACTCATTTTAACTCCTGTATATTATTTCATGGTATGAATTGTACCCAGACTCATTTGTCCATTCCTCCTGCTGGTAGTCACTTAGATTTTTTTTTCTGTTTTGAACAATACTCGATGGACACATATATTTCTAGTGTACATTCTCTCTCGAGCATATAAATAGATGTTGAATTTCTTAAGAAAACAGGATTAAATACCTAAATAATCCTAGCAAAGAACTCTGATCGGTTTTATCCTTGTCCCATTTTTGTATCCCAGACTATAGGTCTGGATTTGTTTCTGTTTAGTCAATAGAGCCTCGAAAATGGGGCGAGGTGTCGGGTTAAAAGAACAAAAATAAAAAATGAAACATCTGCTTCCTTTTGAACTGGAGATGTGAAGGAAGCCTAAGGAGATAATGCCTTAGTCATTTTTAATAGCTGCTGGAATGTCTTAACTCAAATTATCATGAACTTTTCTCTATGTAACCTGCCTATCAGAATCTGTGGGGAGAGCCATGTCTTTTACCCATAATTTCAGGAACAAAAGGTTGATCCTGCCTGGGTTCATCTAGGCTGGGGATCAGCAAACTTTTGCTGTCAAGGGCCAGGTAGTAAATATTTCAGGCTTTACAGTCTCTACCACAACTACTGACCTCTGTCTTTGCAGAATGAAAGCAGCCATAGGCTATTCATAAACTAGAGTATGAGTGTTCCAATAAAACTTTATTTACAAAAACAGGCAGTGGACCAGATTTGACCTGCAAGTCATAGTTTGTTGAGTCCTGTCCTAAGCAGAAGAAAACAATTTAGACCAGCAATATGTAGTATTGTATATCGAAATTTAAACTTTAATCTGATATTCTTCCCCTTTTAGATGGTCAATTATCCTAAAAACTGGTCACACCCAGTCCTGTTGAGAGTGCAAATAAATAATTATCAATACTATTATACACTGCCGGTAGGAGAGGTGCATTCATTTATTTCCTCAACAACTATAAAGAGCTATGAGCCCCAACAGAGGCCACGTACTCCACAGGATACTGGGGACATGAAAATAAAGTGCACAGGCACCCTATGCTCAAGGCACTCAAGGCTACTGAAGGGAGGCAGACATTGAAATAGCTTGTAATTGCTCAAAAAAGTGATGAAATGGAAATTTCCATGTATCTCTTATTGAAACATTGACAGTGGCATAAATATATTTTGCCAACAACAGCAGCAGCAGCAATTAAAATAAGTAACAACTCAACTGGCTAACTGCAGTCGGAGGCATCAGATACAACCTTAATCTCATGACAGGGTACCATGTGATTTCAGGAACTGAATCCAGGCTGGAGTCCATCGGGCAGACCTGGGTTTGAGACTTAGTTCTAGGACTTACTACCCCTGGGACCTTGATTGTGCTTTTATCTCTGCGTTTTAGCATCCTCTATGTAAATGGAAATAGTGATAGTACTTACTTTAAAGAGATGATTATGAACATTACATGAAACAGTGTAGGTAAAGCACCCAGCACACAGTAGGCTTCATGCAAATGGCAGCTAATTATACGTATTCATCCAACAGCATTTGTTGAGTGCCTCCTAAGTTCCAGGATCATTCCAGGTACTGAACTAGGGCTATCATTATCCTCATGAGCTAATGAGATACCACAAAAGTCTCAACTTTAGGGCTTCCCTGGTGGTGCAGTGGTTGAGAATCTGCCTGCTAATGCAGGGGACATGGGTTCAAGACCTGGTCTGGGAGGATCCCACATGCCGCGGAGCAACTGGGCCTGTGAGACACAACTACTGAGCCTGCACGTCTGGAGCTTGTGCTCTGCAACAAGAGAGGCCACGATAGTGAGAGGCCCGCGCACCGCGATGAAGAATGGCCCCCGCTTGCCACAACTAGAGAAAGCCCTCGCATAGAAACGAAGACCCAACACAGCAAAAATAAATTAATTAATTAATAAACTCCTACCCCCAACATCTAAAAAAAAAAAAAATACTCAACTTTAGAAGCTGCACAGTCCAGGTGTAATAGGTGGCACACCCAATTCTGCAGAGTCCTCAGCCTGCCTCTTCCCACCGCTGGTGGCCCTTCACCTCCACCCCACCCCAGAACCATTCCCCGTGACTCTTAGGAATCTGTGATGGTTAATTTTAGGTGTCAACTTGACTGGGCCACAGGGTGCCCAGATATTTGGTCAAATATTATTCTGGGTGTTTCTCTGAGGGTGTTTCTGGCTGAGATTAACCTTTCACTCTGTAGACTGAGTAAAGCAGATGGCCTTCCCTTAGGTGGGTGGGCCTCAGCCAATCAGTGGAGGGCCAGAATTGAACACAAAGGTGGACCCTTCCCCAAGTAAGAAGCAATTCTCCCCTCCTGGTGACCTATGGATGGAACATGAGCTTCTTCCTGCCTTTGGATTCAGACACTGGCTGGGTCTCCAGCTTGCCAACTACAACCCCTGGGACTTGCCAACGTCTATAGTTGTGTGGGACAATTCCTTCTGATAAATCTCTTTATATATAAATAAATATATTTCTCTCTCTCTCGTGCTATATATATATATATATATATATATATATATATATATATACACATACACACACACACACACACCCATTAGTTCTGTTTCTCTGCAGAACCCTAATAGAGACCAGTTCTTACCCTGTATTGCTCCAGTCACAGGGATGACCAGCCTCCAGGCTGCCAGCACAGTTCTGGTCCAGGTGTGGGACCCCCCAGAGTTGTGCAGTGTGCAACCCGCATGCTCAACACCGCAGCTGTGCTCTGATCACCCACCTCAACTCTCCACGGAGCCTCCCACGTCCCCACCTCGCCTTCTCTCCCAGGGCCATGTACTCAGTACTCATGGACAAGGCAATGACCCGCCAACTCCAAACGTCCCCAACACCTTACCTCCAGGCACGCAATGGAAGCCGTCTCCCTGATAACCAGGTTTGCACTGGCACGTGAAGGACCCTGGAGTGTTGTAGCAGACGGCATCAGGGTGGCATCGGCTTAGCTGGCATTCATCCACATCTGCAAGACAGCCACCAAGCCCGGGGATAGTGAGATTCCTCCTAGAATTCCTAGTTTCCAGAATAATATAAGCCACTTGCTCAACTTTTGGGGACTCAGTTTCTGATCTGGGAACAGTGATTTAGGAACTCATCAAACATTAATTATCAAAACACTAACTCCTCAATTTCTATCCAGTGTATTTACAAATGTGTTTCACTTTGATGTTTTCAAGAAAAATCAAGCGTGCAAAAGGAAAAACGAGAGGATCTTTTTTCATTATTTCCTTCTCATCATAAACGAGAGCTTCAGAAATGTCTGAGTTTGGAGACAGACGATTAACTGCTTGACAGAAAAATCTCAAAGACCAGAGAAAATTCACATGTTCAGTAACAAAGAGAAAGTATTTCAGAAATTATAATCTCTTAGAGAAGCTTGGACTTTCCAGAAATACTCCATGGTGTAACGTTAAGTAATTTTGCAAGCCAGGGGACCGGGGAACGGTGTTCAGAGTTATTTCACTTAAAATTATCTCTAAGAACACCCTGGCTGCCAACAATGGACTGATCTGAGGTCTGAATTTTGTGGAACCATTTATTCTCTGCATCTGAAGTCATTTATTCAAAAAGGGAACTTCACATTTTTGGTAACACAAGATTAGAGCAGGCCAGGTGAATGACTGTATGTATCTTATTAAATAAAAGGCTGGACTTTAAGCTCCATGTGTGTAAGGATTGTTTGTCTTTTCATGAAAGACAAACAATCTCCTCAGTCCCTAGCAGACAGCAGGTGTTTAATTATTGCCTGAACGAGCAAGTGACATGGAACAAAATGGTACAGGGAGGACAAGTGTCTTCCCCAGTGAGAACAGCCCCCCAAAGAAAACACATAATTCAAATTACTAGAGATACAAAATACAGCCCATCTACTCAACAGAGTTGAGAGAAGAATTCTCTTTTTTTTTTTTTAATTTTATTTATTTATTTATTTTTGGCTGTGTTGGGTCTTCGTTGCTGTGCGCGGGCTTTCTCTAGTTGGGGCGAGCGGGGGCTACTCTTCGTTGCGGTGCACGGGCTTCTCATCACGGTGGCTTCTCTTGTTGCAGAGCACAGGCTCTAGGCGCAGGGGCTCACTAGTTGTGGCACATGGGCTCAGTAGTTGTGGCGCACGGGCTTAGTTGCTCTGCAGCATGTGGGATCTTCCCGGACCAGGGATCGAACCCATATCCCCTGCATTGGCAGGCAGATTCTTAACCACGGCGCCACCAGGGAAGCCCGAGAAGAATTCTCTTGAATTTGGAGTTGAGTTAGTAATTAGCATGTCGTAAGTAACACCCAGGGAATTTTTTCAGGTTACACAGGGAGGAAAGTCAGAGTGACCACATACCTTGGCAGGCTCTGCCATCCCCAGAGAAGCCTGGCAGACAGGAGCAGGTGTAGGAGGAGCCTCCCAAATAGATGCACTGGGCCCGCTGAGAGATGTCACAGTCATGAAGGCCAGTCTCACAGTAGTTGATGGGGCGCTGGTCCATGACAGCTTCAGACAAAAGGTTGACACGCAATGTTTGGAAGAGTCCCCTGAGCAGTCCCAGGGCCCTTCCAAGCAGTGTAGTCCACCGAGGTGGACCATGTCTGGACCCCACACCTCCAGACATCTCTTCAGGTTCATCCCTGCTCCCCGCTGGATGGTACCCCTGGCTCTCCTCCTGTTTCCTCCCACCTGGATCCCACCTCTGATAAGTCTTCGCAGCCTGCCACTGCAGGGGGTCAACCGGCCTGGCTCTCGACCTCAGCTTCGCCCCAGGGCTCTGTCTCAGGCCACTCTCCACACCTGGTCCCCGAAACCCAACTTTCCCTTCATCTGGATGTGGAGGTGGAATCTGCAGGTAGACACGCTTCCCGTGGCACCTCTGTTGGTGGAGCGTTTGGAGCTGAGGATCTGAGACTTCCACGGTATCTTTGCCCTCGGCTCACTGGGCGGGTGGAATATTCACTACGAATGCCAAAGTCACCCACGTCCCACCAAGGAAGGTGAAATAAACTTTCCCAGGGAAGTGAGACGGGGATGGTAGGATGACTGTGGGCCTCTGGGGTGGGCAGCCCTGGGTTTCTACAAGGTGCATGAGGCCACCATATGGCTTTGGGTGAATCATATAACTTTTCGGAGCCACAATTTCTTCCCCTGTAGAATAGGAATGACTTCCAGCTTGCCAAGCATGGGGAGGCCCAGTAGATGGGACTATTATTTTCTAAAGGGTCCTGGTGACAAGACTCAGAGAATGAGGTTGTAGGAAGTAGGCATGTGACATACAGGCTAGAAAATCATACCCCATCTTGTGCTGCTGCCTCAAGATGAAAGTCAAGGACTAAGGTCTAGGGGGTGATTTCCAACAGCTGGTTCAGATACTCTGGGGTTTGTAAGGCACTTTAACTTCTGGTCTTAAAGCTCTAAGGCCCAGGTCAGAGTCCTGGCCCTCACGATGCCAGAACAGTACACTTTCTTCCTGCAAGGAGGCCCTCAGGGTTTAGATTATCCTGGATACAGGAGGACTCCTCAACTGTATCCTCAATGAGTCTTCCCAAGATTAATTCCAGTCCATCCTGCCTCAAGTGCTTCGGCAGAGAGAGCTCCAAGCACTGTCAGGGGACAGGTAAAGAAGAGGATCCTCTGCAAAGGTCTGCGCCCATGAGAGGTTAGCAAAGTACCGTATTGGTGGATGGAGGCCCAGCCTGTGGACTCAGTAGTTTAGGCTCCTGAAGTTGGACTGTTAACTAACTCCCATGGGACAGGGACCATGGAACCAAGTCTGTGGGCCAAAGGGTTACTGGATTTTAAATTGCTACCAGTGGTCCAAATTTCTTTCCAGACAACAGTAGCCCAGATTACACTGAACCAAACCAAGGACACACTGTTTCCTTGGGCCACTCTCGTCTTCTCTCACTTTTCATCGTTTCTAACATTCTTCGTCTCTCCAGGGTCCTCTTTCCCCCAACTCCTTCAGCTCGCAAAGTGTGAAAGGGACACTCTCGGAGAATTGGGACCAAAAAAAATGTAGGGGAAATATACCCAGACAGAACAACCAGGAAAGGAGTCTCACTTCTCTTCCATCAAATATTCATGTCATTAGAGTGCATAAGTGACCATTTTACACATTGTGTTCGCTCCAGCCTCATTGTGCCCCACCCTTGGCAACATGGGTAGGTCCTAATGTCCCCTGCCCTGCCATCACCTTCACCGTTGCTTTTTTTTTTTTTTTTTTTTTTGGCCAAGCCGCTTGGCTTACAGGATCTCAGTTCCCCAACCAGGAACTGAGCCCCGGGCCCACGGCAGTGAAAGTGCAGAGTCCTAACCACTGGACCGCCAGGGAATTCCCACACCTATGCTTCTATAATCCTCAAACCCTTTCTAGAAAAAGGTAGTTTATAATTTAATTTTTTTTAGTTTATTTATTTTTGGCTGCGTTGGGTCTTCGTTGCTTTCCCTAGGCTTTCTCTAGTTGCGGTAAGCAGGGATTACTCTTCGTTGCGGTGCGCGGGCTTCTCATTGTGGTGTCTTCTCTTGTTGTGGAGCACGGGCTCTAGGTGTGCGGGCTGCAATAGCTGTGGCTCGCGGGCTCTAAAGCGCAGGCTTAGTAGTTGGGGTGCACGGGCTTAGTTGCTCCGTGGCATGTGGGATCTTCCCGGACCAGGGCTCTAACCCATGTCCCCTGCATTGGCAGGCGGATTCTTAACCACTGCGCCAGCAGGGAAGCCCCTATAATTTAATTTTTTAAATCACGTTTTCCTTTATGTAAGACCATTTTTCATGCCAGAGCAATTTTCTTCTGAGGGAAGCTTTAGAACTTTACAACTCCAAGCAATTTAGTTCTACCTTTTTCATTTTCAAAGTATACAAAGCATTTTTTGTCTTTTTCTTTATTTTTTTTAACATCTTTATTGGAGTAGAATTGCTTTACAATGTTGTGTTAGTTTCTGCTGTGCAACAAAGTGAATCAGCTATGTGTATACATATATCCCCATATCCTCTCCCTCTTGCATCTCCCTCCCACCCTCCCTATCCCACCCCTCTAGGTGGACACAAAGCACCGAGCTGATCTCCCTGTGTTATGCGGCTGCTTCCCACTAACTATCAATTTTACGTTTGGCAGTGTAAATTTTTAAGCAAAATATACAACACAAAGGAGACCTTTTCACTGATTTACACAAGAGGGGCCACCAGCACATCCAGCTCTGCTTCCCTCAAAGGCTCCTAACCCCGCAGGCTGGCAATTTCCTACAATTCTCACCCTGCCTGTCAACTAGCAGGGGGTACAGGGTGGTAGGGAGGGGAAAGTTTTGGAGAGGACAGAAAATCAGGCTCAAAATGGGATTTAAAACCAGTATGGAGGTTCCTTAAAAAACGAAAAATAGAATTCCCACATGACCCAGCAATCCCACTACTGGGCATATACCCAGAGAAAACCATAATTCAAAAGGAGACATGCACCCCAATGTTCATTGCAGCACTACTTACAATAGCCAGGTCATGGAAGCAACCTAAATGCCTATTGACAGACGAATGGATAAAGAAGATGTGGCACATATATACAAAGGAATATTACTCAGCCATAAAAAGGAACGAAATTGGGTCATTTGTAGAGACGTGGATGGATCTAGAGACTGTCATACAGAGTGAAAGAAGTCAGAAAGAGAAAAACAAATAACGTATATTAACGCATATATGTGGAACCTAGAAAAATGGTACAGATGAACTGGTTTGCAGGGCAGAAAGTGAGACACAGATGTAGAGCACAAACACATGGACACCAAGGGGGGAAAGTGGTGGGGGTGGTGGAGGTGGTGGTGGGATGAATTGGGAGATTGGGATTGACATATATACACTACTATGTATAAAATAGATAACTAGTGAAAACCTACTGCATAGCACAGGGAATTCTACTCAGTGCTCTGTGGTGACCTAAATGGGAAGGAAATCCAAAAAAGAGGGGATATATGTATACGTATAGCTGATTCACTTTGCTGTACAGCAAAAACTAACACGTTGTAAAGCAACTATACTCCAATAAAAATTAACTTTAAAAAATTAATTACAATTACATGTTCAGTTGGGGTTTTACTTTTCTAGCTCCTGCATTTCTGAAGAGAACCCTGGACTGTGACCTGGCATGGGCAGAGCCGAGGAACTGCCCTGAGATGCTGCCACCCATGTGACACTGGTCCCCGAGAGACACCTGCAAGGCTGGCTGGGGCCAGGAAATGAGACAACGCGGAGAAGGGAGGTGATGCCAAGAAGGAAGGACAAAACGAGGGAAAGAAGCCACGTGTTACAAGGAGAGAAAAGGGCGGGGAATAAAGAACCTTTAGGGGAGTGGTTTCACAGCCTCTAGTTACTTTAAGTTCTGAGAAAAAGATCACAGAGATGAATGATTCACAGTAATTTTTCCTAACAACATGACAGGAGAGGGAGGGAGAACAGGAACGCTGGGTGAGCCAGGCTGAGCCTTTAGCTGAAGCCCAGCCCTGTTCCCCCGACCGACGGGCAGGTGCGTGGTGCCGTGCACTGTACAACTCGGGGTCCCAACCTGCCCATGCTCCGTACGGGTCACGTATCACAGGCGGCAACTGTATCTACACATAGAGGTGACTTGCAGGTCAGCTGAGGCTCTTTTCCTTTGTGTCAGCATACTTTGCACATTCCAATTAACTAAAAGTTTGCACCCAGTGGAAAAGAGAAAGTCACAGGCTTGCAGAAAATGACAAAGATGGAAATCCACAAAGCAGCCCCTCCCCTAATGGATACCCATCCTCATGGAAAGACAGTCACCTCTGGCCATCCACACACCCTGCACGAGTGCCCAGCCCCTCACAGTTGTCAGGACACAGACAACCATCCAGATTCTTTCCTCACGCTTCCCTGCTCTGACCTGACAGACATCGGTCCCAGCCTGTGCTTCAACTCAGGACGTAGCTTTAACAAGGAATTCCCGGAGAGTGAAACCGACCCGTAAATTATCCAGCGAGGAGCCGGACTCTGTGTGTGAATGCATTCAGGCAGACTTGGTTTCACCCAGTGAGCCATCTCTCTATGAAGTGAGTCTCAAAGGAGCCAATTAAAAGAGGCCAAAAGCCAAGTGGGATGGAATTGCACAGGGGGCCACGGGCAGGGGGAGAATCAGGAAACCTCGATGCCAGGTCTTGGTGGAACTTAATGATCTTCAGGTGGTTTTCACACTTGCTTCTGGGAGGGGGGAATCCATTATTCAAACAAAATCTTACTCAGAAATTGATATACAGGAAAATGAAATAGTCCTTGTATCCCCACTGGCAGATCCTGGGGCATCTCCAAGGGCCCCACGGGACACAGGAAGCCCATGATGCAGTCTAATCACCTCATTTTACAGGTGAGGAACTGAGGCCCAGAGAGGTTGTCTTCCTCAAAATCAAATGCCTAGGAGTAGACGTTTGCCCACCACCTGTCTTGCACCCCACCCTAGCCCTTCCGTGAGGGTGGATCCCAGGAAGGGCTGGAGACAGAAACTGAGGACACAACATGCCTCACACACGTCTGCCCCAGGACTGTCCACGTCACCACCCAAGGGGTAAGGGATCCACCACCAAAGCTTGAGCCGAAATATAATGCAAACGGTGCAGCCACAGAAAACAGATCTTTGAATCTGCTTCGTCTCAAAAAGCAGAGAAGGAAGTCAGGCCAAATTCACAGAAATTGTTGTTCTTTATGGAAAAAAAAAGAAGAAGTAACTTTAGCAGAGCTGAAATCTCAGCTCTGTGCAAAGGGGACTGGCTGTCTCTCAGTTCACAGATGTTTGGGTCATACTCAAAATATGAGAACGGCCTGTTCCCTCCGCCCTCAAGACACCATCTCACCCTGGGACCTTGGCGGCCTCATCTGAATTTCAAGACAGAGCAAACAGAAAGCATGCTAGGGTTTAGTAAACAGCAAGGAAAGGACAAGGAGATGGTTCACGGAGGCAGTAAAAGAGGAATCTGTTTTAAATTGGGAAGAAATGTTCAGTTCAGATGGCCCCTTTAGCATGCTGCCCTCCAGACCTGGAAATCTCCAAGAATCTTTGAACTTGAAATTCTTGGAAACAACAGGTCAAAGTGCAGCAGTCGGAAAAAGTGGGGAAATTTAAACAATCTGGCTCTTTGGAGTTGGCCCATCACCATCATCACCAAAATCATGAGCAACCTAAAGCATAATTAGGCTTAACTTCTAACTTTGATAGGCTATGAAGTTATGCTAGTACTTGGGGCTTGTAAAATGGAAATCCGTAAATAGAAAGGCTCCGAATGGAGTTTTAGATGTAAATCAGGAAGAATTCAATCGAAGGCAGGTAATGACACAAGTGCCTATAAGGTGTTCCCTCCACGTGAATCCCAAGGCCACTAATTATAAGGAGAAACATGTCTAATTGTTTGAATAGCTATTAAAAGAATAATGGAAAGAATTAAAAGGAATTTTATAAGAAGGGAAGGGTATTACCAGTGTAGACAGGCAACACTGCTTATTCCTTGTACCTGTGACTCTCCAGGCAGTCGGAGGGAAGGAATGAAGTCTGATTCACCTTTGTAAACTGTCCTCCCCAACAGTACAGGGAACCTTCCATCTCAGCCAGGACAACTACCTGGGGCAATACCATTCACACAGGTGCTGACATACGTCATGTGAATTACTCGTGTTGAAAAGTCACCCACAGAACTTACCCACACACGTTCCCTCCTCTGAAAACCGGTAACCCTCCACACACTCGCATCGGAAAGTTCCTGGGTAGTTATTGCAGATTGCGTGGCTCCCACACACCGAGGGCTGCTCTGAACATTCGTCAATATCTACGGCAAAAAAAATGTTTTTAAGACTTATTTATTGATTTATTTATTTTTGGCCTCGCCGCTCAGCTTGGGGGATCTTAGTTCCCCGACTAGGGATCGAACCCAGGCCCCCTGCAGTGTAAGCGCCAAGTCTTAACCACTGGACTGTCAGGGAATTCCTCCCAAATTTTTGTTTGAATGCAGACTCTTAAAAAAAAAAAACACCTCTTCAAACACCACTAAACATAATAAAATAGAAAGCATTTTGGCATGCAAACGGATCCACTTTAAAACACACCTTTTTATGTTCCAAAAATGATGTTAAAGAAATCTTTTTTTCTGTGCATAATTTGAGAGTGATCCCAAGGCCCTCCTCCTAAATAAATGTGTACTCCCCGCTCCCCGCCCAACCCGCCCTGCCTTTTGGAGTTAGTTGCTGAGCCTGGCGCCCACTGACATCAGATGGGCAAATACGTGTTAGAAAGACGTGCAGACAAGTCTCCAGACTCTGAATAAGGTTCCTAAACTACAAAACGTAATTAAATATGCTCTTGTTCAAAAATATTTCCTTTCTCCAACGATACTGACAAAGCAAAGTGGGACCGTTTAAAGCCTAATTGTGAATCTTGGAACGTTACCTGAGCTTAACGCACTAACAGGAAAACCATTAACTCATAAGATTGTGAGTGATGCTCTCCCACAGGACAATACTGTGGCCATCGCGTGGGGTGACTGGAACAAAGGAACGTATGCTCCGGAGCTGGACACAGCTAGGTTCAAATCCTGCCTCCTTTCCTTACCAGCTTGTGTGGTCCCGGGCAAGTTGCCTCACTACTCTGCCTCAGTTTCCCCATTGGTGAGTACTCACGCTACTATTCATCTTGAGGGGTTCTACTGAAGATTACAGAAAATGGATGTAAGCCTAGCCTGCTCGAGAAATGTACCTATTGGGACTTCCCGGGCCAGCCGGCGGTTAAGACTCCACACTCCCAACGCAGGGGGCACGGGTTTGATCCCTGGTTGGGAAACTAAGCTCCTGCATGCCACGGGGTGCGGCCAAAAAATAAGAAGAAATTAAAAAAAAAAAAAAGAAATGCACCTAGTATTATTATCCTACACTACCAGCCACAGGGGTGTTCCGATTCTAGGAACATAGCCCTCAGGTGGCCACTGGCCCTGAGGGCCAGTCTGTGGCTACCACTACAGGAAGGCTGGTTGGCCCAGATAAGAAATCAAGCTACTCTGTCATCACCTGGGTCACCTGTCCACTGATGGATTGAAATAAATACAGTCACACAAGATCCTTCTGTGCCAACCTCACTCTCAGAGTGCACAGGTACTTCTGGCATTTTTAGACTCTTGGAGATGCGTGTGAGGAAGATTTTATAGTGGCTGAGACCACACAACCCCCTCCCCCTCTCAGCTGCCCCTCCTCAATCCCATCATGTGAATCTTCCTCATGCTCCACCTCCGATGGCCAGTCCAGCCGGTCTCTTCACTGGTGAGGCAAAAGCCCTGCTGGCTTTTTGGACTATATTGCACAAGACAGGCATTTTTGCCACTTCAGCCCCGTAGCTGGACCTATACTCAGAAAAAAACCCAAACCAAATGGCATTCAGCTTTTGAAACTACACTGCAACGTAAGTTTCTGTGACGTGTTTAAGATACAAGATCTCGGGGCTTCCTTGGTGGCGCACTGGTTAAGAATCCGCCTGCCAATGCAGGGTACACAGGTTCGAGCCCTGGTCCGGGAAGATCCCACATGCCGCGGAGCAACAAAGCCCGTGAGCCACAACTACTGAGCCCACATGCCACAACTACTGAAGCTTGTGCACCTAGAGTCCGTGCTCTGCAACAAGAGAAACCACCGCGGTGAGAAGCCCACGCACCGCAACGAAGAGTAGCCCCTGCTCGCTGCAACAAGAGAAAAGCCCACACGCAGCAAGGAAGAACCAACACAGCCAATAAATAAATAAATAATAATAAAAAAGATACAAGATCTCATATCACTTATATGTGGAATCTAAAATTTGGCACAAATGAACCTATCTACAAAACAGAAACAGACTCACAGACATAGAGAACAGATTTGTGGTTGCCAAGGGGGGGGGGAGGGGGGAGGGGGGAGGGAGAGGGATGGACTGGGAGTCTGGGGTTAGTAGATGCAAACTATTACGTTTAGAATGGATAAACAAGGTCCTACTGTATAGCACAGGGAACTATATTCAGTATCCTGCGATAAACCATAATGAAAAAGAATATAAAAAAAGGACGTACATATGTGTATAACTGAGTCACTTTGCTGTACAGCAGAACTTAACACAACACTGTAAATCAACTATACTGCAGTTAAAAAAAAAAAAAGATCTCAGACCAGAATATGGCTCCAGGCACAGCTGGAAGGTTACAGAACAAAGCCCCTCCCAAGGCAGCCTCTTAACCAGCTGGAGCTGGGATGGGGGTGGAGGGATATTCAGCAAGTGTGGACTTTCCAGCTCCATCCACCAGCTGCTGCTTCAACAACACGGGAGAAAAAGATCATTCTGCTTCACTGTGTTCTGCACTACAGCTCTCAGAGGACACTACAGGCCAGATGTCTGGACACGCTGTGCAAACTGCAGGGATCCACGGCTGAGGCTCAACTGCCAAAGCACGAGAGCACAGAGCAGCAGTTTTCAATCAAAAGGACAGAACACAATCACCAGGGGAAATTTTCCAAGCTTCATTCCACCCCTAGAAGGTTTATGGAAAGGGAAACTGCGTGTTTCAAGAAAGCTTCTTAGGTGATTGGAAGGATGCTCATCCGGCACACCCTACCTGGAGAACCACGGCAAACGGGACCTGGGGGCCCGTGGGATGAGGGAGGGGATGGTCCCCTAGCACGACCCCCACCTCCATCTTGGAATGTCTACACATAAAACCTTGGAAGGTCTACACATAAAATCCAAGCTGGGCGACTCCTTTTCTTTCAGAGCAAAACCCTAGCCATCTCCCTGCTATTATTTCACGGTCCTTACAGTTTGGAAATTCTTCCTAATGCCTAATTTAAACCCTCCCTTCTGTAATTGGAGGCTAGGACTCTAATCCATTCTTTAGTAGAAACCGTGAACTAGTGATAACTGTTCCTTATAAAAGATCACAATATCTGCTTGAAGATTATTGTTCTTATTAGTCATGATCTGGTCAACGTCTTCACTGGGAAGAGGTTTCCTTTCACATAAATCATTCCCTAACCCAACAGGAAAATCCTGGATTATTCTTGTAATCACTGCTTCCTTTTCGACTTTTTTTCAGAGTGGCTTCTTTTCAACAACTCTAAGTTTCTCTAAAATGTGTCCTTTTCATAAACACCAGGCTCTTATTGGAGAAGAGTCTCAGGATTTATTTGCTAAATGCCTTGTGCGCACTCAATGAGAGACTGTGCAAAACCCTCTCTTACAGCCTCCCAACTGAGAAATATAGGGAAGCCATTCTGTCAGGCACCAGAGCTCTTGTGATTCAACTGGAAATCTCCAAATTAGCTCGCAGGGTCACTCTGCAGTGTCTAATCAAGCCCAGCCTTACTTTGAATGTCATCTATCATTATATCAACGCTACACACACTGAATGACAAAGGCTCACCCTCATCCTCTCCAGAGGCACTTTCCAGGTCAAAATAATATGTGAAGTGACCTGCTTAATGCAATTTCCTATCAACAGCCCGGTGTCTCAATGCATTAACACTACAAGGCTTATTCTCGTGACCCAGAACAGAAAGTAGCCTGACTAGGAATATACCCACATTCCATGGTGCAAATCTGCCAGGGCAAAAGCAAGTGCGCACAAACACCTGTCTTCCTGGGCCAACACATCGGAGGGGTTTCCACGATAGCAACAGATTCCATCCATAAAGCATGGCTGGTTGTGCCTTGGGAAAGTGAATCAAGCAGTCCCACCGCAAGCTCAGGCACCAAAAGCAGAATTTGCCAGAGGTTATGGGTCAGCAGGTTGGGGTAGCTCCACGTTCTGCTAATACAGTAATTCCCCTACATACGAATGAGTTCCATTCCGAGAGTGCGTTTGTAAGTCCAATTTGTTCGTAAGTCCAGCAAACTTAGGCTAGGTACCCAACTACCACAAGCATCTATATACCGCTGATTTTACGCATGCTTCCGGACATTTGGGCTTGAAACAAAGATACTGTACTACCGTACTCTATACAGTACCGTACAGTAAAGTACACAAAAGCACAACCACTTATAGAGGATGCACGCACGTGACAATGTACACCAGACACGTGAACTAACTTACATGACGGGACACGCAAATGCACATCTGCAGCTTTGAAGGTTCGCAACTTGAAGGCTTGTATGTAGGGGACTTACTGTATTCAGTTGGCTTATGAAGCTGAAGCACAGCTACATAAAGACTAAGGAGGTACAGGCTTCCGCTGGAGAAATGGGAGCACCTCATCCCTTCGTGGTGTCCATCACCATCACCATCACCATCACCATCACCATGGCCTGGGAGGTCTCTGCTCACACACACACAGTATCACAGTTTCAAAGTGGCCTGAGCCAATTTAGCCATTCAAGACTGTTGGGCTCTTTGGGGAAACACCGGGGGAACTCTGATGATCAGAGGTGAGTAGGAACTATGTCCCCTGCCCAGTGGTACGTTACAAGGGAAGCGAGTCTCAGATTGAATTCTACCACACGGACCAAGTCCTCAGCGAGCCGGCTAAACAGTGGTACAAGCTGTTCCCGTAAGCCCAGTCCCTGCTCTCCATCCTTTCAGACGTTCCAATGAGCACCTCACATAAATTTCACTCTGAAGTAACTGCAGCCATACCCCAGCAGCAGGATCTGCTAACCTTCACGTGAAATCAGCACACTAAAGCTGCCGTTCATTGGAGGCATCCAATGGATTCAATTCAACGGATTCCAGACCCAAGGCATCGTTCCCAAATTCCAAGGCTGCTGGGCTCCCCAGATTCTTATGCCCCAGTCATGCAAGGGGGCTGCTCATCATTCTGGCCAAAAAGACATGTGCACACCCCCCATTTCACTAGGGAAGCTTACTTCTAGCACTCCTTGCATTTGCTGGTGAGCCCCTGTGGCAGGTGTAGGAAGCTCTAACATTCTTACCCTAGTTGCCTCTGCTATATGGACTCTTCATGGAGTCAGGAGTCAACTAACCGCCTTTTGGCGGTGGATTAAAATTTAGTAACAAACATAAATATCAATCTGTCTACGTGAAAGTATTTAAAGTGAAATCATAAGCAATAAAATAAGTACAGTGAAGACAGTATAATATACGCACTTGAGTCAGAGACTCAAGGTCCAACGTTCCAATGTCCCCGGCTCATCTGTAAAAACAGGAATAGACCTCCCACCCATTAGGATGGCCGCTATCCAAAAAACAAAACAAGTGTTGGCAAGAATGCGGAGAAATTGCAGCCCTTGTGCACTGGCGATGGGATATAAAATGGTGCAGCTGCTAGGGAAGACAATATGACGGTTCTTCGAAAAAAAACACACACAGAATTGATGTGACCCAGCAATTCCACTTCTGGGTATATCCCCAGAAGAGTTGAAAGCAGGGTCTCAAACAGATATTTGTACCCCATGTTCATAGCAGCATAATTCACGACAGAAAAAGAATTGAAGCAACCCAAGTGCCTATAGACAAATGAATGGATTAAAAAGAAAAAAGAGTATGTGTATGCAATGGAATAGTTCGCAGCCTTCAGAAGAAGGGAGATTCTGACCCAGGCTCCAACATGGATGAACCCTGGGGCCACTCTGCTAAGTGAAAGAAGCCAGATACAGCCAAGGACAAATACTGTATGATTCCACTTACATGAGTTACCTAGAATCATCAGATTTGTAGAAAGTGTTATGGAATGGTGGTTGCCAGGGGCTGGCGGGGGAGGGGAGGGATGGGAAGTTGTTATTTAACGGGAACAGAGTTTCCATTTTGCAAATGAAAAGAGTTGTGGAGATGGATGGTGGGGATGGTCACACAACAATGTAAATGTACTTAATGCTGCTGAACCGTACACTTCAAAAGAGTTAGAATGATCAATTTTATATTATGTCCATTTTACCACAATTAAAAATAATTTCTGAAAGACAGAAATGAAAGAATCTATCTCATGAGCGTTGCTGAATTAAATCAGTTAGTGTTTGTGAAGCACCTAACACAACAATGCCTGGGTACGTCGCAGCTGTAGTCATATTATGTGTGTTATAAACAGCGCTGACTTTCCCCTCCTTTAAGCCCATGTATTCTCGACGTGAAGGGGAGTGTGGCCTTATAAATTCTACTCTGCTGCTTAGAGTCAGGGTATCTGACCAGATGAAGGAAGGGCCAGGACCCCTAACCTCACGGAGCGAACACTGAGCGTGACCATCAGTGTTTATCTCACCAGTGCTGCCTCTTCCTCGCCCCTCTGCTGTACAGGATCTGTTTCTGCAGCCCCCCACCCCGCTGCCCACCACCACCAAGTCAGAGTGGACGACTGTACCGTAGCAGGTCTGTCCGTCTCCCCGGAAGCCGATGGAACACTCGCAGGTGAACTGGGTCCCGGGGCCGGGGCGACAGGCTGCATTGCTGTCACACCCGTGAGTGCCGATGTAGCAAGGATTCTGAAGGGCATCAGGGGAGCCGTCTGTGAAGGCAGAGACATTGAAACCCAGTGAGGATTCAGAAACTCTTATTCCTCCAGAAACCCCAGAAAGTAAGGCAGGACTGATGACCAGAAAACCCGCCGACTCCTGAGTCACCTGGGGGTCACCTGAGGCGGGATCAGCAAAGTACATCCCTTTGGACATTTGTCTGTTTTTGTAAATAAAGTTTTACTGGAAATCAGCCACACCCATTCACTTGCATACGGTCCTTTTGTGCTACAGTCACAGAACTGAGAGAGACTGCACGGCTGGCAAAGCCTGAAATATTTATTGATACTGTCTGGCCTTTTAAGAAAAAAATACGCCAACCCCTGATGCCTGGAGCTACAGCTGTCAAAGGAAGGAGACAGACACCTGTCCTCCTTCTGCTTTATGGAGCTGAGGACAAACTCGACTAGCTGGCGAAGTGACCTGGGTACAGAGGGAGAATCAAAAATAACTGAAAAAGAGAAAGACCTTCACACCTAGACCCCAAATATACAGAACCCCTAGGGCTTAAAGATTTGGATGATGTGAGACCTGACACTGGGCTGTCCCACTAGCTGCAGCTCCTTCCACGCAGCCAGAAGCACCCCGAGACTAGACCCCGCCTCTCGCAATGTGCCGTCCCCGGGCAGAAAGCTCGTTGTAGGCTCCGTGCCTGACTTTCAGCAGATTTGATTAGGATTTCCCCAGGTGAGCACACAGTGAGTATCAGAGTGTTTTAAATGCCTGGCCATCCATAGGCACATGACAAGATGTTCAACATCACTAACCATTAGAGAAATGCAAATCAAAACTACAATGAGGTATCACCTCACACCGGTCAGAATGGCCATCATCAAAATATCTACAAACAATACATGCTGGAGAGGGTGTGGAGAAAAGGGAACCCTCTTGCACTGTTGGTGGGAAGGTAAATTGATACAGCCACTATGCAGAACAGTATGGAGGTTCCTCAAAAAACTAAAAATAGAACTACCATAGGATCCAGCAATCCCACTCCTGAGCATATACCCTGACAATTCAAAAAGATACATGCACCCCTGGCAGCACTATTCACAATGGCCAAGACATGGAAACAATCTATGACATGGAAACAACAAGTGAACTTATCTAGGATGCAGAAATAGACTCACAGACACAGAGAACAGACTTGTGGTTGCCAAGGGTGTGGGGGAAGGACAGGGATGGATTGGGAGTTTGGGGTTAGAAGATGCAAACTGTTATATAGAGAATGGATAAAGAACAAGGTCCTGTTGTATAGCACAGGGAACTACAGTCAATATCCTGCAATAAATCATAATGGAAAAGAATAAAAAATAAAATAAAAATAAATGCCCGGCCATAGGCAGCTGCAGCCCTTGGATGGTCTACTCTTTAAGGTAACTCAAGGATTATCATTCTGCTCTACCCCAAATGGAATAATGAGGAGGCCTTAGGTTAGCAGAACAGAGACAGGTAGGTTTTCTAAGAATCATAAATGACAAGACGTTTATTTCTGCCGGGAGCTATTTCAGCATAACTTTCTTCTTCTTACTGAGAGTAAGAGACGAAAAACAACATGTCAAAAGCACCGAGAGAGCCGTGCAGGCAGACACACACGACGCCCAGTCTGAGCTGCCACCTCTTACCCCTCACAGGACCAATAGAGTTGCTCAGAGCATAGCGCAAGATCCTCTCCTCCTGGTTGTACAGGACAAACACGCTGTCCACTGAGAGCTGCTGGGTGCTGGGCAGGGCCGGCCGGGAGTCGTCGTGGACGCACTCCTGGAAGGTGATGGTCTGGCGCCACTGGTAAGTGTGGACGTGAGAAGGGGCAGTGCCATCCCGCTCGGGTTCCATCACTGTGTACTCCCGGGTGGAGGATGATGTGATCACTGGATGTGGGAGGGAAGCAGGGAGACAAGGCAGGGACACAAAGGAGAGATCTTGAGGATACAAGAGGCTTAGTCAAGGGCTCTAAAACCATGAGCAGTATTCTCTGCCTATACTGCTACCAGATGAGAGATCAGACGGAACAGGATACATAAAACTATTTATTTCAGCACTGGGACTCATTCTGCCACCTAGATTTCCCATACTATTATTGATGTTGTTTGCATTAGAAACAGTTACTGCTTTTTCTCATCAAGTGCTTCTCTATAAGTTCCTAAGTCACCCAGAACCAACCCAGAGTTTAAGGTCTGATGGAAAGAGCACGGGCTTGGAGGGAGAGACACCTGAACTCACACCTTGCCCCTTCGCTCACAAGGCGTGTGATCATAGGCCAGTTACTAACTTCTTTACCCTCTGTTTCCTTTCCGACATGGGCTGCGGTGAGGATGAGATAATGTATGTAAAATTTCTGGGATCAAGCAGGCTAATACTCTCATTAAGACACACCACCGTTTACGGAGCATTTACCACGCGACTAGCAGAGTGCTAACTGCTTTTTACGGGTTATCTCACTTAGGATTCAATAAATAGAGGCTGCTATAAATAACCCTAGATTAAACGGTTCTCTGATATATAAAAATGAGACACTCATAGGTTTCAGTAGCCAATTTCTATAAATTACTGAAGAGCCGTGAGCAGATCTCAATAGAGAAAGTCTTCCCCACTTAGAAGACAGCTCGCTTTTCCCCCATACAATGAAAATCTCAACTTCCTATTTTAAAAAAAGTATAGAAGACTCTTTATATCTGTGTGCTCTGTGGTAGTTCACAATCAAAGCCAGAGGATACATAAAAGATTAGTGTAAGTTGCCTCCTGTCCAGCTCCCAAGTGCTGGGCTGCCAGAAACACCATCTGGTCGTAGCCTGACTTGCAGACCGGGGTGCTGCGGCTCCTTGCACCTCCTACTCACCCACTCGTTTTCCCCAGGAGAGCCGGAGCGAGCCACAGGGCCATGGTAATTGGTACAACCATTCTGGATGGCCATTTAATAAGGGCCTTTAAAGAGTCTCCCTTGTTTGACTCGGCACTTCTATTTCTAGGAATTCGGTCAGAAAAGAATCAGAAATGTGGTCCAGATTTATGATGAAGGTGATTATTTCAACTCATTATGAGAAGGAAAAATTGGAAATAACCTAAGCTTTAGAAAAGAGAATGGTTTACATTGAGAGCCATACAATAGAATGGTAGAGATTCATTAAAAACTGTTTGCAAAGCCTAGAATGAAACTATCAAGTATTCACAATTTGACGCTAACTGGAAAAGTGAAGATACAATAATGTGGCATGACTGAAATTATGTAAATAGAAACTATATACTTGACTGTAGAGTATACAGTAGTAGTGCATCAATGTTAAATTTCCTGATTTTGATGAGTGTACTGGGACCGTGTGAGAGGATGTTCTCGTCCTTAGGAAGAACACGTAAATTATTTAGGGAATGAAGGATCATGGTGCCTACAACTTACTCTCCAAAAAAACCATATATATATATATGTATGCGAGAGAGAATGATAAATAAATGTAGCAAAATGTTAACAACTGGTGAGGCTGGGTAAATGATATGTGGAAACTGCTATTTTCAACTTTTCTGTAAATTTGAAACTTAAAAAGTACATACAGATGTATATTATAATAAAATTATACTGTTTTGAAATTATATAATATGGTGAGATTTTATGTTGGGATATTATTTGTGTTGGTATATATACATATGTTGGGGTATTTTTTATATGGAAGGAAAAGGCTGAAAGGAAATACACTTAATCTAATAATAATTGTGTCCTGGTTTTACATCTGTAAGTTATGTTTATTTTCTTTTCTGCCCTCAATTCTCTCCAATGAGTGTGCATGGTATCTATTAGAGAAAAGGTGATTTGTATAAGGTACCCCCTGCACTTCCCTCTCCGAAGGCCAGGAGATAGCATGAGTTCAGGGCTGGAGCCTGTGGGTGACGCTGGCCCAGGACGCGGCACTGGCCCGGGACGCGGCGCTGCGGCTCACCCTGGTGGGAGTAGTGGTAGAGCTCCGTGTAGGGCTCGATGTGCACCGAGGAGCCGAAGGTGATCTGCGGCACTCGGCCCTCCAGCTCCGTGTCGATGGTCAGGTGTCCGTGCTCGTCAATACCGCTGAACTGCTGCTTAATGAACAACTTGTCCGGGTGCCCCACAAAGGTCACCTCAGCCTGGCGGGTGAATTCGCCCCCTGCAAAGCAAGGTCAGTCTGTCACGTTGCTGTCAGGGAAACCACCCTCATGCCCACCCTGGGCTCACTGTGGGGACAGGCTCACACCTCCTCTGCAGATGCTTTAGTTTGGTTAGTAGAAATGGGGCTGTTGACACCAAGGACAGAGCTGGGACATCCATATGGCCCAACTGAGTCACGCGCAAGAAACAGAAGCTGCTTGCCAGCTGCAAACCAGCATCTGAGATGGGTGGGCTCATGGCTTGTGCTGGAAAAAGCAGGGGATAGGAGTTGGACTCCCAGCTGTGCTGGGTACTGGTTGGGTGAGCCTGAACAAGTTATTTAACCTCACGGGAGCCTGCATTTCCTGATGATGAAAAAGGGACACAATCTGTCTTGGGGAAATTAGGTAAGTACGTTAAAACGTCCTCTGCCCAACATGAAGCGCTCCAGGATGTCGGCTGTGGGAATGACTACTGTAAGAGCTAAGCCCTGGTCAGGATGGGCCACTTGTTCAGAACAAACTATCACCAGACCCAGAAACCATCCTAGGAGCACACACTAAGGTGCTGGCTCAGGATCTCCCCTTGGTCTGGGCAGGGAGGCAGCCCCCGACAAGCAGGAAAAAATACCCCCCCTTCTTCCAGCTTCCTCCCTTTGCCACCTTTGCAGACGCCTGATAGCAGAGCTGACAGCCATTTCATGATATGTGAAAAGTACATGAAATTTACATTTCAGTGCCCATGAAGAATTTCATTCCAACACAGACATGATCATTCATTTGCATATTATCTTTGGTGCTTTCACTCGACGACGACAAAGTTGAAGACAGTTAGTCCCCTACGTACGGATGAGTTCTGTTCTGAGAGCACATGCGTAAGTCCAATATGTTCATAAGTCCAACAATGTTAGCCTAGGTACCCAACAAACACAATCCGCTATCTAGGACTGTACTGTAATAGGTTTACAATACTTTTCACACAAATAATACATAAAAGAATAAATGAAGAAAAAAAATAAAGAAAACATTTTTAATCTTACAGTACAGTACCGCACCTTTCAAAGTACAGTAGTACCAGCTACATCACTGCTGCTTTTACGCTTGCTTGCAGACATCCTGGGCTTGAAATGAAGACACTGTACTACCGTACTCTATACAGTACTGTACAGTGAAGTACGCAAAAGCACAACCCCTTGTAGAGGATGCACTCACGTGACAACGTACGCCAGACACGTGAGCTAACTTACGTGATTGGACATGCAAACGTAGGTTCGCATCTTTGAAAGTTCGCGACTTGAAGATTCGTATGTAGGGGACTTACTGTAGCTGTTAACAGAGCCCGAATAGCCTAAAACATTTAGGCAAAGCTTAAAATATTTACTAAATGACCCTTTGCAGAAAAAGTTGGACAACTCCTGCTTTATAGCCCCCAGGTCCCAGCCAGATTTCCAGCTGATAACACAGGGGCAGTTAAGAAGGACCATTGTAGTAACAAAGATTTGCTGTTGTAGGGAATTTGTAAAGACTCCCTCAGCCTCCCTGAAGCTGATGTAAGTTACAAAGGACCATCCATTTAAGTCAACCCATATTCAAGGCAACACCAATATGAAATGCTGTGTAGCCAAGGACTAGGATCTGTGGATCTGGCCGCAAAGCTCGACTACGTCTGCAAAGGGAAGAGCATGTGTTTGCAAGAGAGCCTGAACATCGTTATGATACTCGGGGTACACATGCCTGTGGGAGAGGGAGAAAAAACATTGGACCATACATAAGGTATCTTATACCCTTTTCAAATATATATCCTCTCCTTTCTTAAAACGTCCACATTTCAGGAAGTTAGGTATTTATGCTCTGTAACTTTGGGAGGGGTGTCTGTGCAAAGCCTACAGACCCTGCTCTCGGCAGTGTTTTCACGATAAAGCCGTGGCTGAAGCTACAGTGAGGCTAGGGGTGTTGGAGAAGGCAGGTCTAGGTAGTCAGAGGCGGCGGCTATGTACCTGTGCCCCAGAACAGCGGGCTCCAGGTCCTAGGAGCGGCCAGAGATGAAGGATGCAGACTCCTCCAGCCAAGCAGTTCCAGGAAAGGGCCTCCAGCACAGGGGGACCAGCCTCAGCACAGCAATGGGAGAGGCCACCACTGCTCCAGGGAAGCATCTCCTCCGCTCCCACCCACCGACAACCTGCCCACATGTCCCCTAAAGACTGAACTTTCCCCGACGGGACACGGTCTCTAGGCAGCTCCAAGGACACTCAGCTTTCCTAAGACTCGTGAGGATTATGCTTATCAGGCTGACTTTACCAGCTAGAAATGACAGGTTCCTTTTCTCCAAGCAGATACTGAGGAAATATCAAATGTCAGTTTCAGATTAGTTGGGAATTTGGAGGCAGGCTGGATCAGTAGAAGCAGCCCCATACGTTGGGTTGTGAGGATATAGGAGCAAACATCATTTGCTCCGCCTAAATCTATATCTCCGCCCTGAAATCGCTCCCTGATCAAAATGCAATTCTAGACAGTCTTAGTTAACGTATATTAATTGAAAAACATCTTGATAATTTTACCTCAACACCTTATTTCCAGAGCCACAAAATGCTTATCGGTAAGTTACTTGCAGACATGGAGTTCCCTTTCCATTCACCCCAGCCCGTTAATTTTAAGGTCTGATGTCAGTTACCTGTGATGCTAAACCCATTCTTGAATCCATCTTGCTCCACGGCAAACATCCATCCAATGATGCCTCCAATAGGGGCCAGAGGAAGCAGAGAGTATCCGATGGTCTCAGGAATGGTGCTGATGGCTGTGTAGGAGCGCCCATGGTTCATTACCACGTAAGAGTGGAGGTCGGTGTTCTCAAAGACAATGGGAACTTGGCTGTTCCCCACAAAGACCTTCCCTTTCACCTTGCCGTTAACTCTCTGGGGGGTACCTGAGTGAGAAACAAAGAAAGCAGCCAGCCCTTCAGAATAGAATAGTATGTCTGGTAGGATCTGTACCTATAAAAGCAAAGAGCCAAACAGTGCTGGGGTAAAGGGCTTTGGGGTAAGTGAAAGCAGCTGTTCAAAAAGGCAGTTCCTATGGCTGTGTCTATGAGCCTTACAAATTCCAATTTCTTCCTCTCTTCCACGCTGATGGATCATGGACAGCAGAAAAGTGAGACCCATTGTTTGATGGAGGAAGGTCTGAGGCAAATAAAACGATCTCATAGAACAGTATCATGGGTGGTCTAGAACTAGGTGACATAAATGTCTCACTTTTGAGAGTATCGGGGACAGAATTAGTCATTTCACTGGGACAGCAGGGCTAAACTGGATGGGACATTTGGTTGCCTGATCTGTAACACATCTTAAAGAGCATCTCCGGCTCAAACATAGGACTGCCAGTCTGAGACCTGGACCTTCACTCAAGCCAAGCCAGACAGAAGTGGCCACAGCGGATATCGAAGGCCACACAAATACGCCCTCTGACCCAGAACCAGCTTGTGGGCTGGGGTGTGTTTGTTGTTCCATTTAGCCAACTGGGAAAGATGGGAAACTTACTATGGCATATTTAAAAGCTTTCTTCATAAATTGCTAAATAGTATATGTATAGGACACCGTTTCTGAAAATCACATTAATGATAAAAGTTAGCATACACTTAGGGGCAAATATCTGAAGAGGTGTACACAAAACTGCTACCAGTGGCTAACTCAGGGCCATACGGTGAACTTTCATTTTCTATACTATACATCTCTATAATGTTCAAATATTTATAACTTGCATATATTTATTATTGTTTAATCAGGAAAAGATAAGCTCTCAAGAAATTAAGTTGTTCTTGTATTTGAATAAGAAAATTGAAGGTTACCACATGACCCAGCAATTCCAACTCCTAGGTATATACCAAGAGAACAGAAAACATACATCCACCCAAAAACTTGTACACGGACGTTCTTAGCAGCATTATTCACGATAGCCAAAAACGGAAAGCACCCAATGTCCATCAATTGATGAATGGATAAACAGAATGTGGTATATCCATGAAATGGATATTATTTCGCTAGAAAAAAGGAATGAGGTACCCGATACACGCTAAAACATGGGTGCACCTTGAAAACATCATGCTAAGTGAAAGAAGCCAAACACAAAGGCCCCATGTTGCAAGATTCCATGTACATGAAATATCCAGAACAGGAAAACCCGTGTTGACAGACAGTAGATTAGTTGTTGACAGAGAGTGGGGATGAGGATAAACTGAGGGTGACGGCTAAGAGATCCAGGGTTTCCTTCTGGAGCGATGAAAATGCTCTAAAATTAGAGGTAGTAGTTGCAACACTTAGTTAATATACTAAAAAGAACCAAATGGTATACTTTAAGTGACTGTGTTACTTACATCTTAAAAAAAAAAAAAAACTGAAGGAAGAGGTAAATAAGTCACCTTGGACTGTTCAGGTCTGATGTAGAAATTCTATCACTTACTGATTGTACATATTGTGTTTCTCTTCCTAGATCATAAATGTCTTTCCCACCCAACTCCCTGGCTCCGTCTTAGCAGAGGTTTCTGTGCACAGTAAGTTCTCAGTAAAGTTTGTAGAATAACCTGAGACAAACGAGCCCTCATTTGAGCATGGTCACCCGTGTTCTGAAGACTTTCTGCTGTGTTCAGTATGCCTTAGCTGCTAAACAGGGTCACCGAGGGACTTCTCTAGCGGTCCAGAAGTTAAGACTCCACACTCCCACTGCAGCGGGCATGGGTTCCATCCCTGGCCGGGGAACTAAGACCCTGCATGCCGTGTGGTGCGGCCCCCAAAAATAAAATAAAATAAAATAAATAAAATAAAATATAAAATAAATAAAATAAACAGGTTCATTGACAAGCCAAGGCAGACTCGACACAGAGTATTTCTGCAAATAAACTATGTCATTACACTGGGGGATGCTGTGAAGTTAGAGGACTAGTACCAAAAAATGCCTCCCCCAAACAATTACAGAAACAAGCAGGAAAGCCAGGGGGAAGGAAACCAAATTTTTTCCACCAAACCTGGAGCTAGAAAACTATTTCAAAAGTAGCAAGACTCCAAAAAAATATTTAAACCACAAAACTACGACGGGGCGTGCACAGAAGGTCAAAAAATGCAGCCGAGCAATCTGTCACATCTGAGCTTCCTGCCAAATGCAACCTGTCGGCATTTTCAGTCTGATATCTGGCACAGGAAGAGCTAATGAGATTTTTGCTCTTTGAGAAGAAAGGTTCACTGTAGATTGTGGAAGCTGCTCCCAGGTGAGAGAAATATAAAAGCCAAGCCTAAAACAAAGCAGCAAAGGTACACCCTCCCTGGGGCGGTGGGCTTTGGAAGCAAACAGACAACACGTTTATAAACGTTAAAAACATCCCCCCAAATTAATACGCAATGTATCCAAAATTTTCTTTCGTTGCTGCAGATAGTATTTAACCATCTAACTGTGACCTAGGAGGGAACTTTTTTATTTTAGCAAATCAAAATAACTGATTTCGCTTTAGCTATGGCAGGGGATCTGAAAAACAGAAAAGTGTTCCTCCAGCTGAGTTTTATTTAGTTGTATTGTGTGAAGCAGTTGAGGTTCCTCATTAAACACACGAGGAAAATGACAGGTGACAAGTGAGGTGACTTGGCATCTGAAGGAACAAATGTTCAGTATGGTCGGTTTGGGTTTTGTTTTAATTCTGGTTTATGGCCTCAGGTTCCCATAGGTCTCCCTCTCGAAGTAAACTCTTATCCGGACCCTCTAGACTTTTGCAGAGAAGATTCTTCTGACCATCTGAGAATGTCAAGACTGGTTGGGTCCTTTTCCGGGGGCAGAGCTCAGAACTGATGCCAGCCCACTGACGCCAGCTGAGTCCCTTTTGGAGTGGGCCCACAATGGGTCTGGGCTCCAGAGTTAGCTGTGATGCACCCGTTATGCTCCTCTATCACCACGTTGGGATTCCAGGGGCATGAGGACAGGTCTTTACCCGCTACATACTTTGGTTTCCACCAGCTCACTGTGGCCTTGCTGGAGTTGAACCACCATTAGGATGGTCTGAGTGATGCCAAAAGAAAAGGTTTGAAAGAAATGGAGGAAAATGGGGGGCACTGACAATTTGTGGTCCAGGCTGCATAATTTCAACACTTCAGCCTTTGTCTCACGCTATAGGGACAGCTGTGAAGATGGGCTCCCAATGGTCGTCATTTCAGAGATGGAGAAACAGCACAGGAAAGAAACAGACCTCCCCTTATTAGAAAAAAAGGACACTCCCCAGGACCACACCCCCAGTAGAAAAATACAGGCAAGAATGGGGAATGAGAGATCAACTATCATTGCCCGACTGAAAATACCACCCCCGTTTAGAGATCTAGGTAAAGGAAAGATTTCAAAACAAGCACCAAGGGGCTTCCCTGGTGGCGCAGTGGTTGAGAGTCCGCCTGCCGATGCAGGGGACATGGGTTCGTGCCCCGGTCCGGGAAGATCCCACATGCCGCGGAGCGGCTGGGCCCGTGAGCCATGGCCGCTGAGCCTGCGCTCCGCAAAGGGAGAGGCCACAACAGTGAGAGGCCCGAGTACCGCAAAAAAAAAAAAAAAAAACAAGCACCAAAACAAAAACTCCACTCCTCCCCCTTTCTCCCCCTTCAAAGGGAACAGACAGAAGCAAAGTACCTTCTGCAACACACTGCCGGCCATTCCCCGTGTAGCCGGAAACACAGCTGCAACAGAAGCCGGTGGCAAAGTCCCTGCACTCTGCGTGCACAGAGCACTGGTGTCTGTTGTTGGCACACGTCTGGCGGGAATCTGTGTTGTAGCTGAAAACTGCTTGGAGAGAACACAGCACACCTGTAAGCGCTTCACAGGGCTCTGGACCAGGAGGCTTTCTGACCCTACGCCCTCAGCTGTGCAAGACCTGACATCTGCTCAGGCAATTCAGACCCAGGGCTCTCTACCTGTAGCCACTTAAATAGTATAGTGGTTCTATTATTCAAACCACCAAAGCAAATGGGTCTAAAGGGAGTTTGAGAAATCACAAGGGTGAATTCTTTAAAAATGCTATAATCCAATGTCCTCAGTACCACGGAATCAATATTAGGTGACTGCCACCCAATGTCAATCTTAATATGGCATCCATCTAATGTCGTCAGATCCGCTTCACATTTTGAGCAGGAGGGACCTTAAAATTTTTAAAAATTATCTTTTATTGTGGTAAAATATCTATAACATAAAGTGCCATTTTAACAAGCTTAAAGTAGTTTTTAAAAATTTTGACCCTTGGGCTTCCCTGGTGGCGCAGTGGTTGAGAGTCCGCCTGCCGATGCAGGGGACGCGGGTTCGTGCCCCGGTCCGGGAAGATCCCACATGCCGCAGAGCGGCTGGGCCCGTGAGCCATGGCCGCTGAGCCTGCGCGTCCGGAGCCTGTGCTCCGCAACGGGAGAGGCCACAGCAGTGAGAGGCCCGCGTACCGCAAAAAAAAAAAAAAAAAATTGACCCTTTCTTCTCACCAGGGGATAAATCCTAAGCTCTTGAGTCAAAAGCTAGTTAGAAATAATTCCTCAGTCATACCTGGTCTAAAAGCCTCTGACCCAAGAAACAAGAAGAATTTCTCCCTATTTGAAATGTCTCTTAAAAAAAAAAAAAAAGTCTCCCTCCCAGGTTCATTTTATTGGATGATGAACTAGCTCATTAAACTCAAAAATCCAGAGCAAATTAATTTGGGATGAAGTTCAAAAACACAAAAGGGGATGAACTTTTATAGGGGATAATGACCCACTTTATAAATGACTGTTATGAGTGAAGAGAAAAGTAAAGTTTAACTCCAGGTAGATTCCATGAGTCCTACACACCCAGAAGGGAATTTCCTGTATTTATAAAGATGGCGTTTGGAGCTGAAAATACTTGGGCCCGGAGCTGAACGCATGTGAGGCTACTGATTGCTTAAGCCCAGCTCCCAGTGGGTCTGTTATGGTCGACGTATCTGTGGGTGACCATTCAAATCACACCAGGAATGCACTGCTGGCTACAGAAGACTGACCTTTCTAATAAAAACAGTGAAATAACTGGGATCGAGGGCAGAAAAACATCTCTTTTAAACACAGTTGGGGTTCAAATCCGGGCTTTTCTTTTTACTAGTACCAAGGAATATACTACCATAAGCTGCTGGGGCTAGCTATGCTCTCATTTAAGTGAAGGCTTCACAAATGAGAATTTCAGAGACATGTATGTGGGGTGAAAGCAGGATGAGACTCAAATCTCACCCTGAAGGTAAACATATGTGCCGGTAAACATATGCAATCCACCTTGGGGCGACCACTCTGAGACCCGGCTATAAGAGCTGAGTGCGACGTGCTAGGTGTCAGCATTACCCCAGGAAAGCCAGGGTGCCATGTGTATAAAGGGAGCCCTGAGACATGAACCACGTACTCATCATGTCACTAGGGGCAGCTTCTCCGTTTCTGTGCCTCAGAGGTAAGTAAGCACACTACCCCGGCCACCAGATACTGTCCATGCTTTGGGATACTCGATAAGAACAAACATCCGACTATTGCTACGAGACAAATCACAAGTAAGGAGAAATAAAAATGGGTGAATAATGTGGAACTGAGTAGATGTTTTGAGGGCCTTAGGATAACTTCATAGTTGAAGCAGTTGTGTGTCACAGTAAACATCATTTAAAGGCTTGGACTGTCCCCTTGATAGGAATCTTAATGGATTATAGGTCAACCTGAAGGGCAAAAAAATAATGAACACAGTCTAGTTCAAATGTCTTTTATAAGACAAATCAAAGCATGCTGGGGTTCCAGTGGTTTTCCCTGAAAATGTAGCCAAAATCTGATATAATACGGTTGATTACAAGATATTGTACTTTAAAACCATCCTCAAAAAGGGGATCTACTTATTTTGTAGTTTTAAACGTTCACAAACTAACTCTGAAACTGAGAGGGTCCGGGAGGAAAAATCATCAACCATCCTCCTTCCAAAACCAAGAGGAAATAAATTTCAAAGATAAACCGTGTCAATAGCCAAAAGAGCTTCTAAAATGTTTTTTCAGGTGGGTGAATACACTACTGATCTCAGAAGTCACAAATAAGGAAGGAAATCTGACTATCAAAATAATTCTAAAGCACTTTTCTCTTTAAAACAGAAAAAAAAAAGAAAGAATAATAGAAGACTTGAAAGAGGACATGTTCTACAGTCTCCATAACCCCAGCCCTAATGGCCAGATCCCTTGGAGTCTCTGAAGCCTTCGGGCCCATCGACCGATGCTCTGCAGCTGTGAGTTCCACCCCTCCTTCCCCAGGCACTCATCCTTACAAACCACCAAATAATGCGCACAGCTGACACCCCACCAGCAATGCTCCCCTGTCTGGAAACCCAAGTATCCAAGAAGGTACCACCTGCAACATAAATGGCCTTACCAACTCCTGTTTCCTCAACTTCATCCACATCTATGACCTGTGGTTGCTGCTGGGGAAACCTCTCCGCTGGCAGCTGGAAAGATCTGGTCCTCTCCGTGGGAGGTCCAGGGGGTCTCTCAGTAGCCAGGCGGCGGGGGGGCAGGTCACTGGGCACGTTGTATGTGCCAGTGTCTCCCTTTCTCCGGGCCTCATAGGGAAAGGATGTGGTGCCCGTGTCCTCCAGGCTCAGAGGTGTCACCGAGTCATAATCCTCATCATCATACTCTGCTCCATCGTCCAATCCCAGGTTCACGTCCGAGGGCACCACGCCACTGGCCGTGGCCGGACTCCCAATCTCAAACACCCAGATGCCCTGCTGCCCAGAGTTGCTGCTCCTAGGGGGAAGGACAGGCTTCTTGGAAACAGGCCAGCAACCCACAAACAGCCCCCAGCAACCAAGCAGAAGGAGCCCTGGGGATCCGTGTCAATTTGAAACCCAACACCTGCTTCTGCCCACAGCCTCGGTAGAGGATGAGAGAGCAGATGCAGTCCTGTCTGGTCATCACTGAGCTGAGACCATCCAGGGGGATACGGTGAGGCTGTATCCAATGGGCACAATCCTAGCAAAGGCTTAGTCCTGGCCACTCGAGAGGCACGCTTCAGGGACATTTTCAGGCCTTAAAATGCAATTTATAGGAATCACTCGTCATGTGCTTTACCATATAAGCAACCTGTTGACCGGAGTCATCCATTTCCTCAGTTATTCTCTTTCCAGGGCATGGTGTAATATGATAAGAAATATGTATTTGGTCCTTGTCTCTGGTTCCGGCATACAATCCCTAAAATCCCTGTTATCTCTGGAGTGATAAGAGTGTCTTTTTGTATGCTAATGAGATGGCTGGTGGCTGGGGACCCTGGGTAGCTTCAGGATGGGGGCTGGTCACTAGGAAGAATAAAGCTTGGGGCTTCCCTGGTGGCGCAGTGGTTGAGAGTCTGCCTGCCGATGCAGGGGACACGGGTTCGTGCCCCGGTCCAGGAAGATCCCACATGCCGCAGAGCGGCTGCGCCCATGAGCCATGGCCGCTGAGCCTGCGCGTCTGGAGCCTGTGCTCAGCAAGGGGAGAGGCCACAACAGTGAGAGGTCCGCCCGCAAAAAAAAAAAAAAAAAGAATAAGGCTTGATTACAGGGCTGGAATTTTCTTCCCCACGCCCTGACTTCCAGGGAGGGGGGTGAGGAGTGGGGTTGGAGAATAGGTTAATCACCAATGGCCAATGGTTTAATCAATCATGCCCATGTAATAAAAATTCCTAAGTGATGAGATTGACAGAACTTTGGGGCTGGTGAACACATCAAGGGGCTAGGAGGGTGGTGAGCCCAGAGGGGACACGGAAGCCCCTCACCCACTCTTCCTCCCATACCTTGCCCTATGCATCTCTTCTATTTGTCTGTTCCTGAGTGTATCCTTTATAACACACTAGTCATAGTAAGGAAAGTGCTTTCCTGAGTTCTGTGAGCCATTCTAGCAAATTATCGAACTTGAGCAGGGGTTCATGGAGATCCCCGATTTATAGCTGGTTGATCAGAAGTGCAGGTGGCAACCCAGGACTTGCAAGGGATGTCTGAAGTGGGGGCAGTTTTGTGGGACTGAGCCCTTAACCTGTGAGGTATGTGCTGACTCCAAGTAGTGTCAGAACTGAATCGAATTACAGGACACCTAGCTGGTGTCTGAAGAGTTGGAGAACTGGTTGGGGGGAAACCCCCACAAATTTGGTGTCAGAAGAGTTATGAGTGAAAATGGTACAGAGTTGGTTTATTAGCAATCCCAACACTGTTAGCTGTGGAACCTTGGACAGGTCTCAGTTTACCTTTTTATGTTAAAAGTGTGTAGTGAAATACAAATGATATTGAGAATCTAAAGGCATTTTATAGTTATAAAATACAATAGAATAACCCTAATCTCTACTTCTTGCACCACCATTTTTACTGTTCTTCTGTGTGTGATTGGAAGTGTTCCTATGAGAAATTATGTAAAATGACCAGCTCGTACAATGGAAAGAAGGGACATACACTACTTGGTAGAGAATACTGAGCAAAAGATTGGGGTTAGACAGGGAATGAGGAATCAAGAAAGTCCTGCAGAAATTGGACGTCTAATCGATCTGTCTGCTTGGGACTCAAATAAAGGCAGTGCTATGCAGGAGCTTGCTTGAACCAGCTGGTAAAAAATTAAAGTATATAAACTTACAATTAAATAATCTATATTAAAATGAGAGGCAATCAAAAAGATACATATACCCCAATGTTCAGTGCAGCACTATTTACAATAGCCAGGACATGGAAGCAACCTAAATGTCCATCGACAGATGAATGGACAAAGAAGACGTGGTACATATATACAATGGAATATTACTCAGTCATAAAAAAGAACGAAATAATGCCATTTGCAGTGACATGGACGGACCTAGAGATTGTCATACTGAGTGAAGTAAGTAAGTCAGAGAAAGACAAATATCATATGATATCGCTTATATGTGGAATCTAAAAAAAAATAGTAATAAATAAACCTATTTGCAAAACAGAAATAGAGTCACAGAGGTAGAAAACAAACTTATGGTTACCAAGGGGGAAGGGCAGGGATAAATTGGGAGATTGGGATTGACATATACACACTACTATATATAAAAGAGATAATAAGAACCTACTATATAGCACAGGGAACTCTACTCAATACTCTGTAATGACCTATATGGGAATAGAATCTAAAAAAGAGTGGATATATATATATATATGTATAATTGATTCACTCTGCTGTGCAGCAGAAACTAACACAACATTGTAAATCAACTACAATAAAAATTAAAAGAAATAAAAGCAGAGGGAATAAATACTTGAGACTCATATTAGCTATGTTCTTCAAGTTATTTGAATCTACTGCACCTCTATGGTGAGAATACTATATAATGGTTCACCTTTTCTCAACCCCAGGTTGAGCGACATGATGTGAGCAGCTGTAAACGGGCCATGGGTAGGAGTATTTACACCACGGAAATAGGCAAATGCTATAAATGAGGGCTTCCCCAACCCACCTAAAGCCAGTTGCTAAGCATTTACCAGCACACCATTAAAGTGTAGAGGAGTTTTAGACTCAACTGGCAATATGAAATTGGGAGGGGTTTTCTCAGCCTTGGGGCCATAGCAGGACATAGTTTTGAATAACTTGTATTTCTAACTTTATACGTATAGAAGAGATGGTAAAGCTGTCTCAAATGAGAATGATATCTAAAAACTTGGATACCTGTTCATTCTAAGAGTATATTCCCTTGAGTTCATCAGAAAAACAAAGTACTCCATAATGTAAAAATTATATACAAAATTTAAATCCATGGGAACATTTTCAGGTAATGTTCTATATTGCCCATTACATTATTCTTAATAAAACAGTCTTATAGACTGTTTTAAATAGTTATAGACTGTTTTAAATAGTCTTACAGACTTATAGACTAATGATAGTCTTATTAAGGGGAGAATCTACTGAAGAACAAAAAAAAAGCATACTTGGCCAAGTTTCCAAGTGATTCTCTGTCATTAGCAAATACATTATAAGCTCCGTCACTCTTCCATATGAATCCTACTAAACCTTGGCTGAAAGCAACCACTGCGGGAACTTGGTTCTCATCCTTCTTTGAGAATGTCGTATAGAACTGCAGACCATCTTCAGGATAAAGGAAAATGGCGTAGGTGCTGGAATCAGAGGAGGCCAGAACAGCCTGGAATGTGTTTCTCTGTGAAGATGAGTTAAAATTCAGTTACTACAGATATCTACATTTAAGATCTACAGATCTTAAAATGTGCTCTTCACCAGATCGTATCTAAAAAATACAGAGATGGCAGTATTTACACCTTATTCTAAAGAAAAACTTTTGTAGGACCAAGTATTCCAGGATAATTCCACTTAAATATCTCTAAAGCTATGTCAACATGAAATTTTCTAATTAATCAATGAATACTTTCTGCATAACCGTGACCCTAAGGTTAATGCGAAACTATAGATGACACCTCCAGGTAGTGGTCTAAATCTCATGCAACTTAGCAAATTCTTACCCACAGAATTTGTTTCCACAGCCATTAAACATATTCAACCACATTCATTATTTAGCTGATTGAGCCCAAGCACCGTGCAGTAAGAAAGAAAATGAGCTTTGAGAGAAAACAAATCTGGATCCAAATCCTGCTCTACTCCTCACTGACTGTGTGACCTTGGGCATGTTACCTAACCTCTCTGAACCTTGATCTGTGAATCTGTAAGATGGAGATAAAGCCACCTACCGCACAGAAATGTTAGGAGGACTACGTGAGCTAGCATAGGAAGGGCCAGGCACAGAGAACATATTCCTAATGTTAGTACCTCTCCTACACACCAGGCCTTGTCCTGAGCACTGTGAAGACGAATAAAAGTACGCGATCGCTGCACTTGAGAATTTATAGTCTAGGTGGGAAAACCGACATGTGAACAAAACATTGCCAAACTGGAGGATAGATTCTGTAATGGAGTTGTGTGCAGGCGAAGTGCCCGATGCTGGGAGGAGTGGGGGCAGAGGAGGCGGAAAGAACAAGCAGGAGCTAGACACGTGCAGTGAGGGTCAGGGAGAGGCCATCGCAAGCAGAGAGCACAGCTAGTGCAAGAGACTGTGGGTAAAACAAACAAGCAAAAAGCCTCAGCAGGGAATTGCAAATAATCTGATACAGCTGCTGCAAGAGGGTGCAGAGAAGTAAGAGTGAGGGGAGATTTGGCCCGTGAAGCAGGCAAGAGCTCTGTACAAGGGGCTGGGCAGGTATCGCTCAAGTGAAAAGGATGCACACTCGAGAAATTGAAGGTTTTAAACAGTTTTCAAGTACAGCACTCAGGCAGATACAGGTGGCAAAGCAAAACGTGTCAGACAGACTTCTCCAAAGTGTGCTCTATGGGATGCAATGTGTCTTATTTGGGAGGGAAAAGGGTATGGCCAAAAGGTTTGGGGATGGCTAAATTAAACAAAATTAAGCAGGTTTCTGTACTATAGGACTTTCCAGAGTGAGTCACCATGAGGGAGATATAGTTTTAGCGCTTCCCAAACTTATTTGGTCTGAGGAGTCCTCTTCCTCAAGGAATGTCTGTGGGACCAGTGTTCTGTGGTACACACTTTGGGAACCACCAGCTGGGAATATCCCCCATTTAAAGGGAGTGCTTTTGGACCTTTCAAGTTGCTCTCTACCCTGTAATGCTATAAAAATTAAACAATGGCGGAGCAAATTTATTTTTCCAAGGAGAAATCAAAGCATGTCCTAAAGAGTCACCTCAGATCTAGAGATGGCTTCTTCAAATATTCCCCCCTTCCTCCAAGGGCAAGTCCAAGCTCCACACACCCTAACACCTTTCCCAACCACTGCATCCACAGAGACTCCCATCCCTGGTTATGATGAAACTTGTTTCCTGAACCACCCACATGGTACAAATGGGTTTTGTCCCCCCAACTAGAGTCTGGATCTGGTCTTTATTTCTTCACATCTCTTGAGACTGCTTTATTAGTTTAACCTATCACTTCATATTAATAAATTCTCTATTTATCTAGAAGCCACCTCCCACTATCCACCACCCAACGTAAGAGCAGCTAGGGCTGTAATTTATCAGCCCTGTTCTTGCCATGTGGCAATCTTCTCAGGAATTGGCTTTCTTTACATCTAATCGTCATTACAGCATAGATTTAAGTAGCCCTGCAGATAAGGTTTTGGAAGCTTCAGACCTGCAACAAACAGCTTACTAGATTTTGCTTTGGATGTCTGTCCAATCTTTATCAATCGCATGGGCGTGGTGTACATCAGAGTAGCACAAACCAGAAGACCAAAGTGTACAAAGCCAACATATTAGACTATTTGCCCTTGTGCCTGGGTGGGTGCCTACCTTGCCTTCCTGGGCAGGGTCCTTGCTGGGCCCTTGGTAGGGAGCCACGGATTCCCAAGTGACAACCACCACGCTCCTGGGCTTGAAAGAGACTTCTGGGAACCCTCTCTGGACACACTCCGCTGCCAACTGAGTGACAGAGGGAGATAAGTCTTCCCGATAGTAAACCTTCCCAAGGCCATCTGTCGTGTCCAAGTCCGCCAGGAAAGGGGCGACTGCTCCGAAGGTCGGTGGGAATAGCCCAGGATGGGCTTCTTCGGCTGGGGGCTCACTCATGGCAATAATGCCATTTGTGGTAATCTGTACAAAACCAAACATCATTAAAAGGAGTGCAGAAACTGACAATCAAAAATTGGGAGCAACCCAAATACCCATCAACAAGAGAACAGGTAAATAAATTCTGGCCATTTCATACAACGGAATGCTATACAGTAGTTTTTTAAAATACACAAAACAACACGAGTGAATCTCACCAATATTGAGCCAAGCAAAAGAATCCAGACACAGTATATGATTTCACTTATGTGAGATTCAAGAGGAAAACAGTGTAGTTCCGGTAACTGCCATTAATCTCAAATGTACACATAGTTGCACTTGTAGAGTACGTAAAGATAAAATTATCTCAGCTCTTTTTTCCTTGAAAAAAGAAAGAAAGGAAAGAAAAAAAAAGAAAGATGTGCAGAAACGACATCTTCTTCAGGGAGACTGAGCTCCCGTTCACAGAATGCTGTCATAGTGTATCAAACATGACAGTGTGTCAAATACAAAAAAATTGGAGAAAGACATGATCCAGGACTGTAAAACTCAGCATTCTTTTCCTAGGGAGGACGGCCTGGTAGAAGGAACGGGGGCAAGAATCACAGGACCTGACTCTGGCGTAGTCAGCAGACCTTGGGCAAGGGTCTTAAGCTTCGCATCTCAGGCTTCCCAAGTGTGTGGTTTGTGGCACACGAAGGACCATTCAAACATAAGTCATCATCAAAGACTGTGTTCATTTACTCAACAGAGTAATCATTGCAAACCAGGGCTGTGCTAAGCACTGTGGGTCCACAATAAGTAGAACCTGGGCTCTGCCTTCAAGGTACCCACAATCCAGAAAGACACGGAGATGGACTTACACAAACAGATGATAAGACAATAAGCAAACAAGTGTCAAGAAGTAAACGTGATGGGTCACGATGGTGGCGTTATTTTGAACAGATGAATGAATTAGATCAATAGCTAACATTTATTGAATGTTTACCATGTCCCAGACCTCTTATTAACATCTAATCCTCAGAAGAACCCCGTAAAACTAGCTATTACTATTATCCACATTTTTCTGAGGTGGAAAATGAGGTAAGTTAATCAATTTGTCCAAAGTTACCAATAAGAGGCCTCACCGGGATTTGAACCCAAGGAGCCCGACTTCGAAGTCGGCCCTCTTGATCACTACATGTACAGCCTTCTTGAAACCAGTTATCAGTTATCACTTCTTGAAACCAGTTTATAGTCTATGAAAAGACTTCACTGTTCTTATCCAGCTAAAACTCACATTCCCTGGGAAAATGGGGAAGGGACTACAGCCCCCTGGCAGTGGGCGTGCTTGGGCCTCCTGCAAAGCCATGCTTAGAATGAGGCTTTGAGCCCTTCCCACATCCTTGTTAGTGCACAGTTCACTGGTGACAGAGAACACCACGCCAGTTCTCTTTACTTCTGGAGTCTATGAATTAAAAACAAAAAAAAATCCCTAATCCAATGGGACTGACTTTGCCTATGGCCCTAGTTTGAGCTTCAAGAGGTTACAGATTGGAAGAACACAGCAGCAAAGGGAGTTACAATTGTTCAGGAGTTCATGAGAAGGCCTGTGGGTTTTCCAGGTCACTTACTTATCCTTCCCACAGCCTTATCCTTCAGTCACTTCAGACCTCATTCCTAGAGAAGGGGGCAGCGGCCGACAAGAAGGAAAGGAACTTAAGACCAAACTCTACAACATGCCAAGAACCAGGTAAAAAGCTTCGATGTGATGGAGCCAATGTGGGCCCCGAGAAGGGAAAAGAACAGGTTTGAGGGTGAAGGGTGGACCTAGCAAGATCCTTCCTTTTTACCAAGCGTCACGGTCTGTTAACTGTTCAGGTGACGTATTTTCCATCATCACCTGGCACCAGCACTGATTTTCTAGAATGCACGGACAGGCCGCAGAGAAGGGAGTCAGGGAAGGAGCCTCGTCCAGCTGGTCTCCTGCCCTCTTCGCCTCCACCCCATCCAAACATCTCCCAGCACAAACATCCTGATTGGGTTGCCGTGTGGGAGCGTGGGAAACGGCTCACTTTCTCAAGCCACCAGAAGTTGGCAGTTACCAGTTGCCAGTGGGAAGTGATCACATGGAAGCCACATACAGACAACTTGGTTTTAAAAAGCTGTTTTCCAGTGAAATTTAAAGCAGGCCAACAATTCTGAAAATGTTCCCGGTGCCTTACATTATTGAGAATCTGGGCACAGGAATTTCTATTTTCACAAGGAATGCTTTAGCAATTGAGTTTTTAGACAAGAAGCATGACGCCCTGCCTGCAAATGCTTTGGACAAAGACCAGACAACCCTCATTAGTATTAGTAGGAAAATTATTTTTCAGGCAGTTTTATGGCACATTCAACTCACTTGTCTATGATAACGAAGAAAGATGTCATATACAGAACACCCGGAAGTTTCATTTGATTCCTAAACTTCTTAGTAAACGTTTTCAGTCTTGTTTTTGTTTTTCTCCAAATGTAACAATTAATGGCCAACTTGAGGAACGATATTCCTTTACATTTGGGTGCCAGGCTTATTTCACAAATCTGTCCAGCTCATGATACTCCTACTGGCCTGGATCCTTTTCTCCGTCTTGTTCAAGTCGAGCAATTCAATAGAAGGGCAGGCGCACAAAGGGAAGGAGGCCAGGAGGACAGACCTGGGTACCACTGAGAAAGGCTGGGACCTGGGACCCTCTACCGGGGCGCTTGCACTGGGACCTGGACAGATGTCCCCTCCAGCAACAGAATACAAAGGAACTATAGGGGACTAAAAATAACTGTGCGCATGCGCAGTTGGGACAAATTATGAACAATACGATACAAAAAGGCCACAAACCAATCGCCACTTCTGAGGTCCCTGGAGCAAAAGCAGGGTATTGCACATGCCCCCTGCACACAGCACCACCAAGGGGGTGGGTAGGCCACCTAAGCCACCCCTCAGGCCCGACCCACCAATCCACTCCCACCCTCACCCCATTTAAGGGACCAGCTCACCGCGCCCCCCCAGGAGAACAAGCAAGGGCGCCTGTTTCTTGTTTTTACCCCTCAAGCTGCAGCACAAGTCCCAGTAAAGCCTTGCCTGAGTTTCTTGTCTGGTTTCTTATCAATTTCTACTGATTAAAGAATCCAAGGACTGGGCTTCCCTGGTGGCGCAGTGGTTGAGAGTCCGCCTGCCGATGCAGGGGACACGGGTTCGTGCCCCGGTCCGGGAAGATCCCACATGCCGCGGAGCGGCTGGGCCCGTGAGCCATGGCCACTGAGCCTGTGTGTCCGGAGCCTGTGCTCCGCAACAGGAGAGGCTACAGCAGTGACAGGCCCGCGTACCGCAAAAAAAAAAAAAAAAAAAAAAAGAATCGAAGGACCCAAGTCGGTAACACCATCTCCAAAGGGACTAGACTGGGCACCACAGACAGAGTCACGCAGCCGCCTGTCCAGCTGCCCAGGGCTGTCGCCATAACAGCTGTTCACCCAGTTGCTTAAGCCAGGAAACCTGGCAGGCGGCCTTGATTCCTTGCTCCTTCTCATCACATGTCCTGTGTGTCCGGCCTCCAAAGTATACGGCACTTTCTCCATCCCTGCGACCACCAGCATCCCTCTTCCCCACCTCCTGCACCCATATAACGGGCTCTTTCTCACCTCTTCCAGGGCTCAGCTGAAGTAACACCTAATAAGGGAGCCTCCTCCATCCATCCAGGGTAGGCTCCCCTGGCTGGCCCCTCCTCCTCCCTTCCCTCACGCCTGGCCCCCATTTATGTCTCCGCCTCCTATTTGTGTCCTTCCGGGCACAGACCACAGATTGTAGGGATCTCACTGACTCGTCTGCCAGCTCTGGTCGCTCTCCCCACCGCCACAGTACATCCCTTGCGGTCCAGGACCAGGTCCGTCTTGGTCTGTGCCATAGCTACAGAGCTTATCCCGTGCCTGGCACACTGAGCTCCCTCCCTTCCCGACTCCCTCCAGGAAGTGCACAGGGGAGGTCCATAGGGATAAAGCCTCCCACTAAGGCTGTGTTTTTGTTTCTTTGCGGTACGCGGGCCTCTCACTGTTGTGGCCTCTCCCGTTGCGGAGCACAGGCTCCGGACGCGCAGGCTCAGCGGCCATGGCTCACGGGCGCAGCCGCTCCGCGGCATGTGGGATCCTCCCGTACCGGGGCACGAACCCGCGTCCCCTGCATCGGCAGGCGGACTCTCAACCACTGCGCCACCAGGGAAGCCCCCAAGGCTGTTTGAGAAATACTGCCCGGTGAGTTTCGAGAAGGGCCACAGCATTATGTGTCCGCGGTTCTTCCGCTGGAGTGCGACACGATTTACTAAAACACTTTGCATAAATGTGAACCGATAACTCAAGTCTGAGCTAGTCTCTAGATGTAACTACCACTTTACAGGAAATACGGGGGACAGAAGCACACTCAGAGGATAGCATAGGGATGTGACCAGCAACATCCAGAATATGGGACATCCTGAAGGACAAATACCCAGTTTCTTTAATAAATGCATGGAAAAAAGGTGAGGGGAACCTGTAGATTTCAGAAGTCGTGAGGTACCTATCGACTAGACGTGATGTGTGGGCTTCGCCTGGATCCTGATTTAAACCAGTCAACTGAAAAGTCAAATAAAATATTTTATGAACCTATGTGATATTGGGTGACATTAAGGAAATATTGTTAACTTTTTAAGTGTGATCATGATTTTGCAGGGTTTCTTTTTGTTTCTGTTTTTATTTTTGGCTGCGTTGGGTCTTTGTTGCTGCGCGCGGGCTTTCTCCAGCTGCCGCAAGCGGGGGCTCCTCTTCGCTGCGGTGCGCGGGCTTCTCATTGCGGTGGCTTCTCCTGTTGCGGAGCACCGGGCTCTAGGCACGCGGGCTTCAGTAGTTGTGGCACGTGGGCTCAGTAGTTGTGGCACAGGGGCTTCGTTGCTCCGTGGTATGTGGGATCTTCCCGGACCAGGGCTCGAACCCATATCCCCTGCATTGGTAGGCATATTCTTAACCACTGCACCACCAGGGAAGTCCCCGTTTTGTTTTTAAAAAGTCACTTTTTTAGAGATACAGTCTGAAATATTTACAATGAAATAAAATGTTTGGGATTTGTTTAAAAACAATTCAGTTTAGGTAAGAGGGGAGAATATTAAGAATAGGTGGGGATATAGGTGAAGCTAGACGCACCATAAATGGATACATGTTGAAGCTGAGTGATTCATGAGACTGCATCATAATATTCTATTTGTGCATATGTTTAAAATTTTCAAAATGAACTTTAAAAAATAGATAATGAAGTGATTAATCTAAAGTTTAAAGTTTCTAAAGAAAGGCAGTTAACTTTTATAGCTAAGCCCACATGAATGCTCTCTGCGAGGAGGAGGGCCCACGTTCATTGTCTGAATTCCTCCTTCCCCAGACTGCCCCAGGTCCACCCCTTCCCTCACAACCCCTGCCTCTCCTCTACCAGAGATTTTCAGGAATGTTAGTTGCACTGGGCGCGCTAGATTGTGTTAATGAGTAGAAGGTGCTGGTGAAAGCAGGTTTAGTAATTAACAGGAACCAAAAGTTGCAGATGCTTGAGGCACCAGGTGCAGGGCCCGGAGTCCAGAAAGAAACAATTATTAAACATAAGTATTATACAGCAGTCACCAGTATTATTTTCTGTTCACCACTTTGCGCCAGCTGAAAAATTACGTGGATTATAGGACCAGGTTTTAGTTTTGATATGAATGTTGGTGAGGAAAAGTCTAGAATAGAAATAGATGCGCTGGAATTTTTCTTTCTAATTGCTTGCACTTCTCCAAACTCACCATGGTGTTTCACCTACTTAACACTGCGTGCTTTTGCATTCATGGTCCCCTCGGCCTCAAAGACCCTCACTCAGCTCCTGTCCGTGGCAAAGTCCCATTTCTCCCTGTGAAGCCCTCCTGCCCTCCCCAAGCAGGGTTTAGCACCAGCTCCTTTACATCTGCACCTCTTTCTATCTTTGGGCCATTTACAGGCCCAAAATGGAGTCGCTTATGCTAAGCCCCACATCACCAAACTGAGACTTGATTATAGTTTCCACTCTATATGGAATCTTAAACCAGTCAATCAGAAACCACCTGATCAGCACTAGTGAGGTCATCTGCTGGGTAGACCCCTGCCCTCCCCTAAAGAAAAGTAACTTTGCAATACTAGGACCTGCTTTTTTTGGCCAGATAACTTCCCTGTTCCCACTCCCTCCTGCCTATAAAAGTCTTTCATTTTGCATAGCTCCTCGGAGCTCCTTTCTATCTGCTAGATTGGAGGCTGCTCGATTCAAATCGATTTTTGCTCAAATAAACACTTAAGAATTTTAATATGCCCCAGTTTATCTTTTAACAGTTTGCAATTAGCACCTTGGAGTCCTGACTTAGGAGCCCTGAGTCCCAGTGGCACCAGCACATTCCTTGCTGTGAATTATGTAATAGGGAAGAACAAATCTAACTCTGTATTGGATCTGTTTCTTTCATTTTAACCTTGAAGCAATTATACTCCAATAAAGATCTATTATTAAAAAAAAAACAAAACAAAAGAATGTTGCCTGTAGCCTGAAATATACAGGACAGCCCATTCTCAAGGCTTTGAACTTTAAAGGCATAACACTTCTCCATTCATATAGAGATTAAAAAGTTGCAGAACAGAGAATAACATTTGTCCTGTTGAACGTTTATAGGAACATTGTCACCAGACCTACATGGACAGCTGCAAGAACAAAGGATTCTGGCACCAAGAAGTGGGCACCAACCAACCACACCCCCTTGCCTTTTGGTATAAAAGAAGCCCGAACCCTAACTCAGGGAAGATGGTTCTTTGGGACACTAGTCCCCCATCTTCTCAGTCGGCTGGCTTTCCAAATAAAGTCACTATTCCTTGTCCCAACACCTCTCTCGATTTATTGGCCTGTCATTCAGCAAGCAGTATGAGCTTGGACTTGGTAACTATAACATGGCAAAACTCTTGTGAATTTTTTTTTTTTTTTGGCCACACTGCACGGCTTGCAGGGTCTTAGTTTCCCAACCAGAGAGCGAACCCACGCCCCCTGCAATGGAAGCCCGGAGTCCTAACCACTGCACCGCCAGGGAAGTCCCAAAACTCCTATGAATTGAATGCATTCCTGAGAAAGTCTGTCTGTATTATTGAGGGCTAAAGTAATAATGATGATGATGATGATGATGTTATATTATTGTCTTAAGGTAACTCTAACCAAAAATTGCCTCGCTGAGGTTTTTGGTAGCGTAATAATACATTGCTTCTTTATTGAAAGACAGCTACCTCCAGCACACTGACCAACGTAAATACCGCCCTGAATCTTGCTGACAGTTCACACTGGGAAAAAGAAGTTCCTTCAGGAAAGTTAATGTTCAGCTCAGCGTGTTACTAGCGCAACTTAACAGCCCTGTACAGAACACACCTATTCACTCACCCCAAGGAACACACCAAACAGGCTCTTCAGCCAGCTGCACCATCAATTACATCACAAAACGCCCCTGGGTGAAAATGCAAGCCTCACAGGGCTAACAGTTGGAGCCACTTACTTACAATTGTTTCCACTCAGCTGACAGTAAGAGGCAACAGAGCACTAACTCACGATGAGGAAGTGGCCCCCATTTAAAAAAAAAAGCACTTCCAATCTCCTGTGCATCTTTAAAGTGAACTCACAGGCAAATGAAGCCCTGGAGAAAGTCTAAATGCAGATACTCCCTACATTAAAATTCTGTGTTAGATTCCTTACGTTCAAGCAAACGCTGAGGAAGTGAAACAACAGTCATCTTTTTTGACTTCAATGAGCCTGGGAGCAGGCCCCAGGGCAGGATGCTTTTCCCCTGCAACCCTGAGGGGAAAGCCTTCTTTAAAACAGATGTGGTTAAGAATACTTGAGGTAGGCACAAATAAGAAACAAATGGGCTCCTTTTAGAAATGCAAAGAGCAGTACTGGGAAGACAATGAAATTGCTTGCAGTTGCAAAAGCAAACTCCATGGGTGGGAAGAAGCAGGAACCTAAGGTAAAATAATTTAGGCCAAAGAAGGAAAGGGAGGCAAATACTTACTGCTAGGTTTGAGGCCCTTTACTAAAGCTGTTTGCATTTTTTTTAATTTAATACAACCACCCCTCTTTTCACGCGTATGAAACAGACAAGGAAATGACAAGAGACTTAATTTAGCTTCATGTCACACAGCCAGCAAGTGATGGGACCAAGATTTGAACCCACATCTGGTCGAGTCCATTACCGGTGCTCTTTCTGTTATACTCAGCCACCTAGTTTAGAGAAATGGGAAGCAAAAGTCCTGTTAGTTGCAAAGCTTCGTGGGATGGCTCCACAGATAGAGACTGGGCAGCTAGAAAAACCTAGAAAACGAAAAGGGCCTAAGAAAAGAAAAACTTGAGAAAGAAGTCCCTGAAATAGCCTGAACTAATGACACGATCAAGGTGGAGGTTAACTGATTCCAGCCTAGAGCCCAGAGGGGACCTGGGGCCTGCCCCCCCTTGAGTGGTACTTGACAGTTTACAAAGCATTTTTACTCCAGTTATTGTAGTGAACCTAGTAAAGCATGCATTAATATCATCTTCATTCTTCATTTGAGAAAAAAATGAATTTCCGTTTATAGGACTTGCCTAAGATCATACACCAGAAGTGTGAGAACGAAACTCTTGAGTCTAAATTGCAAATATTTTCTATTAACTCCACAGAACCAGAGAAATGACTCTGGCTTGAATTGGAAATAGAAGCAAAAGGATTAGCAGATAAAAACAAGGGGCAACCTGGTAGTAATAGTTAAAAGATGAGTCAGTGTTTTAAACTTAATCCAGTTAATGTCTAATGAGAGACTCAGGATAAGTTACCCATCTCTTCTGCAGGAAATTTCTACCTGAGATTATCTGCCAACATTTAAAAATGGTTGGGAGTGGGCTTCCCTGGTGGCGCAGTGGTTGAGAGTTCGCCTGCCAATGCAGGGGACACGGGTTCGTGCCCCGGTCCGGGAGGATCCCACATGCCGCGGAGCGGCTGGGCCCGTGAGCCATGGCCACTGAGCCTGCGCGTCCGGAGCCTGTGCTCCGCAACGGGAGAGGCCACAACAGTGAGAGGCCCGCGTACCGCCAAAAAAAAAAAGAAGAGGTAGAAGTGTCCTTCAGCATTCCAGAACAGAAGGTGATCAGGAAAGGCAAGAGAAAGGCCTTGTCCAAACCCTCAGTCTCTGGGGAGAAGTGTGCCCCTCCTTAACACCTTGGATAGAGATATCAGAAGTTCACCTGTGCTGACTAGGGCACCAGGACTCCCTGAATTTGGATTATACCAATCCCTTAATTTCAACACCAGTCCCTTAATTGGAACATCAGAAATTATAGGGAAAGAATTAAGCACTTATCTGCCTTTCCAGAACAAACCATGTCAGTGTAACCCAAAAGCCCCAGTTGATGAGGGAAAGCTCTTCTTTACAGGAGTATGCCAGCTAATAAATGTAGAAAGAATGCTAGAAACCAACAAGTAAACAACAAGACAAAATAAGACACAATTTGGCAACCGTTAATTTAATAATTGATTCAGGCAAAGATCGTCAATGGTTGCTACAGACATTAAGTGAAAGGTTGGTGGGCAAAGGGACAGTTACATAAGGCCAAACAAAGTATCACCCCATAGCTTGCTCTCTGCTTACAAGGGGAAAAACGTAACACGACAGACATGATCTAGCTGTCATCACCTTAACACCAGCAGCTAGCAGAGCAACAACCAGACATCACTTACCTCCTGATATTACACACTATGCCATATATGGCTTCATTCATGAAGTATTCTTGTTAAATAATGTTTAACCTACTCAACAATAAAAATACAGATAACCCAATTTAAAATTAAGCAAAGGATGTGAACATACATTTCTCCAAAGAAGATATGCAAACAGCCAATAAGCATGAAAAGATGCTCAACATCACTATCATCAGGGAAATGCAAATCAAAACCACAATGAGATACCCCTTCACACCCACCAGGATGGCTAAAATCAAAAAGTCAGATAATAACAAGTGTTGATGATGACGTGGAGAAACTGAAACCCTCATACATGGCTGGTGGGAATGTAAAATGGTGCAGCCCCTTTGAAAAACGATTTGATAGTTCCTCAAACATTAAACATAGAGTTACCATATGACCTAGCAATTCCACTCCTAGGTATATACCCAAGAGACCTGAAAGCTGACGTCCACACGAAAACTGGGACACGGACATTCATAGCAGCATTATTCATAATAGCCAGAAAGGAGAAACAACCTGAATATCCATGAACTTATGGAAGGAAAAATAAAACCATGGAATATTATTCAGTCATAGAGGAACTAGGCACTGCTAAGTACTGCAAAGTGGAGGAGGCTTGAAAATGTTATGCTCAGTGAAAGAAGCCAGTCACCAAAGGTCACATGTTGTATGATTCTATTTACGCGAAACGTCCAGAGCAGACAAGTCCATAGAGACAGACAGTAGATTAGTGGTTCCCAGGGACCGGGGCAGTGGGGAGGTGGGGGAGATGGGGAATGAATGACTGCTGAAGGATACTGGGTTTGTTTGGGGGGTGAGCAAAATATTCTGGAGTTAGACAGTGGTGATGGTTGCACAAGTCCCTGGGTATACAAAAAACACTGAACTGTACACTTTAAAGCGGTGAATTTTAGGGTAGGTAAATTGTATCTCATAACACTGTTATTTAGAAAATCAAGTAGGTGTAGAAAACAAGGGGGAATGTGTACATACATATGTTTGTACATTTGAGACTCTCTCTGCAAAGAGATAAAAAATTCATGAATAGTGATTGTCTCTGGGGAGAGAACGATGGGCCTGGAGGCCAGGGTAGGAAGGAAACTTCCCTTAACACTGTTTTTACAAGTTTTGTTAACCATTTGCATTGTCTTACTATTCCCCAAATTAATTTAAAAATAAAATTCTACGTGTTTTCTAAAGAAAACAATGTTTAACCTGAATATTTTCAAAATTACCAGTTTTCAGAAAATACAGAGATGGAATAACAGGCTAGACTACATTACAAAGAAACAGTCAAATGCAGAAGGTGGGACCTTCTACAGGACATTAAGCTGTGACTCTTTAATAAAGTGAGAAATAAAAAGGGGGAGCGTATTGGTCAAAATTAAAAGAGACTAGCGACTTCCCTGGTGGTGCAGTGGATAAGACTCTGTGCTCCCAATGCAGGGGGCCTGGGTTCGATCCCTGGTCGGGAAAGTAGATCCCACATGCATGGCGCAACTAAGAGTCGGCGTGCTGCAACTAAGGAGCCCACGTGCTACAACTAAGGAGCCGACGAGCCGCAACTAAGGAGGCCCAGTGCAACCAAATAAATAAATAAAATAAAAAATTAAAAGAGACTAAAGAGCCAAATGTAATGCTTGTCATCCTTTGGGCCCCAGTCTGAATGACTCTAGCTATAAAGGACAGCTTTGGGGATATTGGAGAGATTTGATATGTACTGGGCATAAACTGATAACAGGAAATTATTACTGATTTTGTTCAGTTTGATAATAGTATGCTGGTTAGGTAGGGAAATGCTGTTACTGTCTTAGGAATGCACAGTAAAATATTTGGTGATGAAATGTCATGATGACTGTAATTTATTGTTACTTTGGATACATGAGTAAAGAGAAATTAAACAAATAGGGAAAATGCTAACAACAGTTACCTTTATGTAATGTGTCTATGGGTGTTCATGATACTGATTTCTCCCCTTTTGTGTGTGTGTGTGAAAACATTTCTAATTAAAAATTAAAGGGACTTCCCTGGTTGTCCAGTGGTTAAGACTCCGCACTTCCACTGCAGGGGGCACGGGTGCGATCCCTGGTTGAGGAATTAAGATCCCACATGCAGCACGGCCAAAAAACAAAAATATTTAAGAAAAAAATTTACCTGGGGACAAATCACTTAAGAAACCTGCTCCTTAAGGGATAAGAACCAACTTTTTTCACAAGCAATGCAATGGGGAGTGTAGCCTCACACACCTGGCCCCAAAGTCTGTACATTACAGTGCTGATGAGAGACCGTCAAATGAATGAATGAATGAAGGAGGGGAAGAAGTCGGTATCCAAGGTGGCACAGTATAAAGACCGCAGAACTAGGGGTGGGAAGATCTGAGTTCACGGTCTACCTCGACCCGAGCTGAGTGTATTTTGACAAGGCCCTTAGCTGCATGTGTCAGTGTTCTTCTCTATCATAGGGGGCTCATCCTATCACCTGCCTGAGCGACCTCACAGGGCTGCTGCGTGTCTCAGGTGAGATAACACATGAGCAAGCCTCATTACACTCACCTGCAAATAGCTCTAGAACCCACAACCCGTGTCCACACACCACCGCCACCCTCCCCTGGACCCTGGCAACAGGTCTTTAGCTGTAGAATTCACTCTTCCTCCTCCACACCTCCCCTAAAAGTCCTTTACCCACAGGCAGCATCATTTTTTAAAAACTTTTATAATTAGACTACTTTTTTTTTTTTTGCGGTACTCAGGCCTCTCATTGTTGTGGCCTCTCCCGTTGCGGAGCACAGGCTCCGGACGCGCAGGCTCAGCGGCCATGGCTCACGGGCCCAGCCGCTCCGCGGCATGTGGGATCTTCCCGGACCGGGGCACGAACCCGTGTCCCCTGCATCGGCAGGCGGACTCTCAACCACTGCGCCACCAGGGAAGCCCTAATTAGACTACTTTTAAGGGAGAATTTTCAAACGCACACAGAACAATCACCAAAATTATCCACACACTCTAGTTCTTGCTTTATCTATTCCTTCCACACATGTGCATATTTATTTTTTCTTTTTTGAAGTATTTTAAATGAAATCCCAGGCATCAAATTATTTCACCTGTCCATATTTCCATATGTATCGCTCCTAGAAAAGCAGTTTGTCTCCAAGATGTGTTTTACGGCCAGTTTGTTTCCATGTTTCCATCAGGATCCAACAAAGTCCTTACCTTACATTTGGTTAGCTTGTCTCTTAAGCCTCTTTTAATCTATGCAGTTCTCCCTCCTTTTTCTCCCATGCCATTTATTTGTTGAGGAAATGGAAATCTTTTACAAATAAATCATGTGGGGGGGGATAAATCAGGAGTTTGGGATTGACATATACACACTACTATATTTAGAACAGATAACCGACAAGGACCTATGGTATAGCTCAGGGAACTCTACTCAATATTCTGTAATAACCTAAAATGGGAAAAGAATTTGAAAAAGAATAGATACATGTATATATATAACTGAATCACTTTGCTGTACACCTGAAACTAACGCAACATTGTAAATCAACTATACTACAGTATAAAATAAAAACTAAAAAAAAATCACGTCACTCATCGAGCTTGAATCTCTAATGGCATCCCACTGCTTCATAGAATAAAGTAAGGAATACCTAGCGTTCATTCATACCTTCATTCATTCAACAGATCATAACAGAGCACCCACTATGTGCCCCGGACCCTACTCCTGGTGTGTACCTGGGAGACAGCGGTGAATAAGGCAGGTCAGACGCTGCCCTCAAAGGGTTCAGACTCTAACGGGAAAGATGAGCAACACACAAGTAAGCAGATAAACTAGTTTTAGGTGGCTATACATGCTGGGATGAAATCAAGACAGAATGCAACAAAACAACACGCACGGGCGTCTGCATGTGAGCAGAGACCTGCGTGACGGGACAGTGCAGAGGGGAGAGGAGTGTCTACACCTGGGTGGGACAAGCTGGCTGTGGCCGAGGAATAGAAAGTGGCTAGTGAGGCTGGAGCCCAGCACGTGAGGACAGCCAGGGTAATAAGGGATGACGGTGGAGAGCCAGCATGACTGTACCATCACCACGCGTGGTGAGAAGCTGGATGTCATTAAGTGCAAAGGGAAACACCTGGAGGGCTCTGAGCTGCAGTGTCCGGGTCTGACTTAGCTCCCCCAGTTTTTGCACCACTGCCCTCACTCACACTGGCTTTCATTCTGTCCTGAAGACATGCCAAGCTCCTCCTCTCTACAAGCTCCTGGTCTCACACTCAGTAACGAGGCACCATTCTGCCCATTCCCCTTTTCACATGGCTAACCCCCTACCCATGCTTTAGTTCCAGGTGGAGAAGGTCTAGCTCAGTTTCACCACAATATATGATCTTCTTCCTCATAGCACTTATCACAGTGTCGTTACTAGTTTAATGTCTGTCTTCCTCACTAGACTGTAAAGAGCAGAAACAACACTGCTCTGGTTTCAATCTCTATCTCCAAAGCCTAGCACTGGTCCTGGCATGTTAGGCAACAAATTAAATATTTGTTGAATGACTAGATGATGTACCTCAACATTGCACTGCATTATATGAGAAATAATAACCAGTGTCCTGTACATAGTAAAGGTATATATTCAACACCTGGTCACTTGATCAGAGACTACCAAAGATCCACGATAAAACGAACCTTAGAGATAATCTTATCAAACCTCTTTGTTTTATAATAAGAGAGGTCTGGAATAATAAGAGGGTGAGCTATGAAGTGACTGGACCTCAATTATAAGTTGGTTAATCAACCTGATTCATCAATTTCACTTTAGCCCCCATTAGAAATTAATACTCTATCAAGTATTCTGTGACTCAGCCAGGGCCACTGTTAGACCACAGGGCGCCTTTGGGCAAATTAGAAGCAAGTACCCCTTCCTCTGAATGGCCCCAGGCCCATGCTGAGGTTCAGGGCTTGGTGAGTGGCCTGAGGGCTGGACTTTAGCCGGTTTGGCCCCTCAGTCAGAGCCTTGTGCTGCAAACCACCTGCATAACCATGGGTGGTGGCCCCGGACTTAACGATAAACTTCCTATGTGCCAGTAAGTGTGGCAGGTCCACGAGTGATGTCAAGAGGAATACGACACAATCTCAGGGAGTCAGGCCGGCCTGCAGCTCAAGACTAGGACAGGGCTGCATGTACCCTCCCATCAAACCTGCGCCTCCCCAAACAAGTCACGGGACCATGTCGAATATGGAGAAACACCTATTTAACTTGTAGTTTGCTGTCAGAGAACTTAATAACAATGCCAAGAAATATGAGAGAGAAGAAAAGGCTGGAAAGGCCAAGATTAAAAAGGCCATTTAGAAGAGCAGTCCAGAAGAGGCAAGAATACACATTGAAAATGCAATCCACCAGAGGAAACAAGCAATTAATTTCTGGAGTGTGAGTGCTGGGGCTCCTGCTGTGGCAGCAGGAGTTCAGACTACGGGCAAGGTGACAAAGTTCACAGCCGTTGGTTGGCTCTGCAGATGCTACATGGAGGGGTATGAACCTCCATGAAAAGATGTTTGTCCCGATGGACACGTGTAAACACCAACTGGAAATGCTGAAGGTTCAAACGCAACAAAGGGAAGACACGATGAGTCACTCCACAACCCTAACAATATACCACAAAACCAAGTGGATATGTTGCTTCAGGAAATGGCAGATGAAACTAGCCTTGATGTCAAATGCAACTACCACAGGGTCAGTAGGTTCTATAGGCACAAGTGTTGCTTCAATGGAACAGGATGAACTCTAAGAGACTTGCTTGTCTGCATGATCAAGAGTAAGTTACAGGGCTTCCCTGGCGGCGCCGTGGTTGAGAGTCCACCTGCCGATGCAGGGGACACGGGTTCGTGCCCCGGTCCGGGAAGATCCCACATGCCGCGGAGCGGCTGGGCCCGTGAGCCATGGCCGCTGAGCCTGCGCATCCGGAGCCTGTGCTCCGCAACGGGAGAGGCCACAGCAGCGAGAGGCCCGCGTACCGCAAAAAAAAAAAAAAAAAAAAAACCTAGCACGAGGGACTTCCCTGGCGGTCTAGTGGTTAAGACTTCGCCTTCCAATGCAGGGGGTGCAGGTTCGATCCCTGGTCAGGGAAATAAGATCCCACATGCTGCGCAGTGCGGCCTTAATAAATAAATAATTTTTAAAAAAAGAATTCCTTGGTAAGGTTGGTGGAATAAAGCAAAATTTTCTTTCTTTCTTTTTTTTTTTTTTTGCCGCGCCTTCCCCATCAGGGATTGAACCCATACCCCCTGCAATGGAAATGTGGAGCCTTAACCACTGGACCACCAGGGAAGTCCCTGAAGCAAGTTTTGAAGAAAGTCAGTGGCCTGTATTGGCAGAGAAGGTAGGGTAAAAATAGGAAGAACGTTAGAAGATCTTAAGAGTTAAATTTACCTTACTTAAGGAAAGATTCCTATATGTAAGTGGTATAATGAAAATCAGTTTGTGGAAGATGTATGTGGTGTGTGTGTGTGTGAGACAGAGAGACAGACAGACAGTCATGAGGAAGGGAGATGAGGAGATGCATCAGGAGAGCAGTATACAATCTTTTTGCTTCCAAGGATACCCTTTTATTACTTTTTCATAGCCATAAAGAATTTTATTTCCCAAACTGAACTTATTGAACAATAACTAATTCATTTCTCCATGCTTATGAGTCAAGACATGAATAACATCATATGTAATCAAATCATGTACTAGATTTAAACACTGGCCCACTCCCCTCTCGTTACTCAGGATGGGGTCCAAAGAATGACTGGTTTCATCACTGGGATTGTGCTGATTTAAAAATAAAGAGATTACTCCACGTGGAGAATCAGATCTTATCACGCAATGGCCCACAGGATCAAGTTAGGAAACCAAGATGGCCCCTCGCTCCACCATGGAATATTCCCCAGCAATACCCTCTGCCTTGGAACAGCTCTCAAATTAAGGCAGAGGCATACGATGTCTAGATACCATCAAATCAGCAGCTCTTGAACATTTTGGTCTCAGGACCCCTTTATATTCTTAAAAATTATTAAAGAACTCCCGGAATCTCATGTTTATATAGGTTATATTGATCAATACTTATCATACCAGAAATTAAAATTGAGAAAAATTTAAATATTTATAATACTTAAGTAATAATGAACTCATTCCATGTTAACATAATTTTAAAGAAAATAAAACCCAAAAGTACCTAGGGAGAGAAGTGTCGTTGTTGTACATTTGGGCAAATCAATTTGATGTCTGGCTTAATGGAAGATAGCTGGAGTCTCCTACCTTCTACATTCAATCTGTTGTGATAAATATCACAACACATGTAGATATCACATATCCTGTAGCATCCAGTGAGCTCCACTATATACGCATGAGAGCACGGGAGTAGAAAAAGCAAACAACGTTTTCTTATTACCAGGAAAAGAGTTTTGACCTTGTGAATTTCTTGAAAAAGTCTCCAGGGCGCCCAGGAGTCCCCAGACTGCACTGTTAGAACTGATGAGTTGGGTCATCACGAATCGTACCCTTTCCAAGGGCTCCAAACCCAGCTCTCAGCTTGTTCCCTGCTTTCCTACTTCCCCTCGTAAACCAGTGTCAAGGCTTCCATTCACCTTCCAACCTAACTGCTCTTTTGAAGGTCTACAAGCTCCAGGGCATCTCCACGTTCTGGTCCCCTTCTTGGTCTCTAACACCACCAAGTCAAACCTGGACTAATGCCTTTTCACTTAAGTCAGCTCTGCCAACCATCTCGTCATTCACTCACGCCTCAAGACCAAGAACCTCTCCCTCCCTGCCTTCTCCTCCGCGTTCCACGTGTGACTGGTCAGAAATCTTGCCGATGCATCTTAGATCAACTCAGGTTCACCGGCTCCTCTCCTTGCCCCATTCCTGTACGCTCTAATTCCTGCATATCTGATAAATCAGTAACTTATGGGACTGGTTTTCCTGCTCCCAAACTCTTCTTGTCCATTTGTTCATGCTGTCTTGCAAACCACTGCCAGACTTATCTTACTAAAGACGGGCATGCCTTGTGACCAGCTACAGACAGTATAACCCAGCAACCACTAACCTTCCAGGAGCCGTCTTTCATGACCCTCCAGGTAATGTATTGCATCGTTTGGCTCCACATCTTCAGCTCTCCCTGTATCCATGCCTGTTACCACCACGGCGGGGGGCGGGGAAGGTGATGACCTTCCTCACCCATTGACTCTGGGCTCAGCCATGAGACTTGCTTTAGTCCCTGAGATGTTAGGAGGCATGACCCAAGGGAAGGCTTGGAAAAGCACTATGCATTTCCACTTACTCTTTTATGCTTCTGACATCTCCATGAAAGAGGACATGCTTAAGCTGGCCCCCTGAAGCAGCACCATCCAATAGAATTTTTAGTGGTGATGGATACATTCAACAGCAGCATTGTCCGATCTAGTGGCCACTAGCCACTAGTGAGAGTGTTGAACATTTGAAATGTGGCTAGTGTGACTCAAAAGCTGAAATTTTAATATTATTTCATTTTAATTAATTTAAAATAGCTATACATGGCTAATGACCATATTAGGCAAAACAGCTGTGGAGGTTGAGACACCTCCCTCCCCCACCACCTCCCAGAGCAGAACCAGATCATCCCAGTTGCTCCTGCTGAAGCCACCTTAAATCAGCCCACCACCTGCAGATTCCAGATACATGAGCAACAAGTGCTTATAGTTATATGCCACTGACGTTTTTGTGGCTGTTTGTTACACAGCAAGAGCTAACTGATACATTTATCCCCTGAACCTACTGCCTATCCCAGACTGAACCCTCCTATGCCCACAAAAACACTCTGCTCCAGTGGGGTCATATTCCTCACTTTCCCAGCATATGCCAAGCTTGTTCCCATCCTCATGCATTTACCCCTGCAGTACCTCCCACCATGAATGGCCTCTCCATATCCCCCTCCGCCTACTGAAAATGGACCTGTCTTTCAAGTCTTAAATGTAACCTCCTCTGTAAAATCTTTCCTCACTACTCTAACTCACAGCACTCCCTTGGGTCCATCACATGTTTTAGGTCTGATGCTTGAAAGCATTATGAGTCAGACACAGATTTGGGCTGAAATCCTAGTTTGGGTTTTTTTTGGGTTTTGGGGGTTTTTTTTTTTGTGGTACGTGGGCCTCTCACTGTTGTGGCCTCTCCCATTGCGGAGCACAGGCTCCGGACACGCAGGCTCAGCGGCCATGGCTCACGGGCCCAGCCGCTCCGTGGCATGTGGGATCCTCCCGGACCGGGGCACGAACCCGTGTCCCCTGCATCGGCAGGAGGACTCTCAACCACTGCGCCACCAGGGAAGCCCTAGTTTGGGTATTTTTAACTGATGCGATGGCCTTGGGTAATTACTAATCATTGTTATTATTTCTTCATCTGAAAAAAAGGGGGCACGCTGTTTTGAGGATTAAATAATGTAAAACTAGCAAGTTCCTGACACATGTAGATACACTCATCCAATAATCACTTTCCTTCTCAGTGGGTTTCCTTTCATTTTCTTAATCTAATGCCCAGAACAGTACAGACCATCTAGTTCATGCTCACACTTCCTGTCAATTCACCCTTTCACTCAGGGCCATGTGAGGGTTTCCATCAGCTCAAAACAGCATCTACAAAACTACAAATAGTGGTGGGTGCTGTGATGTGGCACCCGATCCTCGTTCAGCTCCTGGGAATGCAGTCCTCAGCCCTCCTCTTCGATAACTGCCTCCGTGGAAAAAACTGCCTCACCTGAGGGTCACACCTGGGTCCAGGGCAGCCCTTATGGAATCACTGATCACTGTAAGGACATGGAGGTCCATCCCTCTCAGGAGACTTGAGAGAGCTCTGAAAGGCCATCCCACCCCCAGAGCTCCCAGGGGACTGGCTGGATGCCCTTGCTGGCCTGCACTGCAGCTCCACTACTCCGCTCAATCTTTCTTCACTGCCCTCCCTTCTACAATTGTGGATCTGCGAAGCTCACCCTAATGAAATAACCTACCTGCTAATCTCCATCTCAGAGTCCTTCCTGGGAACCCAACCTGAAGCACAGAAATAAGATGCAAAGAGAGCTCTGGGAGTCTTTCTCACTGAAATGCAGATTAAAAACCCAAATTGGCTCAGAAGGTGTGGACTGACAGGAATCACTTTTTAGCAATCGATTTTCTAGGTCTTTAGAACGTAATGTGGTTAGTCTGATGCCACAAGTAAAGAAGGGCGGAGGGCCCTAATTTAACAGAGGGGTTCATGAATAGAATTCAGTGGGTCTGTTAACCTAGAGAGAAAAAGAAATTTCATTTTAATTTTCAGTAACCCGTAACTGGTATTTAGCATTTCCTTCCATTATAAATGTAGGCAACAAAACACAGTAGTATTAGCACTTAATGACCTGGCCACTACCAGAAGTCACAGATATTCTCCTATTATAGTCACAGTAGGCGTCTCTGAATATTGTTTACAGTCCCCATGACCTTGAAAGTTCCGGCATTAGCTGATCGTACACTGGATCCACTGTTACACCTTGCTATTTAATACGGTTAAGAAGGAAAAAACCGCATATATTACTTAATACAATTTTTAAAAAATATTTTAACTCATTTTTCAACAGAATTGGTCTCCTTGGCAATCCTGTGGATTTCATCTCATGCATTTAAAAACCTAAGACAGGGTTTTACAGGCTACAGCAGACTGTGCAAGGAGGTCAGGGCAGTCAACCAACAAGGAGACACCCTCTGTCGGTGGAGACTTCGAGGACTCATTCTTTTTGGGCAAAGCCGACAAGCTCCACGTGGGTGCTGTCCCGGGCGAGATCTGCCCCGGCCAGAAGACGAGCACAGCCATTTCACCGGCAGGACAAGCTCCAGCCGCTGATGGCGTTGTTCCCTCCACTTCTGGAATGCACACAGCTTTATATGAAATCCACATGGTGCGCGGCGGCGGCAGGCGGCGGCACGAAAGGACTTTACCAAGTTGACAGCGTCCCCGAGCCCGGCCAGTTCAGAGAAGGATCCAGAGAGCGAAAGGTCCCTGTCCCGCTCCCCATCTGGCCGCCCTCCCCCCGCCCCCCATGGTGACAGTGCTCGGCTACAGGAAATTGGATCACCGGGGCGCCCTTTCCCAGCCCTTAACTCTGGACTGAGAGCAGAATCATTGCCAAGGCGTATCCGGAGTCCACACACACAAATGCAGGGGCTGTCGGCTACATTCCCGGGGCGGAGAGCCCGGTTTGGCGGTCTTTTCCTGCCCCGGCACCTACGGCAGTCGCAGGGCCCGCGCGCCGGCTGCAACCCAGCTCTGGCCTTTGCCCCGCGCCCGCGCCTGGTCCCAACCGCACCGGGTCCTGTCCCCAAAAGGCAGGGGACAATGGCGAGACGCGGACCGACTTCTCGGAGGTGATGCGGTCCACAGCCGCCGGGGTGGAAACGCCGCCCGGGTCCCGGGGTCCGGGGTCGCGGGGTCGCGGTGTCCCAGAGTCGGGCAGGGCGCGCGCAGGGCGGCGCAGACGGGACGAGCTCCCCAGACCCGAGTGCACCTCGGACGACAGTGACCAGGCGGCGGGGAGGTGTCGGCAGGCCGGGCGGAGGCGGGAGCCCCCTTGGGCTTGGAGACCGAGCGCCGCACCCCGCGCCCCGGCGGCCTGCGGGTCTGGGTCCCCGCCCACGACGCTCACGTCCGTCCGGCTCCGCGGGCGCCCCCGGCCCGCCCGGGCCTTCCTTCCGACGCCGCGTCAGCCCCCCGCGCCCTCCCAGACAACTGCCCCCATCTCCCGCCCGGGGTCGCACTCACGTAGACCGAGTTGAGGTCGGATTTGTCGAAGAAGCGGAGCGCAGTGCTCAGCTCCAGTGCTGGGGAGACGCGGTCGTCCCCGGCCTCCAGCTCCAGGTCCCCCTGGCCGGGGCCGAAGGGAAAGAGCTCCTGGCGGCTCAGGCAGCCCCCGGGCCCCGCCAGCAGCAGCTGCAGCAGCAGCGCCCGCGTCCACGCAGCTCCGCTCCGGCGTACCGCGGCCAACATGTTCCCGGACTGCCGTCCCGCAAACCGAGGGGCTCTGCGGCCGGAGGCTGAGGAAGGCGGAGATGTAACCGGACGCCCCTCGGCAACCCCTCCGCGTATCCCGCCTCCCGAGGTTCCCACCCCGGGAAACAGGGGAGGGAACCGAGGGAAGATGGGGAGGGCCCCGCCCCGTCCACAGGGCGCGCCGCGGAGGCTGCCCAATGGCCGCGAGGGGGAGGGCGAGGGGCGACACCTAATCCCCTAGCCGTTCTGCCCGGGTAGCCCTCCTTCCCCGCGGGGTGATGGGCGCTGGTGGCCGCTATTCCCGAAACCAGCCCAGTTCCCACCGAACGGCCCCTCCGGGAGTAAGAGCAGAGGGCCGGGCTCTGCACCATTATCCTCGGCCCAGGGCTAAGTCGTGGAGATCGGGCGACGCGGAAATGCCCTGGATTCGGGGACACAGTCCACCCCAACGCTGCTTGGTGGCGTCCGGAGGTCGGACATGGTCAGACTGGTAGGAAGAGGAAGGAGTAGGTGCTGAGGATCAGCAAGAAGGGATCGGGCCAGGAGCATGGCCATTTACTCAGCCCTCCATTCTTTCAGCTTTATTGAGTGTGGGAGCCTATGCTTGGTAATGGGAACTTCGGCCAGAAGTCGGGTCCAACCCCCAAAGTCATGAGTGTACAACAGTGTTAGGCGGGGTGGAGCCCCCGAGTGATAAAGGACATCGGGAATGGAATAGCTGGTCAAGGATAGCATCTTTGGGGATATGGAAATCAAACCAGGTCTTCCGGAAGGCATAGAATTTCACCAGGGGGCTGCAGGAGGAACTTTCTAGAAGCTGGAGGGCTGAGCTGTGGGTGGATTCAAGGTGCCATCCCCCGGTGGAGAATTCGGGAAAGGAATTCCCGAATTCCAGTTCGAAGTAAGTTTAATACTAAACCTAGGAATTTGAACTCGCTCTAACCCTCACAGGAGAACTATTGAGAGTTCTTGACAAAGGGAGATAAGCGACATAAGTGGTATCCGAAATAATCCGTTGGTCATTAATTTGGCACTGGGTTGAAAGAAGAGACACAGAGGTCATCAGAGGATCGCTGAAAGGAAAAAAAAAAATAGGGATGAGGAAAGAAAAGTGGAAACCGAGAAGAAATGAATCTAAAAGGCATTACAGTGAAAGAAGGAATAAGACCTGATTATAGATTTGATATGGGGGATGGGGTGAGAGGAGAAGAGTTTAAATTGGGTGGAAGGTTTTGAGCCTGGAGGATTGCAAAACATGTGTTGCCTTTTGAAATCAGGGAATGGGAGCTGGGAAGTTGGGAGTTGGGTATGTGTTTGATGTCAGACCTGTTAACCTGGAGGGGTCAACAGGGTATCCCCCATTGCCTGTTGCCCACTAAAATTAAGGACCTGGGACCCAGTTTGGGAGAATTCTCCCAATAAACAGCAAGTTCTGTATAATGTTCAAGGAGCATGAGTCCAGTAGAAAATATGAAGAAAAAGCCAGCGAAATACACCATCGTTTTGCAATCACAATACCCCTAGGAGACAGAAACCATCCCCACTTTACAGAAGAGAGACAGGGACCCAGAGAGGTTTAAATCACTTTGCTAAGGTCGCACAGCTGCAAGCCTGCCCGGGACCCAGGGTGCTCTGGTTCCCCCTTCACCACTACACCAAGTGGAGTCATTATTGCTACATTTGTTTCTCTTGATGTTAAAGAGCAACTAACGCTGCCTGCCTGCAGTCTGCTGCCAGATCCAGTGGCTTTTCTTTCAGTTCCCTTCCAGAATTGCAGCGCCCCAAGCCTGAAGCCTCCGTCCTGACCCAGAAGGACTTCCTACTCTACCCCATGCCATCCGTAGCCTCAGCTGCTGCACTGCCCGTCTCTGGGCTTCTGGGCCCCAGCTCTGCCCCTTCCAACGGAGAGAACTCCATACAGAGGCTCTTCTTTCTTCCTCTGTGCTCACCTGCACAGGCCCCAGTTTTCCCAGTGTGTGCTCAGCCAGCCCCATCCGGCCCGTCCCTCAGACTCACCCCCTTCCAAACCCCCACCCCACCTTCTGTCTCACATCAGAGCTGGCTCTGAAGCCGCTGCCTGTCCCTGGAATGCTCTCACCCCCTCTCCCGAATTCTCTGCCTTTTTAGTACTCAGACAGCTTCTGAAACTCCTATTGGTCGGTGGAATTTTCCTCGGCTAATACAGAGTAAGAGCTGTTCTCCGCTCAGCGGGTAGCTTGGAGTCCAGTCTGGCTGAGGCCTGGGCTCTGCCATTTACTAGCACTATGAACTTGGGCAGGTTTCTATATCCTCCTCATTTGCATGGGATGTTCATTCCCACAAACAAAGAATCGTTATGGGAATGAAATAAGATGATCCCTGAAATGCTCCTAGCACAGAATCGGAGCATAAAGGAAGTACTCAGTTAATATTAAGCCATCATTATTATCTAAATGTCTGTTTTTCATGACTCTTATCATTTCCACAATTAATAAGAATCCGCTTTGTGTCAGATACTGTAGTAGGAATTCGAAATACGAAGACCATTAACTCATAATCCCTTTTGTAAGCAGCTCATAGCCTACTGGGAAAGACAGACACAACATTAACACAGTGGGATGTTTAACAGAGACACAGAGAACAACAGCGGATGCTCCTTGTTGAATGCCTGCTTCTGCTAGATGCTTTATGGAGCATCGAATTTAATACTAATAACAATTGCACAAGCTAGTAGCTTTATAGTAGCTGTAGGGAAAATGAGATCTGCAAAAGTTAACGCGCCCAGTTTCACACAGTGGAAGAGCCAGGATTTGAACCCCAGTGTATCTGAAACCAAAGTTGATACTCTTTCTACCACACCCTCCTGCCTTTCTGTAGAAGGAGAGCTTTCTCCCTCAATTTCCAGCCAAAAAACATATTTGCTCCCTTGTTTATACACAATGTTCATGCTCTGTTTATGTATGCTTCTGTTCCCTAATTTCATTAGTATAGTCTTGCTTAAGTTAGTTTGTATATACTGTAAACTATCTGTCATTTCCTATTTATAGCCCTGCACTCACCACACGTTGCCTGGTGCTCAGGGGACATGACATCTATGCTGTGCCTCCCGTTAGGACAATGTGGGCCAGGTGCCAGCCACTCCTTTAGAATTTATAGTTTCAACATTTAGTGTGTAATCATAATCTTCATCATAGAATATTTAATTTCATATTTTGCTCTGGTCATTTTCTAAGTGTATTTAATACCTAGATGTTTTTCTCTAGTTGTTTTATGCGGGGTTTTTTTTTCCCCAGATATAAGCTCTTTGGGGCGAGGATCAGTTATTCTGTTTCTTTTCCAAAGTTCACAGAGCCTAGCACGATGCTGCATGCACGTTAATAAAAGTCAACAGTTTGAGATTCAATAGTACTTTTAAGAATCATTTGAGGGACTTCCCTGGAGGTCCAGTGGTTAAGACTTCACCTTCCAATGCACGGGGTGTGGGTTAGATCCCTGGTTGGGAAACTAAGATGCCACAGGGCAACTGAGACTGCGTGCTACAACTACTGAGCCCGCGCACCTCAACTAGAGAACCCGCGTGCAGCAAACTACAGAGCCCACGCGCCACAACCAGGAAAGAGAAAACCCGCACGCCACAACTAGAGAGAAGCCAGCACACAGCAACGAAGATCCCAAGTACCACAACTAAGATCCGACGCAGCAAAAAAAAAAAATCATTTGATATCTGCAGTAGCAATATGCACCCACAATTAAATGACTATGCCAGTTGTTTCTTTTTCTTTAAGTTAAACCCTACTTTTGAGACATGTACTCTTTCATTGACTGCTGTGATGGGATAAGGCAAGAAGACAAAATTTAGGAAGCAGGCTATACCTATAAGAAGCCAAGGTAACTTTTCTATTTGGCTTATTTCAGACAAATGTCCAGGCAACTGAGTGGAAAGATAGCTCAGTTGTCTATTTCACTGAAGGAGACGTCTGTTATAATCTCACTCTCCTGTGAGGTTTGGCCACTGACCACATATGGCTATATTTATTCCTTTATTTACCAGATGTCATGCAGAGTTCAACGTATCAGTGTTTCAATTCCAGGGGAATTCACTTAACTCATGAATAAGGTGATTGCTATTTTAAACAACTTAAGCTCAACTGTTATAAGGATATCCTAAGTTAAGTGACCATCCCTACCAAAGGATGAGAATCAAGCAGGATTTGGTGCTCAATTTATTGTATTCTCAAAGGAGATTTGGATAAAAAGTACTCGGGGGAAACACATTATGTCCATCGATATGTTTGTTTTGGAAGATACCACAGTTTTCAGGATAAAGTTTAATCCTCCTATTTCTACATCCTGTTTTCATCTGGATCGTTTGCTGGTTCATTAACATCAGACCTCCAGCATAACCTGCCTTTTGTTGTTGCTTTAATATTTTATTTTGATTTATGTAATTTGCAGACTTACATAAATGTTGCAAGAGAAATACAAAAAGTTCTCATATACCCTTCACCCAGATTTCTTCTTAAAGTTTTACCGTAATTGCTTTAATTTTGTCTCCTTTCTCTCTCTCTCTCTCTATAGATAAATAGATAGATAGATATACACACACACATTTTTTATCTAGACTATTTGAGGATACGTTTTAAACATGATGTCTCTTTACCTCTGAATACTTTAGTGTATATTTCCTAAAAACTGGAACATTCTCTTACATAGCCACAATACAGTTGTCAAAATAAGGACATTAACACTGGAGTTAACTTTGATCAGTTGATTACAGTGGTGTCTGCCAGATTTCTCCACTTGTTTTTTTCCTAAAGTAAAATTAATTAGTAATGTTTCCTTAAGCACCAGAATTATTACTCTTTTTATTAATAAAGACTTACTATCTTTCCCATTTTCAGGGTTTGTAAAGCATCTGCATATATTTAATTCCATTTCCAATCACTGTTTTTCTAATTTTTCACTTCATACCATTTTTCTTCTATATTTTTTTCTCTCCAAAATAATTTGTGAGAGTATTTTTATAACTATGTCATGTTCCAAGACAATATTCATCCCAAGACAGTACTATAGAAAACTTAGGAGATTAATACAAAAAGCTTATATTTATGGCTTCTCAGCTGCAGTTCACAATTTTCTTATTCCAATAATGGATTTTCGTATGTTAATCACCTTTATGATTTTTTCTAGCTTTATTGAGATATAATTGACAAAACTGTATACATTTAAGCTGTACAATGTGATGATTTGATATACATACACATTGTGAAATAATTACCATAATCATGTAATAAACACATTTATCACAATTATCATAATTAACACACCTGCCATTTCACATAGTTAGCATTTTGTGTGTGTGTGGTGAGAACACTTAAAATCAACTGCTTTAGCAAATTTCAGGTCTACAACACAGTATCGACTATAGATAGTCACCATACTGTACGTTACATCCCCAGAACTTACTCATCTTTTAACTGAAAATGTGTACCCTTTGACCAACGTCTCCCCATTTCCTCCACTATCCGGCCCCTGGCAACCACCATTCTACTCTCTGTTTCTATGAGAGAATAGCAAATATTTTTAATATTGTATGTTTCATTGAAAACAGTAGTGACTTGTGATAGATGACACTCATGGCCTAAGATTGTTAAATATCAATCTGAGTCAAGTGCAAGTAAAGGTATTAGTTCTTCTTAATTTTCTTTTGTTAATAAATCTTCATAAGGTCCCATTTCCATGTGGTAAACTTTATTGTAATGAAAATAAACATGAAGTTTGCATAATGAACTAAATTCAGCATAAATTGTGACGATTGTAGCTGACTGTACTCAGTCACAGCAAGAAGGTCGTTAGACCACGATGACTCATTACTTTGTGTTAGCTAATTAGATGAAAAATAATTACAAAAGTATGTTTGTGAAAAATGTCCTTGTTGGCATTGGATTAAGCAGTCATTGCCATTCAGCCTCTGGTTCTACGTTTGATGCTGAGACAAGCTAACCACTGAACAAAGTGAGTGGGGAACAGATTTTTCTAAAAAAAAAAAAAAAAAAAGTAACATGTTTCCATATGACATCAAGTATGCTTACGGAAATAAAGTAAAAACAATATGTTGAACTAGAAGTTCTTTGAACAATCTAGTTCTCTAGTATGGGCTACATGTCATTTCCTTAGTGCTTAGATGCTGTGCTTAGAATCGGTACCTCCTGGGCATTGTAATTTCTTCTCTGGATAATTTATCTTTCTACAAAATGGGCAACTGCCTTCATGGAATTATTTTAGAGGGTACAAAAAACTCCTCCAATTCCCATTTACCCACTGGTTTTAATTTTGTTTGTTGAACTTGAGGTTTTCCTTCCAATTAAAATCGGAGCCCACTCAGGCTGGTGCAACGTCACGCCGGCCTCTGCCGCCGCAGGCTCACCCGGCACTCCGTACCCCTCCCTCCCCCTGGCCTGAGTGAGCCAGAGCCCCCGAAGCAGCTGCTCCTTTAACCCCGTCCTGTCTGAGCAAAGAACACATGCCCTCAGGCGACCTACATGCAGAGGCGGGGCCAAATCCAAAGCTGAACCCCGGGAGCTGTGCGAACAAAGAAGAGAAAGGGAAGCAGCCTCAGGAGCAGCGGATTAAATCTCCACAGTCAACTTGATGTGCCCTGCATCTGTGGAACACCTGAGTAGACAACGAATCATCCCAAACTGAGGAGGTGGACTTTGGGAGCAACGATATATATATTTTTTTCCCCTTTTTCTCTTTTTGTGAGTGTGTATGTGTATGCTTCTGTGTGTGATTTTGTCTGTATAGCTTTGCTTCTACCATTTGTCCGAGGGTTCTGTCTGTCTGTTTTTTTGTTTGTTTGTTTTAGTATACTTTTCAGCACTTGTTATCATTGGTGGATTTGTTTTTTGGTTTGGTGGTTCTCTTCTTTCTTTCTTTTTTTTAAATTACTTAAAAAAATTTAAAATAATTATTTCTTGTATTTTATTTTAATAACTTTTTATTTTATCTTTTTCTTCCTTCCTTCCTTCCTTCCTTCCTTCTTTCTTTCTTTCCTTCTTTCTTTCTTTCTTTCTTCCTTTCTTCCTTTCTTTCTTTCTTCCTTCCTTCCTTCCTTCCTTCCTTCCTTCCTTCCTTCCTTCCTTCCTTCCTTTCTTTCTTTCTTTCTTTCTTTCTTTCTTTCTTTCTTTCTTTCTTTCTTTCTTTCTTTCTTTCTTTCTTTCTTTCTTTCTTTCTTTCTTTCTTTCTTTCTTTCTTTCTTTCTTTCTCCCTTTTATTCTGAGCTGTGTGGATGACAGGCTCTTGGTGTTCCAGACAGGCATCAGGGCTGTGTCTCTGAGGTGGGAGAGCCAAGTTCAGGACATTGGTCCACCAGAGACCTCCCAGCTCCACGTAATATCAAACGGTGAAAACCTCCCAGAGATCTCCATCTCAATGCCAAGATCCAGCTCCACTCAATGACCATCAAGCTACAGTGCTGGATACCCTATGCCAAACAACTAGCAAACACGAACACAACCCCACCCGTTAGCACAGAGGCTGCCTAAAATCATAATAAGGTCACAGACACCCAAAAACACACCACCAGATGTGGACCTGCCCACCAGAAAGACAACATCCAGCCTCATCCACCAGAACACAAGCACTAGTCCCCTCCACCAGGAAGCCTACACAACCCACTGAACCAACCCTAGCCACTGGGGGCGGACACCAAAACCAACAGGAACTACGAACCTGCAGCCTGTGAAAAGGAGACCCCAAACACAGTAAGTTAAGCGAAATGAGAAGACAAAGAAACACACAGCAGATGAAGGAGCAAGATAAAAACCCACCAGACCTAACAAATGAGGAAATAGGCAGCCTACCTGAAAAAGAATTCAGAATAATTATACTAAAGATGATCCAAAATCTTGGAAATAGAATGGAGAAAATACAAGAAACATTTAACAAGGACTTAGAAGAACTAAAGAGCAAACAAACAATCATGAACAACACAATAAATGAAATTAAAAATTCTCTAGAAGGGATCAATAGCAGAATAACTGAGGCAGAAGAACGGATAAGTGACCTGGGAGATAAAATAGTGGAAATAACTACTGCAGAGCAGAATAAAGAAAAAAGAATGGAAAGAATTGAGGACAGTCTCAGAGACCTCTGGGACAATATTAAACACACCAACATTAGAATTATAGGATTCCCAGAAGAATAAGAAAAAGAAAGGGACTGACAGAATATTTGAAGAGATTATAGTTGAAAACTTCCTTAATATGGGTAAGGAAATAATTAATCGGAGAAACATGCCAAGACACATATTAATCAAACTATCAAAAATTAAAGACAAAGAAAACATATTAAAAGCAGCAAGGGAAAAACAACAAATAACACACAAGGGAATTCCCATAAGGTTAACAGCTGATCTTTCAGCAGAAACTCTGCAAGCCAGAAGAGAACGGCAGAACATATTTAAAGAAATGAAAGTGAAAAGGCTACAACCAAGATTACTCTATCCAGCAAGGATCTCATTCAGATTTGATGGAGAAATTAAAACTTTTACAGACAAGCAAAAGCTAAGGGAACTCAGCACCACCAAACCAGCTTTACAACAAATGCTAAAGGAACTTCTCTAGGCAGAAAACACAAGAGAAGGAAAAGACCTACAATAACAAACCCAAAACAATTAAGAAAATGGTAATAGGAACATACATATCGATAATTACCCTAAATGTAAATGGATTAAATGCTCCAACCAAAAGACATAGACTGGCTGAATGGGTACAAAAACAAGACCTGTATATATGCTGTCTACAAGATACGAACTTCAGACCTAGGGACACATACAGACTGAAAGTGAGGGGATGGAAAAAGATATTCCATGCAAATGGAAATCAAAAGAAAGCTGGAGTAGCAATTCTCATATCAGACAAAACAGACTTTAAAACAAAGACTATTACAAGAGACGAAAAAGGACACTACATAATGATGAAGGGATCAATCCAAGAAGAAGATATAACAATTGTAAATATTTATGCACCCAACATAGGAGCACCTCAATACATAAGGCAAATGCTAACAGCCATAAAAGGGGAAATTGACAGTAACACAATCATAGTAGGGGGACTTTAACACCTCACTTTCACCAATGGACAGATCATCCAAAATGAAAATAAGTAAGGAAACACAAGCTTTAAATGATACATTAAACAAGGTGGACTTAATTAATATTTAGAGGACATTCCATCCAAAAACAATAAAATGCACTTTCTTCTCCAGTGCTCATGGAACACTCTCCAGGATAGATCATATCTTGGGTCACAAGTCAAGCCTTGGTAAATTTAAGAAATTGAAATTGTATCAAGTATCTTCTCTGACCACAGTGCTATGAGACTAGATATCAATTACAGGAAAAAATCCGTAAAAAATACAAGCACATGGAGGCTAAACAATACAATACTTAATAACCAAGAGATCACTGAAGAAATCAAAGAGGAAATCAAAAAATACGTAGAAACAAATGACAATGAAAACAGGATGACCAAAAACCTATGGGATGCAGCAAAAGCAGTTCTAAGAGGGAAGATTATAGCAATACAATCCTACTTTAAGAAACAAGAAACATCTCAAATAAACAACCTAACCTTACACCTAAAGCAATTAGAGAAGGAAGAACAAAAAAACCCCAAAGTTAGCAGAAGGATAGAAATCATAAAGATCAGATCAGAAATAAATGAAAAAGAAATGAAGAAAACGATAGCAAAGATCAATAACACTAAAAGCTGGTTCTTTGAGAAGATAAACAAAATTGATAAACCATTAGCCAGACTCATCAAGAAAAAAAAGGGAGAAGACTCAAATCAATAGAATTAGAAATGAAAAAGGAGAAGTAACAACTGACACTGCAGAAATACAAAGGATCATGAGAGATTACTACAAGCAACTCTATGCCAATAGAACGGACAACCTGGAAGAAATGGACAAATTCTTAGAAATGCACAACCTTCTGAGACTGAACCAGGGAGAAAGAGAAAATATGAACAGACCAATCACAAGCACTGAAATTGAAACTAAAAATCTTCCAACAAACAAATACCCAGGACTAGATGGCTTCACAGGCAAATTCTATCAAACATTTAGAGAAGAGCTAACACTTTTCCTTCTCAAACTCTTCCAAAATATAGCACAGGGAGGAACACTCCCAAACTCATTCTACAAGGCCACCATCACCCTGATACCAAAACCAGACAAAGATGTCACAAAAAAAGAAAACTACAGACCAATGTCACTGATGAAAATAGATGCAAAAATCCTCAACAAGATACTAGCAAACAGAATCCAACAGCACTTTAAAAGGATCATACACCATGATCAAGTGGGGCTTATTCCAGGAATGCAAGGATTCTTCAATATACACAAATCAATCAATGTGATACACCATATTAACAAATTGAAGGACAAAAACCATATGATCATCTCAATAGATGCAGAGAAAGCTTTTGACAAAATTCAACACCCATTTATGATAAAACCCTCCAGAAAGTACGCAGAGAGGGAACTTACCTCAACATAATAAAGGCCATATATGACAAACCCACAGCCAACATCATCCTCAATGGTGAAAAACTGAAACCATTTCCACTAAGATCAGGAACAAGACAAGGTTGTCCACTCTCACCACTATTAATCAACATAGTTTTGGAATTTTTAGCCACAGCAATCAGAGAAGAAAAAGAAATAAACGGAATCCAAATTGGAAAAGAAGAAGTAAAGCCGTCACTGTTTGAAGGTGACATGATACTATACATACAGAATCCCACAGATGCTACCAGAAAACTCCTAGAGCTAGTCAGTGAATTTGGTAAAGTAGCAGGATACAAAATCAATGCACAGAAATCTCTTGCATTCCTATACACTAATGATGAAAAATCTGAAAGTGAAATTAAGAAAACACTCCCATTTACCATTGCAACAAAAAAATAAAATATCTAGGAATAAACCTACCTCAGGAGACAAAAGACCTGTATGCAGAAAATTATCAGACACTGATGAAAGAAATTAAAGATGATACAAATAGATGGAGAGATATACCATGTTCTTGCATCGGAAGAATCAACACTGTGAAAATGACTATACTGCCCAAAGCAACCTACAGATTCAATGCAATCCCTATCAAGCTACCACTGGCATTTTCACAGAACTAGAACAAAAAATTTCACAATTTGTATGGAAACACAAAAGACCCCGAATAGCCAAAGCAATCTTGAGAAAGAAAAGTGGAGCTGGAGGAATCAGACTCCTGGACTTCAGACTATACTACAAAGCTACAGTAATCAAGACAATATGGTACTGGCACAAAAACAGAAATATAGATCAATGGAACGGGATAGAAAGCCCAGAGATAAACCTACACACATATGATCACCTCATCTTTGATAAAGGAGGTAAGAATATACAAATGGAGAAAATACAGCCTCTTCAACAAGTGGTGCTGGGAAAACTGGACAGCTACATGTAAAAGAATGAAATTAGGACACTCCCTAACACCATACACAAAAATAAACTCAAAATGGATTAAAGACCTAAATGTAAGGCCAGACACTATAAAACTCTTAGAGGAAAACATAGGCAGAACGCTCTATGACATAAATCACAGCAAGATCGTTTTTGATCCTTTCTGACACCTCCTAGAGGAATGGAGATAAAAACAAAAAGAAATAAATGGGACCTAAGGAAACTTCAAAGCTTTTGCACAGCAAAGGAAACCATAAACAAGACCAAAAGACAACCCTCAGAATGGGAGAAAATATTTGCAAATGAAGTAACTGACAAAGAACTAATCTCCAAAATAAACAAGCAGCTCATGCAGCTCAATATCAAAAAAACAAAAACCCAATCCAAAAATGGGCAGAAGACCTAAATAGACATTTCTCCAAAGAAGATATACAGATTGCCAACAAACACATGAAAGAATGCTCAACATCATGAATCATTAGAGAAAGGCAAATCAAAACTACAATGAGATATCATCTCACACCAGTCAGAATGGCCATCATCAACAAATCTACAAACAATAAATGCTGGAGAGGGTGTGCAGAAAAGGGAACCCTCTGCACTGTTGGTGGGAATGTAAATTGATACAGCCACTGTGGAGAACAGTATGGAAGTTCCTTAAAAAACTAAAAATAGAACTACCACATGGTCCAGCAATCCCACTACTGGGCACACACCCTGAGAAAACCATAATTCAAAAAGAGTCAGGTACCACAGTGTTTATTGCAGCACTATTTACAATAGCCAGGACATGGAAGCAACCTAAGTGTCCATTGATAGATGAATGGATAAAGAAGATGTGGCACATATATACAATGGAATATTACTCAGCCATAAAAAGAAACAAAATTGAGATATTTGTAGTGAGGTGGATGGACCTAGAGTCTGTCATACAGAGTGAAGTATGTCAGAAAAGAGAAACAAATACTGTATGCTAACACATATATATGGAATCTAAAAAAAAAAAAGGTCATGAAGAACCTAGGGGCAAGACGGGAATAAAGACGCAGACCTACTGGAGAATGGACTTGAGGACACGGGGAGGGGGAAGGGTAAGCTGGGACAAAGTGAGAGAGTGGTAGTGTATATATGGACATATATACACTACCAAATGTAAATTTGATAGCTAGTGGGAAGCAGTCACATAGCACAGGGAGATAGCTCGGTGCTTTGTGACCAGCTAGAAGGGTGGGATAGGGAGGGTGGGAGGGAGGGAGACGCAAGAGGGAAGAGATATGGAGATATATGTATATGTATAACTGATTCACTTTGTTATAAAGCAGAAACTAACACACCATTGTAAAGCAATTATACTCCAATAAAAACGTTAAAAAAAAAATCAGAGGCCACCTACATTTGTGAGTTTTGAAAAGCATGTTTTGACATAACAGAGAATTTCAAGGGGCTAAAAGAGGTATGAGAGGGCACCATTGAGGACTGAAAAATAATAGTCTGGAAGAACCAGAGTGCTTAAGGCACAGTTGGCCTGTTTCACAGGCCCACTGGGGTCAGCCAGGTGTATCCATTCAAGTACTGAGGACAGGGCATACTTTTTTTTTTTTTTTTTTTGGTGGTACGTGGGCCTCTCACTGTTGTGGCCTCTCCCGTTGCGGAGCACAGGCTCCGGACGCGCAGGCTCAGCAGCCGTGGCTCACAGGCCTAGCCACTCCGCAGCGTGTGGGATCTTCCCATACCGGGGCACGAACCCGTGTCCCCTGCATCGGCAGGCGGACTCTCAACCACTGCGCCACCAGGGAAGCCCAGGGCATACTTTTTGATGGGTTCATTGATGCCAAATAATTTTATCTAGCATTTATAGTTACACTTTTAATAAGCTATACTGATCACTTATTCATCAACTAACATTTACTGAGCACCTACTATGTACCTGGCACTGTTGTAACAGTGCTGTGAATAAAAATAAATTAGGAAAAAAATTAGGGTAAGTATTTACATGGGTGGGTGTCAGAGGTAGTTTTATTTAGGGTGATCAGGGAAGTCCTCTTCAAGGAAATACCTTTGAAGCCGAGGCCTGAGGAAGTGAGGGAGTGAGCCACATGTGTGCAGGGTGAAGGAGCATTCCAGGCGAATGTCTGGACAGGGTTGTGCTGCGGTGCAGGGGACCGCAAATTGAAAGTTCCTCAGCAAGAATGGGCCCCCTCTCATCAAAGAATAGCGAGCGGCTAAAGGTAGGTAGAGCTGGCCCTCCGCACCCACCGACACATCACGCTGTGGCCCCGCTTTACTGAGTCCGACGGGGCACTACGCAGCCCCACTCCTGCGGGATGCAGTCACCTCCTTTAGGTGACTTGGCCAAGAGTCACATGGCAGCCTGAGTGTCTTCCCACCCATCCTCCTGTTTCCTCCCTCTCCTTTCACAGGTGTGAGACCTGCACTGAGTCTGCGGTAGTTCCCCAGGCCGAAGAAAATGGGTGAGGTCTGGGGACTGGCTCACTCACCACCTGGTGGGCAAAAAGGATGGTTACATTTGTGCCATTTACAAAGTATGTATCATATATGTGATGTCATCGTATCATCACAGCAGCCTTGTGTCTGTTCCACTTTACTCGTGAGGAAACTGGGACTCAGAGTATTTAAATGGTTTCCCAAGGTCTCAACGGCTAATAAATGTTATAGCTGAGGCTAATGTGCCTCCTTTTAACTCCAAACACAATACTCTTTCCGCCCATGTAATGATATTCAAGTGTTTGTGTAAACATTTTTAAGGCAACATAAGACTTACTCAAATACAAGTATTTTTTCTGGATTCGAATCTGTTCAAATATGCCAGTATTCTATACAGGGCTACCACTAGAGTATACATACATCACTTTATCCCGCAGTATATGGGGTCTTAGTTCCCCGACCACAAATGAGGCCACACCCCCTGCAGTGGAAGCATGGAGCCTTAACTACTGGACTGCCAGGGAAGTCCCATACACTTAGATTCACTTTTTTCCAGTTCACATGGTAATGTCATGATTTTCCATGTTTAGCTTTCCATTTTCCATGTTTCCATGTGTAGCTTTCCTAATTATTACTTTACAAACATTACATTTATTTGAGCTTAATTCATCTGACCATCTCCCATCTGTTAGCATTTAGGCTGTTTCCTTTTTTTTTTTTTTTTTTGGCCGCTGTTAAAAAACATCTGCAGTGACTATTGCTCTTTCTCTCTGGGGATTATTTCTTCAAATCTTCTACCCCAAATAGGATTACTGGGTCAAAGGATGAGAACATTTTTATGGCCCTTGATAATGTATTGCCGCCATTGGGAGTGAGGGGTAAGGCGAGTTGAGAGGTAGAATGTGGACAAAATCACCACCAACACTGGAGAAACAAGACGTGTGTCTTTTAACCTTTCTACAGAATCAGCTCAAATCTACCTCCTGCAAAAATCCTTCCCAGACCCCTCCCCAAGAGAATCCATCTCTCCCTTTCCTGCACCCTATTAGATCAATGATTGTAGCAACATCTCCTCTTGGCTGAGAACCCTTTAATTTACAAAGTATATCTACAATCTCATGTAATCTGCAGGGGTATTTTAACTCTCATTTTACAGATGAGGAAACTGAGAGTCAGAGTAAGTACCTTGCTCAAGGACACTCAATTAGCAAAAGGCAATGCTAGGTTTTCAAAGGCAGGGCTCTTCCCTTTACAGAGCTGTAAAAGAACAACTCAGATCAATAGTGAACTTTTTGTCTTTGTCCGAAGAGGTGGCCAGGTTGCCGTGGGACAGCAAGGTGTGGGGGGAAGGGGCTGGAGAGATGGAGAATAATTGATCAAAGCTGAGGATCTGCTGACTGTCGCGATTGCGCCATCTCTCCAGGCTCCATTCGGGAAAATTCCCATCACTCCATTTAATTCTCATTACAAACAATCCACTCCTTATGCACAAAGTTATAAGAAAAAAGAAAATTTAAACCCAGACGATGGAAACAGATCAAGAAGGGACATTTCAACCCTCTCTTCCTTCTTTTTTTAAAAATTTATTTTATTGAAATATAGTTGATTTACTATATATATATATATATATATATATATATATACACACATACTTTTTCATATTCTTTTCCATTATGGTTTATCACAGGATATTGAATATAGTTCCCTGTGCTATACAGTAGGACTTGGTTGTTTAACCCTCTCTTCATTCTAATGCTAGGAAGAAACATACAGCAGTTTGACCCATGTCCTACTAATGGCTGAGTGGCCCAGTGGGAAAAGACCTGGCCTAGAAACTGTGCATGCCAATGAACTTGAAAACCAACGGTTTCTGTGATATGAATGGTTTTGTTAAAAGTATCTTCTGGGGAGTTCTTCTTCCTTCCTTCATCTGCTGCCTGGGATGCAGATGTGTGGACTGGAGCTCAGCAGTCAACGTGAATCACGAGGCCACCCAGGGAGGGGGCTGCAGTGAGCTGCAAGGGTCCCCGAGGATACATGGAGCTGCCCCACTGCCTGAACTGCTGGCCTCTGGACTTCTATCATGTGAGAAAGGAATCACAGGGAAGGGCCAAGTGCAACACCGTTAGGGGACCAATCACAGAAAGAGAGGCCCTGTCTACAGGGTAGAAGAACCCCAACCTCTCACAGCAGATGGTGCAAGCTTCCCCTGCAGGGTCCATTCTGATTTTCCACTTTTCCACTGCTTGCACGTTGAATCCGGACTTGGCTGTGACAGGAACTCTTTACAGGATCTGGTCCAGAGTGAGGGCTGGGACCCCTGGGGAGAGAGGAATCCATACCTATACTGTGACTGATGATCTAGTGCAGGAGCCTGCCCGGAGGAGTGCTTCTGGGTCTGCAATTAAAATGAAAATTCTAAAAAGACATAAATCTTACATTTGTAATGATTAGATTGGATGGACATAAAATTACTCTGTCAGGGCTTCCCTGGTGGCGCAGTGGTTGAGAGTCTGCCTGCCGATGCAGGGGACACGGCTTCATGCCCTGGTCCAGGAAGATTCCACATGCCACAGAGCGGCTGGGCCAGTGAGCCATGGCCGCTGAGCCTGCGCGTCCGGAGCCTGTGCTCCTCAACGGGAGAGGCCACAACAGTGAGAGGCCCGCGTACGGCAAAAAAAAAAAAAAAAAAAAAATTACTCTGTCAAATTGCTATAAAATTTCCAATCACAGTTGCTCTCAGGTTCTGTACTTGTCTCATTGGGGACTGGTAACAATCCACAGCCCAGCGCTGGGTAGGATGGACCTTTTAACCTATACCCGAAAGGGATATTGTGTGCATAATATGTATATTAATAGGAATGTTTAGTCTAGATAGAGTGAATGATTCTACATTAGGTAATTTTTATGCTGAACCGTCCTACAATATAGGTAAGTAATTTGGAAATGTTACCACTGGTTAGTTTTCACTAATTTTTTGGAGACAATGAAGTGAGTGGAAGACACTTCACTGGAGGTCTTAGACCCCCATAGCTAACCACATTTTTGGGCCACTGAATCAACCAGCCCTGCCCCTGGATTTCTGGTCTTGTGAGATAATGTAAATTACCTTTGGGCTCAAGCCATATTGAGGGGTTTCAGTGACTTGCAGGCAAAAAGTCCTAAAAATTCCAGATGCAGGGGCTTCCCTGGTGGTCCAGTGGTTAAGACTCTGAGCTTCCACTGCAGGGGGTTCGACCCTTGGTCAGGGAACTAAGATCCCGCATGCTGCACAGCATGGCCAAAAAAAAAAAGGAATAAAAATTCCAGATGCTGACCCTCAATCCATAGGGTGATCCTTAAAGAATGTGGCTCAGCCCTTGATCTGTAGCACTCAATGCCTGCTTATGGTCTCTCCTGAAGACTAGTTTGCTGTTTAACCGTCAGCAAAGCCTGGTTGAAAGTCAAAGTTTTAAGGCTGGTTGTTTGAATCATGTAGTCTACTCATCCTTCTGATGACCCTGGAACATTCTGGAACATCAGAAAGATGCACACCTTGATCAGGTTATTTGGCCCCATATAGAGTTGCTCACACTGTCTTGCGCCTGGGCTCATGTAAAGTTGCTCCTGGCTCACAAAGGGGGATCCTAGAAGAGACAGCTGCAGGAAATACTCTCATTTATCACTTGTAGATTGTTGAGGACCTTGCTTGTAATGTTATCCAGAGTCTTAGATTGTCTTCAAATCCAAGTGCCAGGAGAAACTTCACCCTCCCTAAGGGACTGCTATGAGTTTTCCCCTGAGGAGTTAACTGACTGATGTTCTCTTTTGGTTTGTCTGCTCATGGAACGCTCAGAGTAAAATGTAAGGTTCACCTTTGATAGCTGTGCAGACCCTATGGTCTGTATTAACTCCTTTATCATTTCCACAACTTTCTTTTTTTCTTTTTTTTTGGCCACACTGTGTGGCATGTGAGATCTTATTTCCCTGACCAGGGATTGAACCCGTGGCCCCTGCAGTGGAAGCACAGATTTTTAACCACTGGACCACCAGGGAAGTCCCTCATTTCTCCCATCTTGATCTTCTGCTTCCATCTATATTAATCTGTTCTCAATTTTTAAAATTTGTTGTCATTTTAATTGTACATCCCCTCAAATCCTTTATGGAAAGATACAAGAGGGTGTGAGATCAACACATACCAGCTGATCCACTTTTCAACGTCTGACTACAGATTAAATCAGATGAATATGAAACTCAAGGGTAGGCGTGAAAGAAAAAGTAACTCATAAGCACAGGTCAGCCTGAAGGGTGTGTGCAAGGGCCAAGGAATGATTTTTGGTCATGGGAGTGGAGTGGAAAATAGATGTCAGGTGACAACTTGAGCAGGTCCTCTATCAAAGGATCAGAGTCCATCTGATGTGCAAATAGATTTATTGCCTTTAATCAAAGTTGCAGGTTTTCTCCACACCACTCTGGTGTTTTGAATCATTCCTCCCTGGTGAAGAGATACAAGCCCAGTTGTTCTCAAAATGCGGAGCCAGCAGTAGCATTTGGAAACTTGTTGAAGTGCACATTCTCAGGGTCCCACCAAGACCTACTGAGTCAGAAACCCGGGGGGTGGGCCCCATATCTGTGTTTTAACAAGCCCTCCAGGGGATTCTGGTGCTGATAGTTTGAGACCCACTGCACAAGACCGTCAGATCCTGGTCAGCTGGCATTTACATGATTGTTTCTGAGTTCTCATTAGAGAGCTTGGCGTAAGGCCTTGCATCCATTAGTTGGTCCATGAATGTCTTTGGACCAAATGGAACAGACACTTTTCTTCGCTCTGGTTGTGCCTCCAGACTGTGGGGAGAAGCGAGGTACGTACCACCCTTCTGTGAGGCCCTGGTCTCACACTCTCTTCATTTTCTTCCCTTCTTCTCCCTCTCCTTCCACTTCTTTCCCTTTCTACTATTCCCTTTTTGTTCTTCCCTTTACTTTGTCCTGTATATACCTTCTGTTTCCTCTGACATCCTCTAACAAACAAGAGAGACACCCACGTTCTCCCCTTCGATCCACGTAATTCCGAAAATCAAATTCCTCCTAAATACAGCCACGTAGTTCCTATTTGAGTTCTTTATTTTTTTACTTTTTAAAAAAATTTTATTTATTTTTATTTATTTTTGGCTGCGTTGGGTCCTTGTTGCTGTGCGCAGGCTTTCTCTAGTTGCAGTGAGCGGGGGGCTACTCTTCGTTGCGGTGCACGGGCTTCTCATTGTGGTGGCTTCTCTTGTTGCAGAGCATGGGCTCTAGGCACGCAGGTTTAGTTGCTCCGTGGCATGTGGGATCTTCCCGGACCAGGGCTTGAACCCGTGTCCCCTGCATTGGCAGGCAGATTCTTAACCACTACGCCACCAGGGAAGCCCTGCTTTTTAACTTTTTAATTGAAGTATAGTTGATTTACATTGTTGTGTTCATTTCTGCTACACAGCAAAGGGATTCCGTTATACATATACATATTCTTTTTTATATTCTTTTCCGTTATAGTTTATGACAGGATATTGAATATAGTTCCCCGTGCTATACAGTAGGACCTTGTTGTTTATCCATTCTATATGGAATAGTTTGCATCTGCTAACCCCAAACTCCCACTCCATCCCTCCCCCTCCCCAACTTGTGGCAACCACAAGTCTGTTCTCTATTCAGTTCTTTAATTAAAAGTAAAACGGTGGTCATTTATTCATTCATTCATTCATTCCTTCTTTCAGCATCTACTCTGTGCTGGGCATTGTTTCAGGCTGGGGTAGGTGAACATTTTCTGTAAAGGGCCATATAGTAAATATTGATACTTTAGGCTTTGTGGGTCAAGAGATAATGTCCTCAAATCTTGAAGCAACTGTCTCTCTGAAAAGCTAATAGTGGGTTTTTGTTGTGCTGTTTTGGGTTTTTTTTTAAACATTTTAAAATATAAAACATTTCTGAACTTGCTGGTTATACTAAAACGAGGGTAGGTGGGATTTGACCTAGTGGCTATTGTTTGTTGACCCCTAGATTTAGGCATTGGCGATATAGCATTGAATGAAAACGACGAACGTTCCTTCTGTCATGGAACTTACATCCTAGTTGAGGGAGAAAAAATAAATATGATTAGTAAATTATCTCATATGTAAAAAGGGCCAAGTGCTATGGAGAAAATAAAGATGAGTTGGGGAATGTGGTGGTGGAAGGGAAGTGTGAATTTTAAATAAGGTGGTCAGGGAAAGCCTCACTGAAAAGGTGGCAATTGAGTAAAGACTACAAGGAAGCCAAGGAAGGAGCTATGAGTGTTCCAGGCAGAGGGAACAGTCAGTGCAAAGGTCCTGCAGCAGGAACCAGCCTGGGATGTGAGGCAGTCGACCTGGCTGGAGCCAGGGTGAGAGAGGGGAGTGGTAGGTGAGGTCAGTGTGTAGACACATGTGCTGTGTGTGTGCATGCACTTGGGGGGCGCTTGTGTGATGTTTGCGGAATGAGGAGAGGAGAAGCTGCCGAAAGGGCCACTACCTGGTCTCTGAACTCTGTCTCGTTTCCTGAGCCTGATTCCAGTCTATCTTCCCAATTAAACCAGAAAGCATCTGCTATGAGCCCCTCCCCAGGGTCATTTGCCTGACCCTCTGCAGTCTGGCTTGACCCAGGCCGGCCACTTCTCCCGGCCAGTGGGGAAGAGCCAGAGGTAGGGATATACGCTGATCAGCAGGGCATCCAGTTTAAGGGGGAGTTGAAAACTCACTAGAACATTCAGGTAACCTCTCAGATTGGAAACGAAGGGAAAAAATAAAGGATTTCCTGTTAGAGATGAAAGGACCGAATGGGAGGGGGTGGGATGTTCTGGGTGGTTGTTTTTCAGGATCTGTAATGGAGGAGGGAAAATGAACCACTTCCTGGGAAAGGAAAGACTCCCACACACCCCACCCCCAGCCTAAGTACCAAGAGGAAGGGAACGCAGGTGGCTGTCTCTGTTTTAGGGCATCCCCTGGCGAATCCAGGTCAGCTGGGACTTGGATTGACTGAATTCAGGCTGAAGAGGGTGCTTTCTACGATGAAATACAAACAGAAATGGACTTTGGGAGCTGAGACCTCATTACCTTTTTTTTTTTTAAATTTTATTTTATGTTGGAGCATAGTTGATCAACAATGTTGTGTTAATTTCAGATGTACAGAAAAGTGATTCAGTTATACATATACATGTATCCATTCTTATTCTTTTTCTTTTTTTTTTTTTGGAAGCTCAGCTCGGTACTCTGTGATGACCTAGATGGGTGGGATAGGGTGGGGAGGGAGGTCCAAGGTCCAAGAGGGAGGGGAATATATGTATAAATACAGCTGATTCACTTCATTGTACAGCAGAAACTAACGCAACGTTGTAACGCAATTATACTCCAATAAAAAAAGAAAAGATAGGTTAATGTTTTGGGAAAGGGATAAAATAATTGGAATACAACCTTGTGAGGGAAGGTACCATAACACTTGTGAGATGTTATTCTTTTTCAAATTCTTTTCCCATTTAGGTTATTACAGAATATTGAGCAGAGTCCCCTGTGCTATATAGTAGGTCCTTGTTGGTTATCTACTTAATTTAATTAATTAATTTATTTATTTTTGGCTGCACTGTGTCTTGTTGCTGCTTGCGGGCTTTCTCTAGTTGCAGTGAGTGGGGCTACTCTTCGTTGCGGTGCGCGGGCTTCTCATCGCAGTGGCTTCCCTTGTTGAGGAGCACCGGCTCTGGGCACACGGGCTTCAGTAGTTGTGGCATGCAGGCTCAGTAGTTGTGGAGCACGGGCTTCATTGCTCCGCGGCATGTGGGATCTTTCTGGGCCAGGGATCGAACCTGTGTCCCCTGCATTGGCAGGCGGATTCTTAACCACTGTGCCACCAGAGAAGTCCCCAAAAAGAGTCTTTTTAATTGAATATGGTTGACTATGAAACATCCACTTTATATAAAGAATATAGGAATGTATATGTCATTACATATGTGTGATTATATAGTTTGTAATTATAATACATGTAATTTTTAACAGTTTTACCATGGACTAATGAAAGCTTTGTCACAGAACAAAGCTGACCCCAGGCCCCTGCTTGGGAGCCACGGCCGATGCAGGAGGTGCAGGATCAGTGATGGGGCCCCTGAGGCCCTCCCTGGCCCCCTCACGCCCCACCTCATTCTTCATGCTCTGGCCACTCCACACCCCTTGCAGTTTCCTGAGCTTCACCCCTTCTCCCCTCTTGTAGAAGATAGACTCTATCACTCATGCCTTAGAATAGTATCACTTTCAGGCTTCTGTCACTGTTAGTCTTTTTTCCTTACCAGACCCTGAATTCCTTGTTCACCTCTGGGTCCTCTCACAGGAGGAAACACACAGTAGGTGCTCATGAAATACTCACCAAACTGAACTGATTATGAGCAGAAACTGTGTTGTTCAAAGCAAAGTTTCCTTAATGAGAACAATTCAGACAGGAGCCAGCTGGATAACAAAACCACCTCCATGGGGGTGTAAACATCAAACACTGCATGGGAGACTGAGTCATTGGTCCCTGTGTCCAGGAAGGTCCTGGGGAAAATGATAGGTGTAGATGGGTTTAAAACAAATATAATTTAAAATGTCCATCCTCTGATTCACTTCTGCTGAAAACTGAAACTAACACAATATTGTAAATCAACTATGCTCCAATAAAAATTTTAAAAAACAAAAAAAATAAAATGATAGCTCTCAGCATGGAGTCTTCGTTGGTCCAGATAACCTTATTCCACAGATACTATTGAGGAGAAAATACAGCTGATTATTATATTGTTTTTTAAAAAAAAGCGCAAATGGGGCTTCCCTGGTGGCGCAGTGGTTGAGAGTCCACCTGCCAATGACGGGGACATGGGTTCGTGCTCCGGTCCGGGAGGATCCCACGTGCCGCGGAGCGGCTCGGCCTGTGGGCCATGGCCGCTGAGCCTGCGCGTCCGGAGCCTGTGCTCCGCAATGGGAGAGGCCACAACAGTGAGAGGCCCGCGTACCGCAAAAAAAAAAAAAAAAGCGCAAATGAATAAAACAGCCATTTTGAAGCTGTAACTAATACATCATCTTTGGTACACATTGTACTGTGGGTGGATTTTTTTTTCAACCTAAAACTTGTTCAAATGTTATTTTCTATAAGTAGTCTAACTGAGGTGCAAAATACCCTTTTAACTAAAACCTGTCAGCTTGGGTCTCCCACAGGGTTCTGTGTAATGCACAAGAATTTCCTCTCTGCCAGGAAGCCCTGCAGATAAATAAATGGACAGAAACCCTTGAGTCCATTTATTCTGCGTGAGTGTACAGACCTACTAGCCATATAGTTTACACGGTTTATTTATGTCTGGTAACTGTGTGGACCTAATAGCTTTCGTTCAGGTTAGAAGATCTGAAACTAAAACCATCAGCAATCTACTCATTTCAGCCCAAATATGGTGTGACATTTTGGTTCAGAACACGCCCCACGGGATTGTCCTGCAGCCCAGGGAGGTTTAGGAAAGTCAAGTACTTTTCTTCTTCCAGGAACTCGAGTGCTAAATATTTACAAACGTAAAGAGAGACAGTGCTCCTGAGACCCTCTCAGGGCAGGAGTGTTTGACTCAGAGGGTTTTTTTCCTTCCTAAGTTTACACTGAAGATAGATTATGGCAAAACAAATGATGAAAAATGGGAAGCGTGTTGAATTGGTTGTTTGGACAACGTCGCACCAGCTGACTTGTTTGGCTCATCTACGGGACAATTCAGTCCCATTCTGCTCGTCTTAGCATCCAATCCACCCTTTACTACTGTCCTGTTACAACATCAGGGCTTTCCACCTGCATCCCTGCTCTCTCTGAGGCTGAGGGGACCATTAGCCCCAGAAATGAATTGTCTTCTTTTTCGAGTTTTATTTTAAGCAAATGTTACCTCTCTCCATTGTGTTTACTTTCCCCTTAAATGTCTAGACCTAAAAAAATTTCCTTTTCTAAATTATGAAAGCAGTGCATGACGTTAGAAAAACTTCAAACATTCAGCCATGTACAGTGTCGAAAGGAAAGTTTCTCCTTTCCCCTCCCTGCATCCCATACTCCAGAGGTCATTGGGGATTTCTATTAGGACATGGTCTCTGGAGTCAGACTACCTGGGTGCAACTCTGTCACTCTCCTTGGAAGACCTCGGGAAGTTCCTCGACCTCCTCGTGCTTCAGTTTTCTCATCTGTAGAATGGGGAGAATTATGGTACGCACCTCATAGGGCTACTGTGAGGATTAATCAAGTTATCACATGCAAAGTGGCTGGAGCAGAGCTTAGCACTTAATAAGCACTAGGTGTGTGTTAATTATCATTATTAGTAGTGGTGATACTATAAACACATACCGTATTACTTAGAATATAGGATTAGCTGCTGTAACAGAGGCCCCAAACTACAGTAGCTCAAACAAGACAGATGTTTCTTTCTCTTTCTAGAAGTGTTTGGAGGAGTGGGACAGGGCGGGTAGTTGCCTCTGTTCCATGAAGTTTCATCCTCTAGCAGGGGTCCTTGACTGCATCAAAGCCTTATCTCTGGGGTCCAGCTCCAGGAAGGGGACAGAGGAAGTGAACCATTAACTTCCTCTAGAAGAATGTGACCATTTGGTTGCACACATCACTTCTGCTCACATCCCACTGGCCAGAATTTAGGCTTTCTGCTAAACCTGGCTAAAAGGGAGGCTTCGGCCGCCCACTTAAGTGTAGGATTGGCTACACTGCCCCCTGGCATCTTCATACCCACCCAAGATAATGCAGTCTTTAGCTGCCCACTTAAAATAGACAGGAGTCGGGGGGAGACCAGAATTCTATTACTAAATGAAATAAAGAAGGGATACTGACAAACAGCTAGCAATCTCTGTCCCACACATTTTTTCTCTGATGGTATCATTCCAGACATACTGCTTTACACACAGATTTTCCACTAGGCAATATATTGGGTAGGTCCCCCTATGTCAGTATAAACATATCTAGTTTATGCTGTCTGTCAGCTCACATATATTCCAGGGAATGGAAGTCCTGTAATTCACTGAGTCAAGCCTTAGCGATGGGCACTGAGGTCATTTTCAATCTTTGCTCTTACAAACAAAGGTCTAGTGTGCATCCTTCCACATAGATATTTTTTGCAATTTTTTAAAAAATAAATTTATTTATTTATTTCTTGCTACGTGGGGTCTTCGTTACTGCACGCAGGCTTTCTCTAGTTGTGGCGAGCGGGGGCTACTCTTCCTTGAGGTGTGCAGGTTTCTCATTGTGGTGGCTTTTCTTGTTGTAGAGCACGGGCTCTAGGCGCACAGGCCTCAGTAGTTGTGGCACACGGGCTCAGTAGTTGTGGCTCACGACTCCAGAGCGCAGGCTCCGTAGTTGTGGCGCACAAGCTTAGTTGCTCCGTGGCATTTGGGATCTTCCCGGACCAGGGCTCGAACCCGTGTGCCCTGCATTGGCAGACGGATTCTTAACCACTGCGCCACCAGAGAAGTCCTGCAATTTTTTTTGCTAGCACTTCTGTATCATAGGTTTATAGAAGTGGGTTGCTAAGGAAAAGAGCATGTGCATTTAAAAGTCTTTCCATACTATGAAATTCCACTCTAGAAATACTGTATCTCTTTGTGTTCCCCCAACAATATAGGAGAGTCTTTGTGTCATTCTATCTACAGAGGGGAAATCTCCCCTTTGGAGAGACAACTATCTCCATCTAAAGACCTTGGAGATAGGGTATGTAGCCACAATGGTCCTCCCCACCCATCAAATGATTATCTTGATTTACAGTTGGTCCCGCCTGGTGGTATGGAAAAAGGAAAAAAGGAAGGACAGGAGGCAGAAACTTGACATTCATTGAAGACTGGGTATTATTATCCTTACTTTCTAAGTATGAAAATAGAGGCAGAGAGCAGTTATATACTTTGCCCAGTTCCCTTACCTGGCAAGACCTTGTTCCCTTCTCTTTTCTGTCTTTTTGGAAGCTTTCCTCATTCATTCTTCCCTTAGGTACTACTTACATATAATACAATTCACCAACTTTAAATACACAGTTGGCAAGTTTGTTGTTGGTTTTTCTTTTTGGCCGCGAGGCATGCAGTTTCTTAGCTCCCCACCAGCGATTTAACCTGTGTCCCCACCGGCATTGGAAGCACAGCGGAGTCTTAAACCCTGGGCCGCCAGGGAACTCCCCGCAATTGGCAAGTTTTAACAAATGGATCCTATTGTAACCACCATCACAATCATGGTATGAAACATCCTCATCCCTCCCCAGAGCCCCGTTGTGTTCCATTACAGTCAATCCCTTTCCTCCACCCAACCCTGGAAACCACCAATCTGCTTTCTGTTGCTATAATTTTGTTTCTAGAATTTATAAAAATGGAACTATATAGTATGTGGTCTTTTGTGTCTGGCATCTTTCACTTAGCCTACTGCTTTTTATTTTTTAAATTTATTTATTTTTGGCTGCGTTGGGTCTTTGTTGCTGCACTCGGGTTTTCTCTAGTTGCGGCGAGCGGCGGTGGCGGGGGGCACTCTTCGTTGCGGTGTGCAGCCTTCTCATTGCGGTGGCTTCTCTTGTTGTGGAGCACAGGCTCTCAGCGCGCGGGCTCTAGAGTGCAGGCTCAGTAGTTGTGGCACGCGGGCTCAGTAGCTGTGGCTCGCGGGCTCTAGTTGCTCCGCGGTATGTGGGATCATCCCGGACCAGGGCTCGAACCCGTGTCCCCTGCACTGGCAGGTGGATTCTCAACCACTGTGTCACCAGGGATGCCCCCTACTACTTTTTAGATTCATCCATGCTGTTACAAATATCCGTAGTTTCTTCTTTTTTAACTGCTGAGTATCATTCTATTGTATGGATATACAAAAATTTGTTCATTCACCAGTTGATGGATAACTGGGTTGTTTCCAGTTTTTAGCTATTACAAATAAAGCTACTATGCATGTTTCTTCCCAGTTTTACGTGAACATATGCTTTACTTTCCCTTGAGACAATACCCAGGAGTAGGATTCCTGGGCTGCTTGTAGGTGTATATTGAACTTAAGAAGAAACTTCCAAACTGTTTTTCAAAGCGGGTGTATCATGGTGCATTCCCACCAGCAATGGATGAGAGTTCCGGTTGCTCCACATCCTCGCCAGTCCTTGATATTATTGGTCTTTTTCATTTTAGTCATTCCCAGTCGATTTCAATGGCTTCCTAACCTGTCCTTGATGCCCCCCCCACGACTCCCTGCAGACCCAGGAAGTATGGCCTCTCTGCCTTTCCTCTGGAGGATGGTATTGAACACAACCCCCTCACACTGACAGAGCTGGAAGGCACAGTCCAGGTGAAGTGAGTGAGAAGTTACTTGCCAGAAGGGGGAACTTTAGAAAGAAGGAACCCGGAAGGTAGGGAACCAAAGGCCAAGAGGCTGACCAGAAGGGAAAATACGTGTGAATTAGCAAGGGGAGGGGCTAGAGAGAGCTAATTATCAGAAAGAAGTGAAAATGGGAATAGGGACAGGATAAAAGAGAGTTCTGGAGACTTCCCTTGCAGTCCAGTGGTTAAGACTCAGTGCTTCCAATGCAGGGCGTGCAGGTTCGATCCCTGGTCGGGGAACTAGGATCCCACGTGCCATGGGGTGTGGCCAAAAATTTTTTTAAAAAGAGAGCTCCATTTTGAAAAAAAGTGTTGTGACGCTGAGTTATGTGAGATGATGCAGAGATATAGCAATGACAGTGTCTGAGAGCACGGACTCTGAGGCAGGCTGCCTAGGTTCAAATTCTGGCTCCACAACTTGCTTGCTGTGCCACCTTGGGCAAGTTACTTAACTTCTCTGTTTCCTCATTTGTTAAATTGGCTAAAAATAGCACCTACCTCATGGTTGTTGAAAGTGAAACCACACAACTCAGGATGGGACTTGAACCCGCTGTCTTTTAATTGAGATCACACACCTGTTCTCGGGACTTAATGAAGCTCAGGTTCTTTATGTCTCGTGGCAGAAAGAATACAGTGAGAGACGAAGTGATAGGTAAGAAGTGGATTGCTCTGCCCTTCCCTCCTGTTGCACAAGGATGGAGCTATTATCAATACATGTAAAGTACTTAAAATAATGTCTGGGTCCATTTTAAGAATGAGGGATGCGTTTGCTATTCTTTCCCCATCATCCTCATCCCTTGTCACTATGGACCTAGAAGTCAACTAAACTGGATTTGATTCGCACCCCAAGATTTCCTTGCACGGTACCCAAAATAACTGTTCAGTTGATACTCAGAGTCTGTGCACCCTCAGCAGAGTGGGGGACACGAGCCACCCTAGGGCAAGCACCCCAGCCTTTGATTCTGGGACACAGTTCTCTAACCCATGGAGGGAGCTCTGAGGAACATCTTCTGCAGATTTGCACTGGGATGCCGTTTCGTCACGGTGAGGGGAGAATTTGACAGTCAATGGGTCAGGAGAGGTAGAGCTTCACACTAACCTGCTGACAGTGGGAGCAACTATTAAGAGTTCCCACTCAGTCAAACTCCAAACATGTGGTTATGCTGATTAAGTATACATAAATAGAGCTTCTTGCCTGCCCTAGACATGTATGGCGTGGTCACAAAACGAGACAAGCTTTAACGTTAATTTGAAATGCGTGTGTCTCTCGCAATGCCAAAGATGGTAAAGCAGCTGCATTACATTCTCACGGACCTCCAATACTTCCTTCCTTCCTGACTAGAGTATTTAACTCGCTTCTCAAAGTACTGACTGGCTGGAAGGCAGCACGGGACAACTGGCCTGCCTGCCCCGCCCATGTAATGCATTCAGCAGACCTGTCCTCTCCATGGGGCCTTGCCCAACCTCCATCCTATAAGCAAAGACAGAGATGGGCAGAGAAATGGCAAGTGAAGATTTTTTATTCATAAGGAAGGGAGAAGAAAGAAAAGAACCAACGGAAACAGAATTGCAGCCCCTTGAAGTGAGGTTTGGGGGGCTCCTGCAGCCTTTTTGTAAGTTTCTTCTTGTAAGTGCCTGCCTTACCTGTCTTTGTGAGCTGCCCAGCAGAAAGCAAGAGCCCGGTGGGTGGGTCCTGGGTGATCTCTTCTCCCCTGGCAGCGCTGCTTCTGGGAGGCCTCTCTCTTCCATCTGCAGCTATCCCGGCATCCTTGTTGGGGGCCTTTCTTCTGCCCCCTCTGCACGCTGGTGTCCTCTGAGTTCTCTCCTCTTCCTACTTGAAGGCCTTTTCCTAAACGATTTCATGTCCTGTACTGGCTTAAACTTCCTCTTCTATGCTGTGCATCCCCCAGATTTCCAACTCCAGCTCAAATCTCTCTACTGAATGCCCGATGGACATTTCCATTGCTGTCCCATGGACATCTGCAATTCAACATTTCCAAAACTGGAACTCAAAATTCTCTCCCCCGAGTGTGCTCTTCTACCTGGATTCCTCACCTGGGTCCAGGACACCACTTTTGCCCTACTTGCTCTGTCTAGAAGCCTGTCTCCTTCAACTTCTCAATTTTCATCTCCCTCCACCCCATGTCAAATCAGTAGTAATCATTATAGCTAATATTTAATGGACACATTCTGTGTGCCAGACATTATACTAACATTTTCATCTGATACACCAATTATACGAGGTAGGTACTCTTATTAGCAGTGCTTTATAGATGAGGAGATTGAAGGACAGATTGATTGCTCAAGGTCACAGGGCTAATAGACAGCTGGGCTGACACTGGAATCTGTTTCATTCCAAAGCTTGAGCTCTTCATCACCACCCTGCACCTTGATCACTCGTCCTAAACACTTCTCACCTCTGCATCCTTCTCTCCATCTCCTGGGCTGCCCATTTTTGTGCTTGCATCATTGCTCACATGGACCAAAGTCGCCCCCTATTAATGCTCCACCTTTGAGCCTGCACCTCCGTGTTGTTCGCACAGTCAGATCTAAAACCTTTCAAGGGTTTGCCACCCCCTATAAGAGAAAGCCTGACCTCTAAAGCATGGCCAAAAGAAAACACATTCCTTTGCCGAGATTCTCAGCATCGTCTCTCTGCTTGCCCACACGTATCCTGTACTTCCATCTGCTCCATGGTGGGTCATGATCTTTCACTTTCTAGGGACTTTGCCTAAGTTATTTTCTCTCCGGGACCTCTTTCTATTTTCTGTGAATTCTACTTGTCCCTTAAAACTCAGCCCAGCTGGCAACTTCGCTGTGACGACATCTGTGATTCTGTGATGTATAATAAGAAATATCTGTTTGGTCTTCCTCCCGATCCAGTTCCTGGCACAAAGCCCCTAAAACCTTGGAATTTCTTAAGTGATAAGAGAATTCAAAGAAGTGTCTTTTGTATTCATCAAAAGCCCCTTTCAACCACAGCTGCGTTTATGTTAATGAGGTCACTTTTGGAAAGTCCCTCAGGATAAGGGCTGGTTGCCAGGGTACCACTCAGGGATCAGAGAGTTGGAACTTTCAGCCCCCAAACCTCCAGGGAGAGGAGAGGGGCTGGAGGTTGACTCAATCACTGACTGACCAATGATGTATCAATCATGCCTACGTAATGAAGTCTCCATAAAAAATCCTAAAGGATGGTGTTCAGAGAGTTTCTGGGTAGGTGCACTCACAGAGGTGCTGGGAAGGGTCCCAGAGAGGGCACAGAAGCTCTGCGTCCCTCCCCCCATACCTAGCCCTGTGCATCTCTTCCTTCTGGCTGTTCCTGAGTTGTATTTTTTAATTATAAACCAGTAATCTAAAAACAAAACAAAACAGAAAACACAGAAAACAAAAAACAAAACAAAACAACCCCCAGTAATCCAGTAGGCAAACTGCTTTCCTGGGTTCTGTGAGCCATTCTAGCCAATTACTGAACCCAAAGAGGGGGTCGTGGGAACCCTCAATTTATAGTGGGTCAGAAGCACAGGTAACAGCCTGGACTTGAGGTTGGTGTCTGGAGTGAAGGCAGGGGCATGGTCTTATGGGACTGAGCCCTTAAACTGTGGGATCTGATGCCATCTCCCGGAGATAGTGTCAGAATTGAGCTGAATTGTAGGACACCCTGCAGGTGTTGGAGAATTGTTTGGTGTAAGAAAATCCCCCTCATATTTGGTAGCCAGAAGTATTGAGAGGAGAGTGGTAAGTAGAAGAGAAACACAGTGAGTTTTCCCCTTTCAATATCCCAGTTCTCCTAGGCAGGACTAAATGTTCTTTCCCCTGTGCCCATGTTATTTTATTTTATTTCTTAATAAGCAGTAGTAATCATTCCTTTATCTGTGTGTTACTTACCCTAGAGTTGCCACTTGTCTTCTCAAGCAGATTCATTGCCACTGTTGCAAGTAGATTCTTAATCACTGGCCAATGAGTCATTCAATAATCCCTACCTGAGCTCCTTCACTTAAATCTCAGACACCGTGCTAAGCGCAAGTGATGGAAAATGAGTGAGAGAGAGACCTGGGCATTGAGGAGCTCTGGGTTCATGTTAAATACACTTTTAGGATATAGCTTATCCCACAGGGCTGGGACCAGGTTCTAATCACACATGCATTTCCAATGCCTAAGATAAGGCGTGCTCAGGGCAAGTATTAAATAAATGTCAAATGAATGAACGAACCTGAGTTCTATTTCTGATCCAATTTATGGTTTGAAAACAGAAGTGAGGAGAGAATAAAATCTCTGTTGAGAGACCGACCTCCTGTTCTCCAACTAACATCCACAGAGGATTCCAAGAGAACCCCAAAGCATACAGCACTGCACTGGCAGCAATGGGTCCCCACATGCTCTGTTTAAGGGCCCTTGTCTCGAGGCCCAGATAAAATCATTGTTATCGTGCTGCCAATGGGTAGAAATTTTACAGGCCGAAGAGGGTAGGATTTTGCTTTCCTCCTAATGATAGAACCTATTATTGACCTCAGTGAAGCCTTTAACATCAAAATGGAACCTGCAGTTCACTTTTGAACACCTGAAATCATTTCCTTGCTTCTCATGTTCTAAACACTCAAAAGGAATTACTCACAGTTGTTTGTGGGAAACTCCCGCCAAGGTTGTTAACAGTCATCTCAGAGGGAGGAGGGGGGATAAGGGGCGTGAGGGTGACAGCAGAGGTCACTGGCAGGGTGTCCCCTAGTTGGAGAGTTCCTGCAGCCCAGATGTACTAACTCCACCATGGACCAAATTCAGTGACCACCATCCCATCTCCAGGAAGGACTGGAGACCCCAGGAAACATAGAAATAGCTGCCAGGCCTGTAATTCACCACCAGGCCCCTTGGTTCCAGACTCAAGGCAAAGCTGCCCCATTGGCCCAAGCCAATGACACTGTACAGCCCCCCGGCTTCGCACAGCCTGGTCCCAGCAAAGCCAAAACCAAGCCCATGGTGTGGAAAAGTGGAGAGAGCCGGTCCTTTGCCATCGTCAGTTTTGGAGAAAATCTTCATGAATTTCAGCCTCATCAGTACCTGTGTGACTTGTTCCTGGAGATTTCCTGTGGATCCCCTGGGAAACCTGAGGGGCGGACAGGGATTGGAGGGCCGCCTTTGTTAACGTGGGCATGACTGCTTCTGATCTCACACCACCCCTCACATCTACACTCCCATTTCCAGGCCCCGTTTGGCCACCTGAGCGCTCCCCGGCGCCCTCCCACCCCGTCCACCGCCCCCCCCCACGCTGGCCCCGCAAAAGGGAACCTCTTCTCTGAGGTTTCCTGGCACGTGCTGTCTTACGATAATGACCGCTGCCTGCTTTCTATCGGGGTCATTTGTACCCCTGGACAAACGGACAGCACGGGACCCAGCCCTGCTTCGGGTTCCGGCAGCAGCAGCAGCAGCTGGTAGGTGCTCACGTGACTGTGAATCGATCCCAAGCAGCAGGTGTTCTCAGTGGGTCCTCGGATGGTTTCCTCCCTCCTTCCCTCCCTCCCTCCCTCCCTCCCCCAGTTCAGCTCCACGGAGGGCTGGCTCAGGCTGCCCGCGGTTGAGGGGGCAGTACGAGCAGGTCACACAGGCTTTGTGCAGGCGGCCCCGTCTCCACTCCACACCGTGTGAGCCCCCGGGTCCCCCCCAAGGCGTTGGCCGGTCGGGCTCCGCAGAGATAACTTGCCCAGAGCAGCCGCGAAGGAAGGACCCGGCAGGTCCAACTCCGGCCCGGGACAGCAGCGCGCGAAGCTCTCCAGCCAAGTCGCTGCCGGGGGCGGCTCGTTGCTGCGTGCAGCTGGCGCCTCTTTCCTTGATTCCGTTCTGCTGCGGTTACCTGGTTTTAGAAGTTGCTGGAAGTACGTTTCTTTCCCCTGAGAGAGCGAGCTGTGCTGGCTTTGCACCTAGAATCGGGTCTCAGTTTCTCCAGGTCAGTGGCTTTGCACAGCCTTTGCTTTTCCCATTCTCCCTTCTCTAATCGTTGCTATTCTACTGAGTATTCGTATTTTAGGGCAGGGTGGGAGGGAGGAGTCAGTAGAGTTAAAATTCGATCTGATTGCAGATTTGATCAATGTTTTAGTAGGGGAGAAGTTAGTATTTAACTAACGTTTTATTAGATTTATGTTTTCCATGTTTCTTCTTACAAGAGATTTTCAAAATCGACCGCGTATCAGAGAACAAAGTACACAATTTCTATTTTGTCAATTTTATTCAATTCACGCATAGCATGTAAGAACAGCAGCTCCCAGAAGATGGCGCCAAAGTCTGCCTTTTCTCCACTTTCCTCCTGCGCTTCACTGCTTCACTGCTTCACAGTCGGCAGGGTTCACCCTCAAAAAAGTGAAGTTTCCTTATCAGCACAGACCATTTCTGGCGAAGGTCCACAGCAGAAAATCCTCCGTAAGATGTTTAGGGGGGAAAATAGTCCCAAGGGTTGTAGCCTTGGCTGGTGTATCTAGCAACTTCCAGTATTCCAAACTGTAGAACATTTCACAGGTGGGAAGCAATGGAAAATGTCTTGGGTTTGGAGTCAAGGTCAAGCTCTTTTACTTATTGACTACCTGGCCCCGACTACTTGAGCCGCATTCTCCATCTTTCTTTAATGGGACTAAAATCCTACTTAGTTACAGAGCAGTTATAAAGCTCAGATGAGTTGGGTTTGTGCAGAATGCTATATAAATCATAATGGAGTTTACCAACTTAACAGAAGCAACCTGTAAAATCTGTAAAATGATGATGATGGTGCCTATCTCATCCCAGTTTTATGAGGAATACATAAAATAATGCGTATTTATTTTTTCAGTTATTTGATCATATTTATTGATGGTTCCTATATAATAGACACTGTACTAGCTGGGCAGTCATAAAGAAGATATAAAAACCCTTTGTAGGGCTTCCCTGGTGGCGCAGTGGTTGGGGGTCCGCCTGCCGATGGAGGGGACAGGGGTTCGTGCCCCGGTCCGGAAGGATCCCGCATCCCGCAACCCACATGCCGCGGAGCGGCTGGGCCCGTGAGCTACAGCCGCTGAGCCTGTGCATCCGGAGCCTGTGCTCTGCAACGGGAGAGGTCACAGCAGTGAAAGGCCCGCGTACAGCAAAAAAAAAAAAAAAAAAAAAACCCAAAAATTCCTTTGTAGATTATAAAGCTTTTATGTAAAAAGTCCTTTGTAAATTAGAAGGCAACATACATTTTTTCCCCTCAACTTTCTTCATCTTTTCCAATCTGGACACACCCACATTTGCACTAAAACACACCTGCAACTAACATTATACTCTGATGCCTTTGTTTAAACTATAATACATGGCAGCCATCAAAGACAATGGCATGGAAATAAAACTATGACAAGAAAATGTCCTCAAAATATTTTGGTGACTGAAAAAAGAGTAATAACAAAATTCATACAAAATTATCTATACATATATGAATCTGGGAGAGTATACATTAAAATAGTCACAGTAGCTTTCTCTGGGTGGTAAGATTGATGATTTTGACTTTCCTTTCTTGCTCAAACGTAAGTTTTACTTTTTCTACAAAAAATTACCTATGTAATTTTTAAGTTAAAAATAAAACATTTTAATTTAGCTATTTATCTTTTTTTTTTTTTTTTGGTGGTACGCGGGCCTCTCACTGTTGTGGCCTCTCCCGTTGCGGAGCACAGGCTCCGGACGCGCAGGCTCAGTGGCCATGGCTCACGGGCCCAGCCGCTTCGCGGTATGTGGGATCCTCCCGGACTGGGGCACAAACCCATGTCCCCTGCATCGGCAGGCGGACTTTCAACCACTGCGCCACCAGCGAAGCCCTCTTTATCTTTTTAAATTTTATTTATTTTGGCTGCATTGGGTCTTCATTGCTGCACGGGCTTTCTCTAGTTGTGGTGAGCGGGAGCTACCCTTCGTTCCAGTGCGCCGGCTTCTCATTGCGGTGGCTTCTCTTGTTGTGGAGCATGGGCTCTAGGTGCACAGGCTTCAGTAGTTGTGGCTTGCAGGCTCAGTAGTTGTGGCACACAGGCTTAGTTGCTCCGTGACATGTGGGATCTTCCCGGACCAGGAATCGAACTCGTGTCCCCTGCACTGGCAGGTGGATTCTTAACCACTGGGCCACCAGGGAAGTCCCTAGCTATTCATCTTATAGAATCCTAAATGTGGGTTTGAAAGGGGCCTTGGAGAGCATTATAGATGAGGAAACTGAGGTTCAGGGAGATGGACTGGTGGGACTTCCTTCTCTAAATTGGACACTTTTTTCCTTCCTCTCTTTCCAAATGTGTTTGCAAAGCTTTTGATTTTTAGTCTAAACCCATATGCTCTGTAATTAGATTCTCATCTTTAATTATCTTTCTGACTTTTTGATGTATCTACTTACTCTAGCATGGTAGTTTTTCTTTGACTTGTTCTTTTTTTTTCATGTTCCACTGACTGCTTGGTTTCTTTGACTTTTCTCTTTGAAAGATGCCTGAGGTAAGTAAGCATTTTAGCCCCATCCGTGGTCTCTTTAATTATATTCTTCTCACATTTGCCTTTTGGTCTCTACCAACTAATTTCCTCAGAAATTTCCAAGGGTGAATCATAATTCCTCAAAGACATCATTCCTGGAGTCAGAACATTTTTTTTTAATTTGATGTAGATTGAAGTAAGAGTCTTTCAGACAGAGTGTACAGTATTCTTTAACACAAAGGCTTTTGCCTTCGGGCCTCAGTGTTTCCATCTGCCAAATGGATGTTTTCCCACCTCACTTGATGACTATTACTTATGGGAAACATCTTGGAAAATCTGAAGCCCCTCCAGCCTCAGCAGACAGACACTTGACTCCTTAGATTGCATGTGAGTGAATGGATCTGGGGCCAGAGATTGTGATAGAAGCCAGAGCAAAAGAGCCGTCCCCCCAAGACGTGGAGCTTTGGACTGTACAAGGGGAAAGCCCAGCAGGGCAGAGCCTAATGTTAGATCAAGTGAATTTGACTCTTTTTTTTTTTAATTGAAGTATAGTTGATGTACAATATTGTATAAGTTACAGGTGTACCATATAGTGATTCAGAATTTGAAAAGGTTATACTCCATTTATAGTTATTATAAAATATTGGCTCTATTCCCCGTGTTGTATAATATATCCTTGCAGCCTATTTTGTACCTAACAGTTTGTACCTCCTACTCCCCTGCCTCTATATTACCCCTCCCTGCTCCCCACTGATCACCACTAGTTTGCTCTCTGTATCTGTGAGTCTGCTGCTTTTTTGTTACATTCACTAGTATGTTGTGTTTTTTAGATTCCACATGTAAGTGATGTCATACAGTATTTGTCTTTCTCTGATTTATTTCAGTTACCATAATACCCTTCAAGTTCATCCATGTCGATGCAAATGGCAAAATTTCATTATCTTTTTATGGCTGGGTAGTATTAATTTAACTCTTTTTCTAAATGAAGTCCTTTCTGTGACTGATGTCCCACACTCAATTATCCTGCTCAGGACCCCTATGGGTACAGTTTGATTGGCCCCTTATCTGTGGCCCCTTAGAGCAGTACCAATCATGAGGCTTATAACACACACACACACACACACACACACACACACACACACACACACACACACACACACACACACACAGAGTGAATTCACATAAGTTTCCACGTTCTCTGAGAGCCCAGAGTAGGCAGTCCAGTAGAGATATAATTCAAGCCTCAAAGTTTCACCCCATATGTGATTTAAAGTTTTTTTGAGCAGCTTCATTTTTAAAAAGTAAGAAAGAAATGTGGCAATAATTTTAATAATATAGTTTAGTTAACCCAATATATCCTAAATATTATCATGTCCATATGTAATCCATAGTCCAACTTACTACTGAGATATTTTACATAAACAAAATTTGCACAGAATGCTATAGTTTTCTGTAAACTGTTTTTTGAACCTTTTAAAAAATTGTAGTAAAATATACATAACATAAGCTTTACCATTTTAACCATTTTTGGTTTCGTGGCGTTCAGTACGTTCACATTGTTACGCCATCATCCATCACCAGAAAGTTTTCATCATCTCCTCTGAGAGCTGGTGAATCCACAGTCTCATAACACATGTTATTACGGGTCAGGTAAGGAAACCAAGGCCTGCTTCCTCTCCCCTCATCTCCCTTCCCTTTTCCTCCGTCACACTTGCAGCCTAGCTTCTGCCCACAACTGTCCTAGAACTGGTCCCGTTAGGCTGTCAGCCCTTCCTGGTGGCCGAATCTCACGGGCTGCCTCCTGATCCTGTCTGGCTTCTGGTCTGCATCGCTGGGCAATCCTGTTTTCCAGTCCGTCCTGCACATTTCCTCCTCCGGATATTTCTATAACACCCTGTCCCTGGGGTTTCCTCTCACCTTTTGGGTCTTCTGACATCTCCTCCTCCTGGCTCAGGAACTCATCCTTACTCCCTAGGCCATTGCAAGAACAGCCTGGCTGGTTTTGCTGCCTCTGGGCTTGCTGGAGTGGCTCCTCTCCTGCCACCTGCTGAGTGTCCCAGAGGAGAGGCAGGCGGGGGAGGGGGCAGGGGCATGTCGCTCTGTCCTCCCCAGGCCGAGGGGCTCTGTCCACCTCCTGATGGATCTCAGCCCACAAGAGCTTGCTAATTCATAGTGAGCTCACACGAGAAAGGCAGAGCAGTGGAGCTGAAAGAGATCTTGTCTACGTCAGGATACTTAGTTCTGTGTTTTTTCTAGATCCGCCACTAACTGGCCTTGTGACTCTGTAAGGCCCAGGAGCCTTATTCATGTGTAAAACGAAGGGTATTTAGATCTCTTTCAACTCAAAAACCCAGAAAGAGGAAACATTGTGTTTAAAGGCTGTTCCAGGCTTTTAAGGATCAGTGGATCCACATTTTCCAAGGTATCAAAGCGATGGCTGAATCCTCTCGCTGGGCTAGTAATCACAGCCTCCCCTGCACTCACCCGTGACCGTGACCTGCTGCCAGATGACTGCTGCTTATATAAATGCCCCAGTCATTTGAGGAGCTTCCCTGGAAGAAAGAACTGTAGTTGCACTCTTGGTTTTCACTATTTTCATGCGTTATGAGTTGAAGTCAATGACGTATTTGATTAATCTGTGTGAGAGAGACCTTGCTCGGAGTTCTCTGAAAGATGGCTGTACTGAAGGAGAAGTAGCCCTGAGCTACTACCCAGGAGGAAAGGAGGATGGGGGAGGAGGGGGGAGGAAGAAGACGAAGAGTAGAAGGAAGAGGAAGGAGGCGGAGGGGGAAGAAGGGGAGGAGAAGGGAGGGGGATGGAGGGGGAGAAAGAGAGAGAGACTGATTTCCCTTTGCAAACCCAGATCACGGTTTCCACAAACCCCACCTATCATTTACTCGTTAATCAGGGGACACAGATCTGGACCGATGCCTATAGCTCCCAAGCTGATTCTTCACCAGGAGGCTGAGCTGGTGGCTGCAGCAGACAATGGAAATTCACCAAGTGCTGCCCGTGGAGAGGGTCCACCTCCAGGTCCTAGATGACTCAGTCAAGGGCGTTTCACTCTCCAAAGTCCTGCATATATCTTGCTTCATTTACAGTACAACCACATAAGGGGTAAAAACCATAAGATTTAGTTTCCAGGTTAGGAAACTGAGGGTCAGAGAGAAAAACTAACTTTCCGATGTCACCCAGCTGGCGCATGGAGGATCCGGGATTCAAAGTCGCTCCTGACCCCAGGACCTCGCCCTGACTCTCTGCATAACCAGATCCAGGCACCTCAATTCCCCACCCCTCAGGCCTTCCCCACATCTCCAACCACTGAACAAATCACACCCCGTGTGATTGGCTAATTCCCTCATTCTTCCTTCCCCAGTCCCCCCCACTCTCTAAACCTCTCTGATTGTTTCACAGATTACTTTCACCTCTGCAGCCAGATGGTACGGTTCTTGAGGTCTAGGAACATGTTTCCTACTTCGTTTTTCCTCCCAAATTACCCAGTGCCAAGCTGAGCACAGTACTACACGTGGGGTAGGTGATGGGCCAGCAGAGCCCCACCAAAGACATTCTGTTCCCTGGCCACCCAGACTCAAGTGTCAGCCCTGGTTATTCTCTCTCTCTCTCTCTCTCTCCATTTCTCTATAAATTTATTGTTTTTTGTCGAAGGTGTTATATAAACCAGAGTTCTAAGCCACCTCTTTTTGAGTTATTCTTTCCCATATACATATATGAGACAAACATGTTAATAAACATGATTTTTTAACTCTATGCACATTTACTATTTTTAATTAATTTTTATTGGAGTATAGTTGATTTACAATGTTGTGTTAGTTGCTGCTACACAGAAAAGTGAATCAGTGATACAGATATCCACTCTTTTTTAGATTCTTTTCCCACATAGGTTATTACAGAGTATTGAGTAGAGTTCCCTGTGCTCTACAGCAGGTCCTTGTTATTCATCTATTTTATATACAGTAGTGTGTATATGTCAATCCCAATCTCGCAATTTATCCCTCCCCTGCAACCCCTTTCCCCCCGGTAACCATAGGTCTAATACACTTGTTTTGCTTTGTCTTGTTAATCTGTCTTTGTATTACACAGCATCATCTGCGGACCTATGAAGGGTAGAAGAAAGGTTTTTTCCTGCCCTATGTTATGTCCTGATTGTTTTTCCCCTTTGGCTGTTTACCTGACAAGCTCCTGGTTGTCCCAAGTGGCTCACGGGGTCCCCCTATCGACCTCAGAGGGGCTGGGATCTGTGTCCAGGGGTCAATGGTGGGGGGGACATCCCGGTCAGTGACAGTCTGGTTTTAAGGAAGGGGCTTTTAGTGTGTCAATAGACAGTGACACTTAATACGCCCAAACAGGTTTACTGGGAGAATTTTTTTTCCAGGTAGAAAAAGTCAGTTTTATTTTATACTTATGAGTAATTTATGAATATTTAACACAATGGCATTGGACATAGGTATACTCTGTTGTTTTCTTATGGCATTTCTTTACTTTCTTTTATAAAACTTACTATAATGTGTAATTATATGCTCATTTGAGAATCTACTTGTTTTCTACTAGAATGTAAGTCCCCAAAAGTCAGGGACCATGTGCATTTAATTCACCAGAGACTCAAAACGTATTTGTTGAATGATTGATAATAGTAACGTCCACTGTCCTCATTTTCTAAGGACCAACCATGTGTGTAGTGAAGAGGGTCCCAAATTAGGAATCAGAGAACTAGGCCCTGGTTTAGGCTTAGTGACCCTCTGGCTGAGTGGTCATGTCCACACCCTCTCCTGGCCTCATTGTTTTACTTGCAAAACAAGGCTAACAAGGTCTAGTCCTACCTATTCTCAGAGGCTGTTCAGTGAAGACAGTGGGATAATTTTAGACTTACTGTGTTGTTAAAGTTAAAGCCTGTGTTGTCAAAGTTAAAGCCTGATTTTTTTTTTTTGGTCACACTGTGCCTGGCTTGTGGGAATCTTAGTTCCCTGACCAGGAATTGAACCCAGGCCCCCAGCAGTGAAAGCACTGGACGACCAGGGAATTCCCCGGGCTCTTGTTTCACTCTGTCTTTTTTTTTAAACTTAATTTTTGTGAATAGACCATACAGATACATGGTTCAAAAAATATCAAAATATACAAAAAGGTATAAAGTGACAATCCACCTTCACTCCTCTGTCCCCACCCGCCTAGTTCCCCCACTGCTAACGCTACCATGCGTCTCTTTTGTCGCGTTCCAGAGCTTCTTTATCCACATATGAGCAAACACGGAAAGATTTTCCCCACAGTAACAAGTCTTACACCTACAAATTTCCCAACTACCTTGCTCTGGGCCCAATATGGAGTGAATTCTGCAATCAATATCTGTTGATGAATTTGACTAATGGGTATTGTAACAAAAAATTGGACAAGAAGGAACGTGACTTCACGATATGCATTAAAGATGGATGGACAGGGCTTCCCTGGTGCCGCAGTGGTTGAGAATCTGCCTGCCAATGCAGGGGACATGTGTTCGAGCCCTGGTCTGGGAAGATCCCACATGCCGCGGAGTAACTAGGCCCGTGAGCCACAACTACTGAGCCTGCGTGTCTGGAGCCTGTGCTCCGCAACAAGAGAGGTCGCGACAGTGAGAGGCCTGCGCACCGCGATGAAGAGTGGCCCCCACTCGCCGCAACTAGAGAAAGCCCTTGCGCAGAAACGAAGACCCAACACAGCCAAAGATAATAAATAAACAAATTAAAAAAAAAAAAAAGATGGATGGACACACATGCTGACCCGGACTGTTCCAGGTCACTGCCTGCATCTTTTCTGCTCCTATTCAATAGCAACCCTGACATCTGGGCCTTGGTTTTGTTCAGCTTTTTTTTTTTTTAATGGAGGTAAGCAGTTTATTGGGACATCTCAACTCGTGGGTTGTTACAAGGACAAAATGTGTGACGTCACGGAAAAGGTCGTAGAGTCTGGCACAAAGACAAAACCCAGGGACCACTAGAAATTACTATCACTCTCACCTGCTATCCACAACTCACCCCAGATGACCGGTTAGTTCTGCGTCATCGGCTGCATTCGTCCCCCTGAAATTCAGATGTTGAGGCCCTAACCACCCCCCCTACCTCAGAAAGTGACTAATTTGGAGATATGGTCTTTAGACAGGTAATTATGATAAAGGAAGGTCATTAAATTATCCAGTCTGGCTGGTGTCCCTATAAGAAGAGGAGGTTAGGACACCGACACCCAGAGGGAGGACCATGTGAAGACACAGGGAGAAGACGGCCGTCAGAGAGCCAGGGAGAGAGGCCTCAGAAGAAACCAACCCTGCCAATACCTTGATCTGGGACTTTCAGCCTCCAGAACTGTGGGACAATGGATTTCTATTGTTTAAGCCGCCAACTCTGTGGGACTTTGTGAGGTAGCCCGTACAAATGAAGACACCTTGTTTAGCCCTTCATTTCCCAAAGATATGAAAGTAGAGAAGACTTGTGTTTGGTTTTTAGAGCCAGGCCTCTGCCATCACGAGGACACAAAGGTGCACCAGACACCTGTGAAGGCGTTTCCACCCGCAAGTGGGACAGAAGAAGTGAGCACACCGGGGCAGGCCGCTCAGCATCTGCTCCAGGAGCTCTGAGACATGCCTGGGGGTGGAAGCGCCCTCCTGGCCAGCTCCTTGAAGGGCTGTGTACAGAGCTGCATGACAGCCATGGCCTTGCCTGAGAAGCAGAGACCCTGCAGGAGCAGAGACAGAGCAGATGCCTGTCTGGAGTCCTGCCTTCAACCCAGCCCCTCTGAGACCAGCCCCACCGCTGCCTGCCCTGAGCTTTGACTCCCTGAGCTCACCTCCTTGTGCTTAAGTTAACGGAGATGTGTGCAAAGTTTACAGCTCAGAGGGTGCTGGCAAACACAGTCTCTAAAGAATAAGATCCCCGGGACTTTCCCTGGCAGTCCAGGGGTTGACTCCACACTTCCACTACAGAGGCATGGGTTCGATCCCTAGTCGGGGAACTAAGATCCCACATGTTGCCTGGCCAGTGGCTGCTGGCCGGGCTCCAGCCTCCCTCTCCCTGCAGCCCTGGTGGTGCAGAGATGCTCCAGGGGCCCCAGACAGGCTTCCCACCAGAACAGCCGCCCTCACTGCGCAGTGCCTGCTGACAGCCAACAAGCCTCCCGCTCCAGTGACACAGCTCAGATTCTCCACCAGAAGCTAAGCCTCCCTCTGCTGGGCTCCCAGTGCCACATGGGTGTGTAAGTGTGTCTGTCTTGGGTTCCTCGAGACCTATGCCTGTGTCGTGTGGCATCAGCATCCGTGGGGATGTCTGCGTGCTCTCTTCTGTCCCTGGTGGTTTGTCTCTCACTCCCTGGAGTCCGGTCAAGCTTACAGACAGCAACCCCGGGCCAGCATCGGGTCTCTGTGCAATGGCAGAATCAGGTGGAATCCAGACCTGGACAAAGCCCGTAAAGAAGCTCATGGTTACGATGCCTTTGCAGAGCAGTCACTGGGCAGCTCGTACTGAAGCGGAACCAAGCTGGCTGCCCGCTGACCTGGGCTCGCTGCCCTTGCTGGGCTGACCAGAGTCCAGCTCCTGGCTGTACATTAAAGAACAGGGGATGTTACAGTTCATAAAGTCACCAGCTCCAGAGGTCACTGCCGTGGCCACACAGCCCATGGAATCGGCCGTGATCTCACCCTGGGTTGGCGGGGGTGGGTCATCCGTGTGCTCTCTGGGCAGCCTTATGCGGTGGCTCAGAGCTAGACCTGGGGCTTCCCGGGCTGGCTTTGTCCTCTGTGTGCTGTGTGCCTTTAAGGAAGCCCCCTAACCTCTCTGAGCCTTTCATCACTCATTAGCCAGAGAGAACCATGTTACAAATTAATAGGGGCGTGCTTAGGAATGCATGAAATACTAGGCGTGAAAGCGTTTCATTCGAACACCTTAGAAGTGTTTGTGTGCATGGACACCAAGGGGGGAGGGGCGGTGGTGGTGGTGTGATGAATTGGGAGATTGGGATTGACATATATACACTAATATGTATAAAATAGAGAACTAATAAGAACCTGCTGGATAAAATAAATAAATAAAATTTAGGGAGTTAAAAAAAAAAAGTGTTTGTGGTTGTTTGGTTGGTTTGGTTTTCCTCGAGCCTATGAAATTCCATCTTTAGCCCTCCCCACCCCACCTCCTCATGTTCTGACCTCCTCAGGATAATCCCAGAGCTGCCTGCTGTCCCCTGTCACAGCCATCACGACCTGTGATATCTGACCCCTCTACTCTGCTGTCTACCAAACCTGTCTTTTTCTGTTCACACTCCTAGTTCCCGCTTGTTTCCTGAGCTAACTCTAGACACTTCCTTCTTCTTCCATCCTGACCTCATGACTCTCAGTCCTGGAGCAGGGGGATGACACATCTCTTAAGTGACTGCTCATCTCAGGGCCACCCGCTGCTGAGCCACTTTTGTTACAACAGGAAACCAGACAAGAGAAGGCAGACAGGCCAGCAAACCCCCCTCACTGCCAAGGTGAAGACGGCTCCTGGTCTACCACCACCATCACTAAACGGTCACCAGCAGCACCTCTCACCACTCCCAATGGGTGGGCTCTTCCAGATCCAGGTCTAAGTGCTCCTATGCGTTATTTTATTTCGTGTTCACAACAGCCTTAGTCTGGATGGAAAGAGCCATGGTTATCAGCAAGGCTGTGTTTAAATAATGAGGCACAGCACATGGCCATCCCAGGCAGAGCCCAGAGTGACCCATTTCTTGCCACAGCAGCTTGGCACCAGGTGTGCCAGTGGCCTGCCTCCTGCTCAAGGGCCCCGCGTCTCCAGCTTGGGCACCTACTCAGCTCACTGTGCGCCCTGGGCTGGTGGGGCCCTCCTGATGGGATTAGTGCCCTTATCAGAAGAGACAGTGGAGAGCTCACTGTCTCTCCACCGTGTGAGGACACAGAGAAGACGACCACGTAGAAACCAGAAGGAGAGCCTCTCCAGAACCTCACCACGCTGGCACACCCTGACCTTGGACTTTCCAGCCTCCAGAACTGAGCAATAAATTTCTGTCATTTAAGCCTCCTGTCTGTGGTACCTTGTTATGACAGCCCTCACAAACTAATATCGTTAGTTTCCTTATTCTCAGTCCGAGATAAGATATCAAACGTGACTACTGTTGCAGTTATGATCCCAGGTGCTGTTTTCACGTTTCAAGAGCACAATTAGCAAACACTTTGTAATGCATCTGCTTCTGGATGCTCCGGGACCAAGTTGAAATTCTCTGTCTACTCTAGAAAGGTTGGCTGAAACGGAGCAGGACGTTATGGTCCTTCCCCCCCCGCCCCCCGATGTCCCCCACCTGCCTTTTGTGTGTGGAAAAACTTCTGCCAAAGAATAAGGTTAATCAGAGAAGTGAGAAAATGCAAAAGCAAAGAAAAGCAATCAGACGGGACAAAATAATAATAGTTTAGTCAGTAAGCGAAGTCAAGGACTTTTAGTCCCTCCTCAAGGGCTATAGATAATATTCTGAGCCGTATCCTGTGAGCTGTCTTATAGATACTGAAACCGCCACCAGGTGGAAGAAGTGAACTACATGATGACCAGACTGTAGCCATGACATAAGTTGCCACAATTCCAAGAATTGGCCTCAAGGAAATGGGAGCAAACCGACCCTGGAACTGAAGATTAACTGTACCTAAAACAGCCAAGATGATGCTGAGCAGACCTCCGCAGGACCAGTTTCAAGATGAGCATCAGAGCTGACTGTGCCGTTCTGCATGGAGCCCCCTCCCTCTGTCTATACAAGCTCTTGCCCCCCAATTGGCCGGGGTGGGAAGTCGGCCTTCCGGACAAGCGTCCCCTCCCCCGCCCCTCCCCCCGCCAGTTGCCGGCCTCCAAAATAAAGCAAACTTTCCTTTCCACCAACCTTGCCTCTTTATTGGCTTTTGACTGGCGAGCAGCCAGACCCAGGACCCCACTTTCGCCTACACGTCCATTCCCAGGGATCTCTGAGATCCTACCAGTCCAGATCAGCAGGACCCCCAGAGCCTGGCCCTCCCACCTGGTCTGCTTTCCCTGCCTCCCCTTTCCCTGGCCTCCAGACAGAGGATGCAGGAGGCTGCTCCCTGGCACCGTGGGCAGGGAACTCATTCTTCCCTTTCTAAACACAAAGCAATCTCTATGCACTGCCTCACAGAGGAAAGCTGCAAATGAGGCTCTGGGTGTGGCGAGTCCAGGCTGCAGGAGCTGGTAGGCATTTTTTCTTAGCGAGGCCTTTGTTTTCCCTTTCAGCAGACTGGCCTGAAATACGGAGGCGCCTCAAAACTCTTAATGTACCACGACCCGGAATTCACAATAAACTGGGTAAGGAGTGTCACCAACTCGCAGACTCCTTAAGATGAATCACCCCACAAGAAAACTTGAGATGCCCTGAAAGCTATGGACCATAAGTGAAAAAAAGCTCCCTGAGGTTTTCCCAAGCTGACAACAGTCCTAAAAACCCCCATGACCAACAATAACGAGTTCTGAGCCTGAAACTCTCCTGAGCTTCAATAATAAGTGTTTGATCAGTCGTGCTGGAGAAAAGATTTCTCTGTCTATTCTCTCTACAGAAAATTAATTGCAGAATCACTCTTACACGAAGAGAAGTATGAAGACCAAAGAAGTGTAGGGAAAAGGGAATTTAGAGATGCCTCAGACAACGAGTAAGTAAAAATATTGCACGACTCTTCTGGATTTTGTGGTGTTTGTAGGACTGGCCAGCTTCTTTAAACGTGTGATGTGTTATTCTAAAGAAATGATTCATTTTGGTGCCTAGTTTTGTATTTGTAGTTCTGTTTTTCTTTTCCTAAAGAGGGTCTCTAACAATGAAGAAGAAGCTTCGGGACTCACAGAATTGGATGTGGTGTAGCCCCTTGAACTGCTTTCTCAGAAGGATTTTCAACACACCTCTCACCTTCATCCTTTTGGTCCTGCTCTGGGGGGTAATCAGTCAGCCTACCTTCATAGTTCACTGGACCTAGACGTTCCGACCACTCTCAGTGGCTGACCACGTGTGTGCCAGGGAGACCAACAGTGCCATCATAATGGCTCATTCCCCTGCGGTGCACACACTCCTGAAAATAAGATGTGGTCGTTCTCAGACCTTCAGACACAGTGAAGTTCCACGGCTAGAATCAGTGTTCTCTTGGGCTCTAGCTACTTGAAGTACTATTTCTGGAGATGAAAATGGGAACCTATAAGAAGAACATGGAGCAATAGCCAGCAGCTTAAATGCCTTTTCAAGAATTCCTGGAAAGGACTTCCCTGGCGGTCCAGTGGTTAAGACTCCACTCTTGCAATGCAGGGGACAGGGGTTCGATCCCTGGTTGGGGAACCAAACTCCCACGTGCTTCGTGGCCAAAATGAAACAAACAAACAAACAAAACTCCTGGAAAGAACTGGATCTAGTTTCCTGCCCAGAAACTTGAGCAAACCACTGACAATACTTTCCCTGGAGCAGAGTATGAGGTGAATGTGCTTTGGGGGATTGGTTGGTAGGAAACATTCCATTCTGTTTTTGGGTAAATAGGTAATATTCCATGCTCTTGACCACTGCGGGCTTCAATTTACACTAAGTTCTCTTTTTACCCCAGATCCCCTTAATACCAAAATTTTAATGAGGTTATTGAATCATGAAAAGAGCACATCTGAGCAACCCTAGGAGGGCTGCACCATCTGCCTGTTTGCTTAGACAGCATTCAGGATTGTCGTAGATTTAGAGTTTGCTGTAAAGAATCCCATACCTGACCGAATTGAAATCTGATGTGTTTATTATGGGTGGGGCGGGGGGGGGATGAAATCTGTGTTGAAATCCAACACAGATTTATGGTGATAGTTGCCCCATAAGGTGAAGTTACTAAAAATCACTGAATTGTACACTTGAAATGGGTGAATTATATAATCCAGCAAAGTTGTGTTAAAACTCTGATATGCTTCATGGTCTACATTTAGGAATTACAAAAATGAGATCAATGAAAATAGATATGTAAATCATATTTCACAAAACATAAGATGTATTTGTTGAAACAGGAACTTTCCCACAAGAATCATCTTAGCTTGCAAAACCCTTATCACTTATACTATCTCACCCCTTGAATCTCTTAGCATTCCTGAAACCTTTGACACCCTTAGCTTTCAAAGTTGAAGATTGCAATTTAGACCAAAAAAACACAAAAACACCCACAAGCGATGTTGACTTTGTCCTGAATCGCTGAGAACAAAAACTATAGGCAGCGAATCAGTTGCTCATTCGATAATGAATCAAACACCCCTAAATATGTGTTGATCACGGAAGTGAAGAGATTGTCATGTTTTTCTGTCACTTTACATTTGGCAAAGCAGGACACATCACTTAGAGCTAAAACCAAACCAAACCAATAAAACCAGTCTTGTTAGGAGTGGAATCTGGAGGCTGAAAGCCACATGACACAAAGTTTTCAGGGGTCGAATGAAAAAAATGTAAAAAAGCAATAATTCTGGGGCTACTGTAACAGCTGAACAGTTTCATCTCACAATGTACGTCCATTCACGGAAATAATCATAGTTTCTGTTGTCCCGGGAGCTTGCCCTCCTTAGCTGACTGAGACTCCTGGTTTGTGTGTCCCTTTTAGGGGCCTTTCTTATCCTAGATTGAGCAGGCTGTGGTTAGTTCTGTTGTTTCTAACTATCCTACATTTCTCTAGCTGGAATCAGCAGTACCCAGGAGTGCTCTTTTCCAGGAAAATACCAGCAAGGATTTGTTTATCGAAATGAGCTACTTACCACCTTGGAAATTCTAGTTCTCTGAAGTGGAACACAGACAGACACGCTTAACTTGGCGTGGAGCCTGGGTGGAGGTGTGGTAAAGGTCTGGAGGCTGGGCATGCTGGGGTCAGTAGACTTGGGGCAGCCACACAGCTGGGGGTTCCTGGCTACCTGAGCGCTCAGTCAGGACAGGAATTTCAGAGCTGGGAGAGATGCCTAGTGATAGCTGGATCTCAGTGACCAGCCAAGGGGCAAAACAGAAATTCCTTCTTTGGCCTGCCTTCTTCTCATCCCTTAAATATTTGAAAGAATTTCTGAGGGTAGCTGGCAGATAACTCAAAAAAAGATAATTTCTTGCAAATGTTTTATCCCTTTTCCAAAAATTTACCTCTAAACTTTTAACTATGTATATGTAATCATCTGGGGAAATCTATAACAGTATGGGAAGCTATTTGTCACCATTTTGTCTCCCCAGCATCTGAACTCCCTTCCTACATTGGGGAACTTCCTACTCTAGGAAGTAGAAGCACCCACCATGGAAGCTGAAGATGCTAGATTCTCACGTTCTCAGCCGCTATTGCTGCTGGGATGTGGGCACATGGTCTAGTCTCAGCCAATTAGATGGCTCTGCCCCAGACTTTGAATTGGAAGCTCTTGATTCAAAGCAGCATGAACTACAGACTCTATTGCAGAGAGGGATTCACTCACCCAACACCCTTTACCACCCTTTACCTTTTCCTAGCCTGCCCCTACCATCCAGGCTGGTCATGCATTCCTAACTTCTTTTGTATCTCTAGATGGTTATGTGGCGCACTTCTGGCTGGAAAGATACAGATGGAGGTTTGTCTTGAGATTTCTGGAGAACTTTTGCCTTCCTGATACAGGAATCACCCTTTCTGTCTTCTCTCAATTTCTGCCTTGAATGTATATGCAATATCTAGGGCTGCAGCAGCCATCTTGCAACCACAAGGGAACAACTCTGAAGATGAAAGCCAGTACACTAAGGGTGGTGAAGCACACCGAAAGAGCCAGGATCCCTGGCAGATTTGTTAGATAGTTGAATCTATGTTTGCAACTACTAATTCCTAGATAAATGAGAAAAATAAGCACTTATGTTTAACCTATTATTAGCCAGGATTTCTATTGTTTGCAACTGTCTTCACTCCTAACTAACTGATATAGGCAATTTCCAGTATCCAGCATCGGGGAGGTCTGCGGTACAAAACTACTGCATCCGAGCCAGGGGTGGCAGCAGGAGTGTTGTTACAGAACCAGTTCTGCAGCACTATTTTGGGTGTCGTTCTTTCTTAGCCTCCAAACTCCTCCAGAACGCCTAAGGATTTCGTGAGCTACATAAAGTAACTTTTTTTTTTTTTTTTTTTGCGGTACGCGGGCCTCTCACTGCTGTGGCCTCTCCCGTTGCGGAGCACAGGCTCCGCTCGCGCAGGCCCAGCGGCCATGGCCCATGGGCCCAGCCGTTCCGCGGCACGTGGGATCCTCCTGGACCGGGGCACGAACCCGTGTCCCCTGCATCGGCAGGCGGGCTCCCAACCACTGCACCACCAGTGGAAGCCCATAAAGTACCTTTTAATACATTCTTTTTCTGCTTAAATTTAATAATAATAATAAAAGGTGAGGCCATTGGGGGGTCCTAATCCAATATGACAGAGTCTGTATAAAAAGAGGAAATTTGGGCACAGAGAGAACACCATGTGAAGTCGAAGGCAGAGACTGGGGTAAAAGAAATTAAACAAAATTTATTTCCTTTGCTTGCAATCAAGAATCCCGAGAAATACAGAAACTGACAATCAGGAGAGGTGGCAGCCAGAGACCCTCAGGGAATAGGGGAGTATTTGAGATTGATTGTCTGGTCTGGTTGGATCTAAGGACAGTGAAAATTCAAGTAGTAGTAAGACAGTTCACGGCACACTGTCACTTGTAGTGGCTTGCATGAAGGCCACCCAGCACAGTGACGGTCCCACTGAAGTTCAGGCATTGAGAAACCAAGTGGTTACTGCCAGAGAACAGCATGAAAGGCACAACGGATTCAAAAGCTGTGGGGTGGAGCGGTTGACGCTAAGGCAGGGAAGCTTAAGAAGTGATTGGCAGAGTCTTAAATTCTAGTTCAAGGCAGTCTGAAAACCAGGGACTTTCACTGACTATGCTAAAAGCATATCTTATCTTTTGCAACCACAACTAAACCAAAAGGGAGATTCTCTGGGTTCCTGATTTACAATATCTGTTAAAGTCACCACCTCCTCTTTTCTCTCACGGAGAGTTAGGGGACCGACTGGAAAGAGTGCGAACTGGGAGATTCTGAATGGGGACGGGTGGCCTGAGGACTCAGAACACACAGCTTCCGAAGTAACCCTTCCTCTGTATAAAGAGGCTCTTCCTCACTTCCTTGATGACCTAGTATAATCTTGCCTGAGGAAGTCATTTTGTAAACGGAATTCTAGGCCCTTTGGACCTCCCCTTTTCTCAGTGTCTTCAGACCAAAACCAGAGCTAGGTACCAACATATCCCTCATGTTGTAAAGCCAGACCTGGCTGGAGGAGGTTGGTACACAAAAGTAATTGCACAGTTTTGCTCTTTTTATCGGTAAAACACATGGGAATTAATTCTGAGGGTGCTAAACCAGGGAGGGAAGAACAGAATGTTTCCTTTCCAAGAGATTCCAGCTCAATGTGCTTCCTGGAGCGGGAAGAGTGGTTCTGTTTGCTTCTTCTTCTTTTTTTTTTAATTTGTATATTTATTTTTGGCTGCATTGGGTCTTTGCTGCTGCGTGTGGGCTTTCTCTAGTTGCGGCGAGCGGGGGCTACTCTTCGTTGCGGTGCACGGGCTTCTCATTGTGGTGGCTTCTCTTGTTGCGGAGCACGGGCTCTAGGCACACGGGCCTCAGTAGTTGTGGCACACAGGCTTCAGTAGTTGTGGCTCGTGGGCTCTAGAGCACAGGATCAGTAGTTGTGACATACAGGCTTAGTTGCTCCGCAGCCTGTGGGATCTTCCCGGACCAGGGATCGAATTTGTGTCCCCTGCATTGGCAGGCGGATTCTTAACCACTGCGCCACCAGGGAAGCCCCCTAACTGTTTGATTCTTGCTATGAAACCTGGTAATCCATACCAAGAGTAGTTGAGATGCCTGCATTTCTTTGGCATCATGTAAGAGCAGGGATCCAAGGAAGTGGGAAGGTTGGTGTGAATATATTGTGTATGACCCACCCACCAATCCCCTAGCTGTGTCCCCTGAAAGGGACTGGAAGATACTCCCTTCATCAAGGCATTGAGAAATACGTTTGGTGAAGGAAAGGCCACCACCTCTCAAAAGCACTGTCATGGCTATTTTATGTACATCAGGGATGCTGTTGAGAAATGCTGGAGTTAAACAGACTCTGTCATGTTTGCCAGGATCCCAGGCGCCAGAGGCCAGAAGTGGTACAACCAACAGAAGAGGCAAGGTCATCTTGGTAGAAGAAATGGTGACCATGACCATTCACAGGGTCAGCCTGGGACTCAGAACTGTCTGCGCGTCAGATGTCTTTGGCAGAAACAAATTGATCATGGGCCCCTAGAACCAAAATAGATGAGCAGCGCTCTATGGCCCTATATGATTCATATGACAGAAGCAAACCAAAACTCTCTGGGTCTGACTTAAGTCATCAACAGACAACATTATACCCACATCCAATGCTTAGACCTGAACTTGAATGCTACAGAAGTGGCAAATTCCTGCAACATCCCAATTGTACTGTCCGACTGATCTAGAAGATGGACAGGTTCGGGATAGTGACAATGGGTTATCATAAACTTCATAAGGTGGTGACGTCAATACAGCAAACCACACAGCCCCTGGAGGAAAGTGCTTTTTTCTCATTCCCAGTGAGCAAAAAAACTCCAAATGCTGCTTTATCTCATCTGGCAAGGATGACTACCCATCTTGCTTTTGACGGCAACTTGATTATGCCAATGTGATTTTTAGAAATCTTAATCACCTCCATCATCTTTAGGACACAGTGACTACTACACTGATGATGTGTTTTGACGATCTGAAGAGCAGGAATAGTAGCTGTTCTAGATAACGTTAGTAAGAAACACGCAAATTGTTGTGTGGGGAATATCTCTCACTAACCTACAGAGGCCTGGGACCTTAGGGAAGCTTTTCGGAAGGTCCAGGGGTCTCGGTTGAGATGTCTCCTCCAAAGTGAAGGATGAACTGTTGCACCTTATGCCACTTCCTACAAGAAAGAGAGATACAATGCTTGATGGCCCTCTTTATGGAAGCAACATTTGTCCCATTCGCCTGTGCTTCTCAGACTGGGTGGCTCAATGGGTGCTAATTTTGAGGAGAGGCCCAGAGGCGGAAGAGACTTTCCATGTGGCTCAGGCTGTGGTGCAATCTGTCCTACCACCTACGACTCCGTGGATCCAGTTGGTGCTCCAACGGCAGATTGGAGAGATGCGTGGTGCCTGTGACAAGCCGTGTTTGGAGAATCACGGTGTCAGCTATTAGCGTTTGGAGCAAACACACACCTTCTTTGTCAAACAGCTATTTTTCTGGGCTCGCTACTGCACCATTGAAGAGATTGAATGCGTGATCCATGCAGTCTGAGCTGTCCGTCTTGAGCTGGATGTTATTTTGATCCGTTAAGCCACCAAGTCAGGTTCAGCAAAAGACCCAACTACACAGGAGAGTCTCAGTATTCAGGAGGACAGGTTAACATGCCCCATGGATGTAAGTCAACTTCTCTCCCCAGCTGGCCCAGTGCTTATTCAATGGATTTATGGACACAGTGACTGTGCAGGCAGAGACTGAGACCACCCATGTTTTTAACAATCCAGACTTCCCCTATCAAGGCTAACCTGGCTCCTTACCAGCATTTACTAACCAATTATGAGTTCTCCCTAAAGGTACCAGATTAAGCCACCTGGAAGCAGATTATATAGGTTGGATTTCTTTATTCATGGAGGGGATCAGCAATTTGTCCTCACTGGAATAGACAATGCTTCGGAACTTGGACTTACTTTTTTTGCCCAGCTATCATCCTTGGGCTTTCCAAATGCCTTGTTCATCATCATGGTATCCTATACAGTATCACTGCTGACCAAGGTCTCACTTTACACCAGAAAAAGAAATGCAGTGGGTTAATTTCTGTCCCTCAGTAGCAGCTGGGCTTATAGAATAGTGGAATGATTAATTGTTGACTTAGTTATAGCGCCTGCTGAAAGACACATCTGTAAAGACAGTATGACTGTCCTATAGCACATAGAGTATCTTCTGAACTCAAGGCCAATGTATGGCGTTGCTTCTCCTGAAGCCAGGATACATGGCTATAGATACAAGAGGATGGCGTCTCTCATGAATACACCCAATGACCCACTTGCAAATTTTTTTGTTTCTGTTCCCTTTACCTCTGGGCTCTGCTAGTTTGAAGGTCTTAGCAATCAGCAAGGAATTTTTCCACCAGGGGTAATCAATCATAGTTCCCTTAAGATTGAAACTGAGACCCGGGCTATTTCAGACTCCCTGCGCCAGTGGGTAAGAGTACAAAAAGAGCGTAATGGTAGTGACAATCATGGGATGCAAGGTTGCTGTTATATGATGGGCAAAAGAGGCCAATATGGGACTTCCCTGGTGGCGCGGTGGTTAAGAATCCTCCTGCTGGGGCTTCCCTGGTGGCGCAGTGGTTGAGAATCTGCCTGCTAATGCAGGGGACACAGGTTCGAGCCCTGGTCCGGGAAGACCCCACATGCCGCAGAGCAACTGGGCCCGTGAGCCACAATTACTGAGCCTGTGCGTCTGGAGCCTGTGCTCCGCAACAAGAGAGGCCGCGACAGTGAGAGGCCCGCGCACCGCGATGAAGAGTGGCCCCCGCTTGCCGCAACTAGAGAAAGCCCTCGCACAGAAATGAAGACCCAACACAGCAAAAATAAACAAGTAAATAAACTCCTATCCCCAACATCTTCTTAAAAAAAAAAAAAGAATCCTCCTGCCAATGCAGGGGACATGGGTTCGAGCCCTGGTCCAGGAAGATCCCACATGCCGCAGAGAAACAAAGTCCGTGCACCACAACTACTGAGCCCAAGTGACACAACTACTGAAGCCCTTGCACCTAGGGCCCACGCTCCGCAACAAGAGAAGCCACCGAAATGAGAAGCCTGTGCACCACATCAAAGAGTAGCCCCCACTCACTGCAACTAGAGAAAGCCCGTGCGCAGCAACGAAGACCCAACACAGCCAAAAATAAATAAATAAATTTATTAAAAAAAATAAAAGAGGCCAATAGAATCCAGCCATGGTGGTGCCCCATGTTACTGGCATGTCCAGTGAAAAACAATTTTTTGTTAAAAAAATTAACATACTCAGATCCCTCAGACCTAAGGGTTATCCCCTGATTAGCTAAGATTCTTGATAAAGGGAAAAGGGGATTTGTAATGTGCATTAAAGAGCGGAGTCATAAACTGATATAATGATATATCAATTAAAGCCTTGCGACCAACTGCAAAAATAAGAACTCTAACTTCTACTTATATTTTCTTCCTTGCTGTGTTATATGTATATTTATATCTATTTTAACTAATTATCCTTTACTTTTAACTTTCTTCTATTTTACGTAGGATAAATTAGTGAAAGATATCAAAACAATTCTGTGGCAGAATTAAAGGAGGAATTACTATCACCCAGAGATACTGGACTTCAAGCTGGACACAGAAAATGATCCTTCAGTGTGACCCCTTTGGAGGAAGGAGTGAAGGTATTTTTCAATTGTATAAGGAATATTGCATTATATTAAGTGGGAGCATTTTTATTTTATATAGTTTTTATTTTCAGAATTGTAAGAATAGTGAGAAGCACATTTGATGCTGGGTGGTCAAGGGACAGACTATTGTCGACATTGTCATTTTGGGGGGCTGCTTTGGAAGTATGGTGAAGACTGCTAGTTCCTCCCCAAATCCATCTCCCCTTCATCCATAATAACAGAACCTTGACTTTTAGCTGTGCATATTGCCATACGGAATAAAAATTACATTTCCCAGTCTCTCTTGTAGCTATCTTATTAAGGTAACTAAGTTCTACCAATGAGTAGCAGATGCATTGTGTGCTATTTCTGGGAAGGCTCCTTGAACTAGAGAGAACACGTGCCCTTTAGTCCTTCCCTCTTCCTCCTAATGCCATCCTGGCATTAGGTGGATGCAATGGTTGCAGAGCCAGCAGCCATCCTGGATCATAAGGTTGTCTTGTGACTAGAGGTCTTGCATGGTGGAGAAATATCAGAGCATGGGCCTTTGATGACATTGTATTCTTTCAGTAAAATAAAATATGAACAGATTTTTTTTGATTGTCCAGGCAAGCACAGGGAAGACCAATATAAGCAAGGCATGTTTCTATACTAAGGAAACTTATAAACAAGTGGGGTGAATGACAATTATGCAAGGATGCTCTGTAAGCACACAGGTGGTGCACCTAAACTAATACTGAGTGGATGATGGTGTGGTCTGGGAAGTCTTTCTGGAGGAAGTAACCCCCTTACAAATGAATGGGATTTGGCCAATTGTTGGAAGAAGGGGTTGAAAGAGCTTCCTTGGCAACAGGAGTTAAGGGGTGTTAACAGTCATTAACACCTCAAGAGACAAGTCTGGGAGGTCAGCTAGGGTAGGAGTTTGAACTTTATCCTCAGAACAATGAGGGGCAAGTGAGAGAGGGAAAGGATAGAGGAACTAGAAAGGAGCGTGACACCAAAGGCACACCTGGCCCTGATGAAGCACCTGAAATGTATTAGGAGGGTGTAAGCACTAAATAATTTGTTGGAAAAGCAGCGCTGGTCCAGGCTCCACCGTGGGGGAGGACGGGTTTGTTTAAGGAAAGAGAACACACAATTAGGCACGAAGTTGATGAAAAAATAAATCACAAGATACTACTGGAGTCTTGGAGATTTCGGGTCCCTTTCTTTTGTTTACCCGAACTGCTTGTCTAGAAGTGCTCCCAGACGGCAGCTTGGCCAGCCCTCTCTGCCCACAGCACTCTACAATTCCCCCCCACACCCCCCGCCCGCCAAGGTGATGATAGAGAGGCTCCCTGGGGCGTAAACTCAGTCAAAGCCTCTGAAGAGCGACCCCTCAGCCACAGCAAACGAGAGAGCTTGTCTGTCTGATGGGCAGGCAGTCCTGCTGGATGGGCCGGATTGGAATGGGAGGCAGCACGCCGAGAGCGGCCACCAGCTCTCTGAGGTCCCGCGGGCTCCCTCCGCTGCCCCGCCCCCGCGCTGCCCGCCGCACCAGCTGCTTGCCTGGGAGGTGAGGGGCGAGCATCCCCCAGCCCACCGAGGGAGCACCGTGTGGGGCGCACTATGAGGATTTCCGGGAGAAAACAGCCCCGCTTACCACCGAGACCAGGCGGCAGCCATAGGGACCATTCTTTTCCTCACTCTGCGTACGCAAACTTAACCTCAAAAACACAAACCCTGTCTTTGGCATTTCTGGATTTAGAAATAAGCATCACTCCAGCATGACATTTTCAAGGAAAAACGCCAATTAGTTCATAGCCCCAGAGTCGTAAAGTTTATTTTTAATGTTTAAAAAGATTGCAACGTTTGTCGCTGTTGAAATAAAATAACTAACTTCTGCAAAGCAACAAGTAATCATCAGCAGAGAGCGAGAGGTGTGGGGCTGCGTCCCAGGAGAAGGGGGCGACGCGGCACCCGTCAGGCGGCTCGGGGGGCGTCGGGGGGGGCCGAGCGGCGCGGGGGCGCGCGGCAGGGGTCGGGGCTCCGGGGGGCTTGCGGCGCGGGGCAGGGGTCGGGATGGGGGCTTGCGGCGCGGGGGCCGCGCAGTGCAGGGGGCGGGGCGGAGGCGCGCGGCACGGGGCGGGGCTCTGGGGGGCTTGCGGCGCGGGGCAGGGGTCGGGGTGGGGGCTTGCGGCGCGGAGGCCGCGCAGTGCAGGGGGCGGGGCGGGCGGGGTGGGCGGGGGCGCGCGGCAGGGGGCGGGGCTCCGGGGGCGCGCGGCGCGGGGCAGCGGGCGACGTGGGGGCGCGCGGCGCGGCGCGGGGGGCGGGACTCCTAGGGGCGCGCGGTGCACAGCCCGGGCGCGCGGGGCTGGCGGGCGCGGCGCTGCCAATCGCAGACAAAGGCCGCCCCAGTGAATCATGTGGTGCCGGGGGAGGAAGTGCGGCTTATTTTCTTTCCTCCAGTCGCCGGGCTCTGGGTGGAGCGCGATGCTCGGAGACCCCCGCGGGGGCGGCGGCGGCCGCGAGCCCAGATGAAGCCCGAGCGCCCCGGCCGTGCCGTACCGCCCCCGGCCCGATGGAGGCCCAGCCGTGGGACCCCCTACGCAACGACTCGCTACCGCCTACGCTGACCCCGGCCGTACCCCCCTACGTGAAGCTCGGCCTCACTATCGTCTACACCGTGTTCTATTCGCTGCTCTTCTTGTTCATCTACGTGCAGCTCTGGCTGGTGCTGCGCTACCGCCACAAGCGGCTCAGCTACCAGAGCGTCTTCCTCTTCCTCTGCCTCTTCTGGGCCTCCCTGCGGACTGTTCTCTTCTCCTTCTACTTCAAAGACTTCGTGGCGGCCAATGCGCTCAGCCCCTTCGTCTTCTGGCTGCTCTACTGCTTCCCCGTGTGCCTCCAGTTCTTCACCCTCACGCTGATGAACTTGTATTTCACGCAGGTGAGTCTCGGGAGGCCGCCCCCGCGGGCGGGAGGCACCTGGAGGGCGCTCACCTGGAGGGGGCGATGGCAGCCGCCGGGGCGGGTCACAGAGCCACCGGCCTGAGAGGGTCCGGGGAAGAAGCATTGGTTCTGGGGTGGTCCGAGCCCTGTCCTACCTGCAGGCCGTTGTCCCAGGTAACGCCCTCCCATTCCCAAGGGAGGCGAGGGAGAAGGGACAGGAAAGTGAAGGCTGGAGGCCACCGCAGCCTCTGCCCTCAGCTCAGCATCACCCAGTGGGTATGGTCCTCCGTGCGCGGGGAGCAGCATCTCCGTGCACACAGGAGAATCGGTATTGATGGGAGGTGTGCCCCCCAGGGACACTCGAACCCTAGAGTTTTCCCTCTATCCCCTCATCCCAAAGGATCTAACCCCCCAGCCCGGAAAGATCACCTGCACGTTGGCCTCCAGGTTGGGGCCAGACACTGGCTTTGTGAGGCAGGGTGGGACTGCCCTGTTTTGGATGGGATGTTTTGAGCCTCCAGAGTGGGAGCCCTGCTGAAGTGCAGCTTGCTAACTCATTCCACAGGATTGCTAAACAGCAGTCGGGGCAACACCCAGCTCCTGAGCTGATGCGGCGGGAAGTCAGGGTTGCTGTCTGAGCTCATCTGAGAGGCCCCGAGAAAAAGCCGTAAAAGTTTGCTGGGGCCCTTTTACAGGCACACGGGAGTCGTTTTAGGAGGCAGATTGTTAATAAGCTAACGGGAGAACGTGCGAATTGACTTGGCTGCTGTGACGGTTGACTTAATGAAGTACAGTAATTGGAAAGTACTTTGCAAATACTGTGTAAAAGCATTGCATAAAGGTGTAATAGCACAATACCGTCGTCATCATCATTGTCATCTCTGCTTCTCATTAACTTTCCAAGCACTAAAATGTCCATTTTCACTAGGACCCTGCCCAGGGGTGAGGCACCAACCACATCACCTGGTAAGGGGAATTTGTACCAGCAAGCATTCCATTCCTTTTAATAGTGTCCTTATTTATTAAAAGAAAATGCTGTTGCTTCAAAAAAAAAAAAAGGAAAAAAAGAAAAGTTAGAAAACGGATTGCCCTGGTGTAGTGGGAGCCCCTGACTGAAAATTTGGAGGAAATACTTTTGGCTAAAAACTAACATATGTACCCTTTAGTAGCTATTATAATCTTATCAAAAGGAATCTATACTCAAAGCCTTCTCCTCGGTCCAGTGTATCAGCATATTTTCCAGTCCACAAGTAATGTGTATCATCTGTCCAAATACAACTTTTAAACCCGAAAACCAGTTCAGGCAGTCAGCTACGTTGCAGACACTCTGGCTTGTTCATTGGATGGAAAGGGCTGATTCCAGCAAGATACATAAGTCAGGTAGGTTGATGTTCCTTCAAGAACTGTGACGATGATCTGATTGCATATTGAGATCTTTATTCTGGTCCCTTTCTGAGAAAAAAAGGACAGCGTAAAGCACTGCCATGGCTCTCTGGCACTCACATGCAAATTCTGCACTCAGAGCTGGATTAGGGGCAGGGCTTCACATTTTCTGCACCATCTGCTGGCTGGTGAGTAAATGCTGAGCGAGGGAAAGAGTGACCAGGCCCACAGCCTTGCAAGCCAAGAGGCTGCAAGCCACCACTCTAGCTTCTTTGTAACTGTCAGGACTTGTTTTCTTTATATCTCCAGGGTGGCTGGCAGGGGCAAGTGGTACTAACTGGTGGCATCTCAGACCCTGGCAGAGAAGCCATTCTCTGGCTTCCTGGCAGATACTCTGATACTTCTGGGGTGTTATAAAGGGGTCGCCCTTTGACTCCCTGCTCAGACGCCCCTCTCCCCCGTCCCCTCCCACATGCCTTCTCTTAGGCAGGGTTCTCAACCACTGGAATGGCTGGGGGACCTTTAAGGATTACTGCGGCCTGGGGCCCTTCTTAGAGCACATAAATCCGATTTCGGAGGGTGGCGGGTAGTGGCTAACAATGAAGAAGCCTGTGCTGTGTGCTAGGCTTGGTTCTAAGCGGTTTGTCTTATTTATTCTTCCCAACAACCCTCTGAGGGAAGTACGGATGGTGTCCCCATTTTTCAGAGGTGGGTCAGGGAGGTTGTATGACTCACTCAAGGTCACACGACCAGTGAGCCCTGGAGCCAGGAGTCGTCCCTCCTCCCCCACCTCCCCACCCCGCCTCCACACCAGGCTGTACAGCAGAGGCTCCGAGGCCAAGGCTGCCAGCTTCTGGGCCAGGGCAGCCCTGCACGAGGCAGGTCTGTCTGCAGAGCTGGGGTGGAGGGTCTGGGGCGGGGGGGGGTGGGCGGGAAGGGCCGGGTTGGGGGGTGAGTTCAGCGGCGTCTGGGCAGCCGTCTCCCCCAGCTGTTCTCTCTCCTAATTTGGGGTCTGGCCCTCAGACTCCTGGGGTTCCTGGGTGTGACTGAATGCGGCGGGCTCAGCTGCCCCCTGGTTCAGCCTTGTCTTGAGCCCTGGGGCAGATTCCTGCCATTACAGGCTGGTTTGAGGAAGGAAAAGGAGAAGTGAGGCCTCTCGGTGGGGAAGAGGTGGTGTGATTACTGGACACTGAGGCAGGAGCCAGCACCTACTGCGCCTTAGAGTGCGGTGGGGAAGCTGCAGGGGGGTTACTGTGGGCGCCTGGGGCTCAGGGTGGGCCAGCAAAGGCCTGTGAATCCGGGCAGCACCTGGCGTGTCTCCCAGGGCCAGTTACCGACCTGCTGCAGGACAAGGGCAGCCCTAGCGCTCTCCCCAGGGTTGGAGCGGGTTAAAGGAGGTGCCCTCTGTGCTGCATCCTTCCGCCCCTCCTCTCCCTCAGTTAAGGTGCTCTTTCTGCATCTCCTAATAGCCGGAGCCCAGGCTCTGGCCAAACCACAGTCCTGAACGTCAGGCCCCAGCACTGGCTCGGCCCTTTATCAGCCCACTGTGTCATTGAAATAATTTTTCCCACCAACCTGCAGCTTTTATGTTTGTCAGATGGCAGTGGCCCTGGGCCTCCCATTGCGGGGAGGATGGAAGTCACCAGTTCCTCACAGCTGTAGCTCGCAACGCTGAGAGTCAAAGGGACTGGGGGGTCCAGCCCTTCATTCTGCAGATGAGGCAGCCGAGGCCTCGGGGATTCTGGTGACTTGTGCTGGGTCCCCCAGCCAGGCACACAGAGCCAGGAAGAGTGCTTGCTGCACACAACACCCTGCAACTCAATGCATCCTGGTCCGGGAACGAGGAGGCAGCTGGAAGGCTAATCCAGGGACCCTGTTTTCTCCACCCCACCGGGAAAAGGGAGGTGGTGACCTCAGGCATAAGTGGATCTCGCTATGGCTCTTGGCAGTCAATTTAATCAAGAAATGTTTACCGAATCTGTTGTGTGCCAGGCCCTAATCTAGGAGTTGTGAAGAGGGAAGCTTCTAGGCCTCTTGGTGATTATGAAGAAGTAAGAAGCTTAGGAATACACACTTAGGAAGCCTTTGCTGGTCCCCAAGTACCTTATTTCAAAGCTAGGAGCACACAGTTGCACAGGGGCCGGGAATCCTCACCTCTGCACCAACCGTGGCTGCCCGGCCCCTGGCAGCGGCTCCTCGTGGTCACTCAGTGGACTCACAGCTGCCAGAGCTGTGTGTGTGTGTGTGTGTGTGTGTGTGTGTCTGTACACACACACACACACATGCAGGACCAGGAGAAGTTTCTTTATTAACGTTCAGTCTACCATCTACCACCAGCACTCCCCAGGAAGTCACTTCCTGATTTTACTTCTAAAAACTGCCCCCCAAGAAGAAGCTTTCCAATTTTAACAGCCCGATTTCGCAAGATCTGTCCTCCAAGCACTAGCTCTTTGTTCTCTCTGTCCCCCACTCTTGTGGCTTCAATGCCGAAGGGCTCGCCTGCCAACGTCAGGGGAACCAAATTTCCTTCACGGCCTCCGCACTCGTGGGAACAGTTAGCCTCTTCTCAGCGTATCTGAGCTCCAGCCCATTGACCAGGAAGCCGTGAATTCTCAACAGCAGAGGCTGAGCTGAGAATGGTCAGTGTTGTCCCTGTGCTGTGAGCCCAGACCTGTGGCTCCCATTCCCATTGGAGCCTGGGTCTGGTCCCACACAGCCTCACGCCTGTAGGTTTTTGCTGCATCCTTTTGCTCCCCTGCCTTTCCCTGGGTCAATCGAGCAGGGACTAGCAGGGAGGCAGAAAGAGAGCATCATCGTAAGGCCCTTTTCATTGCTCAGGTGGGTGGTGTGCGGCAGTGCCCTTCCCGCCAGAGGGCTGTGATGCGCCCCCATCTTCCAGCCCCCAGAGACGTCAGCTCGGAGGTTCCGGGTGGAGCAGTGAGGACTGGTCTGATTGGATAAGAGCATTGATGAAATTGATGCCACTCATCCGAATGACATTCCTAAGAGTGTCAGGTTTTTGGAAGCATCATAGTGTGTGATCCCAGGATCTGTTTTCATCCACTGATTCCTGATCGCCTTGCAGTTCCAGGGAGAGGAGAGAAGCCTCTTCCCTGTTCTAGGTCTGGCACGTCTGTTATCTCAGGACGGAAATGGCCTCAGCACACAGGTGACCATACCTGGCACGTAGGCACCCCCAGAGGTCCGCAGAGCTTGTAAATATTTTACTTTTGATTCATCCTGTGGCTAAAGTTTAGAGCCTGTTAACCTCTGAGGACAGAGGAGGCCCGAGTGGTTTTACTCTTGAGTGGGTTATTTCCTCAAACTTGGACGTGGAGGACGCAGGAAAGGAAGTCCAGACAGTGCCCGAGTCAGTATTTTAAACCTTGTGTGTCACATATGGTCTCTGTTGCATGTTGTTCTTTCTTTTTTAGACATCTCTTTAAAAACATAAAAACGATTCTTAGCTCACAGGCCATACGGTAACAGGCTGCAGGCTGAACTTGGTCCTCGGCACAAGGTTAGGACAAAGCTGGCGTGTGTCACCGAGCTCCCATCCCACCTTGCTGTTATTTTTACTGTGACAGGTCCTCGGGCACGTTGGAAACAGGCCGTGGCTTCTCAGCTTGTGGTTAGAGTGTCGTTCACTCAGCGAACAGATCTCATCAATCACCTGCACACGGGTATCTGGGCTCAGAGACAGTAAGCTGGAATTTGTGCCCTGAGGGGCCACAGACTATAGGGAAAGACAGACAAACTGAGGCGGCAGTGCCGGGAGCCACATGCCACCCACAGCACCCGGGGGAGGGGGGACCTGTCCCGGCCTACGAGGCGTGGGGGAGCTGGGGAGACACAGACGAGGGGCCTTGGGCTGGACATCTTGTGATGTCACCTTTAATGACAGACACACCGGTCAGGCTACATAGTGTGTAAAGCACAGGGTAAACGTCTGCACACACTGCTCTCCTCGCTCCCCAGACCTAAGAGCCGTCAGAGGTCACGTTGCCCATCAGGCCATGTGACGGTCTGTTGGTTGTGTGTGACCGGGGACAGACAGGGAGGGACGTGGGCCGAATGTGAGCCCGGCTGGCTCCTGTGGGCCCAGCCCCGGCAGGACCACAGCCCTGTCCTGATGAGACTGCATCACTGTCCGCACAGAGGCCCTGGTCCTCCCAGCTTTCAGTCGCACAGTCTACTGACATGACTTTGGAGACACATTTCACTCACTCGACAAGTGTGTTCTTAAAATTGGGGTGAAATTCACGTCCCGTAAAATTAACCATTTTCATATGTATGACTTAGTGGCATTTAGTACATTCACATTATTATGCAACGATCACCTCTGTTCAGTTCCAGAGCATTTTCATCCCTCCAAAAAGACCCTCCACGCCCATTGAGCAGTCACTCCCTTTCCCCCGCTCACCCCAGTCCCTGGCGGACACCGATCTACTTTCTGTGGACTGGCCTGTCCTGGATACTTCACATCAAAAGAGTCATACACTAAGTGGCCTTTCATGTCTGGCTTCTTTCACTCAGCACGACGTTTTCGAGGTTCATCCGTGTCGTAGGGTGTGTCACTAGCCCATTCCTTTTTAAGGCTGGCTGACGTTCCATCACAAGTGTGTTCCACAGTTCGCTTACCCACTGATCTGCAGAGGGACACTAAGGTTGCTTCAGCACGTGTTTCTGAGTGTCTGTTATTCCCTGGAGGCTGTGCAGATTGGGTGAAGGTCACACGTAGTTCCTGCTTTCAGGGAACTTGGCGTTGAACAGGGAGAAGAAGAGACCACGTAAATTCTGTCTCCATGGTGCCAGTGGCCCATGTGACTTAGTGACAGTCCTTACAGTGGTGACACCAGGTGCGAGATGTTTCTGATAGAAGATTGGGGGCTTAATTCACTCCGTCATCTCTGTAATTCTCCCTCTAGGACACACGCTTTAAACAGAACCAATGGCTTTGCTACTATTTAAGTGTAAGTCAAATCCTTTCGCCCTGCTTTGTTCACGGCAGCCTCTTGGGGTCCAGGCCACCACCAGGATGGAAGAGTGAAGCTGGGGGAGGGCTGGCCCCGACCCTTGGGGCCATGCGGAGCTGTGTCACCCCTCCCACAACAGACTTGGTGGCATGTGTTGCTTCCTCTTGGGTTCTCCCTGCTCGGGGTGGGACATTCTCAGTTCCCTTCATTGCTTCTGATGGGATGTGGGTTTGTCCCTCACCGTCCTGGTCATTATCCCAGCTGTCTCCATCCAGTGTCCTTCAGTGAGTTTGGGGTAGCGCAGCAGCAGACCCGCGTCTCGCTCCCCAAGAGCAGTTTCTGTCACCACGTTCCTTCCCCTGGAGGAGGTACCGCCGGCAGTCCTCTTGGGCAGGATACAGGAGCATCCTCTGACCTCCTCTGAGTCTGTTTGGCTGCTACAATGAAACACGACAGACTGGGCAGCTTCAACACCAGGAATTTCTTTTTCCTCTTCTTTCTTTCTTTTTTTTTTTAACAATCCATTGCTTTCTTTTCTTTCTTTAAAAATTTTTTATTTTATATTGGCGTATAGTTGATTTACAGTGTTGTTAGTTTCAGGTGTGCAGCAGAGTGATTCAGTTATACATATACATATATCGGTTCTTTTTCAAATTCTTTTCCCATTTAGGATTATTACAAGATATTGAGTCCCCGGTGCTATACAGTAGGTCCTTGTTGGTTGTCTGTTTTATCTATAGTGGTATGTATTTGTCAGTCCCAAACTCCTAATTTATCCCCCTGCTCCACCTCTCCCCTTTGGTAACCATAAGTTTGTTTTCTATGCCTGTGAGTCTGTTTCTCTTTTGTAAATAAGTTCTTCTGTATCATTTTTTTTAGATTTCACATATGAGTGATATATTTGTCTTTCTCTGTCTGACTTACTTTCCTTAGTATGATAATCTCTGGGTCCATCCATGTTGCTGCAAATGGCATTATTTCATTCTTTTTTATGGCTGAGTACTATTCCATTGTATATATGTACTACATCTTCTTTATCCATTCATCTGTTGATGGACATTTAGGTTATTTCCATGTCTTGGCTATTGTAAATAGTGCTGCTATGAACATTGGGGTGCGTGTACCTTTTCAAATTATAGTTTTCTCTGGATATATGCCCAGGAGTGGGATTGCTGGATTGTGTGGTAGCTCTATTTGTAGTTTTTTAAGGAACCTCTATACTGTTCTCCATAGTGGCTGCACCAGTTTACATTCCTACCAACAGTGTAGGAGGGTTCCCTTTTCTCCACACCCTCTCCAGCATTTATTGTTTGTAGGCTTTTTTTTTTTTTTAACATCTTTATTGGGGTATAATTGCTTTACAATGGTGTGTTAGTTTCTGCTTTATAACAAAGTGAATCAGTCATACATAAACCTATGTTCCCATATGTCTTCCCTGTTGCGTCTCCCTCCCTCCCACCCTCCCCATCCCACCCCTCCAGGCTGTCACAAAGCACCGAGCCAATATCCCTGTGCCATGCGGCTGCTTCCCACTAGCTATCTACCTTACTGCGTTTGTTACTGTGTATATGCCCATGCTTTTTGATGATGGCTGTTCTGACTAACACTAGACACTTCGCTCTCTCAGGAGGCTGGTCGCCTGAGGGCAGGGTGTCGGTAGGGTCGGGCTCTGGCAAGGGCCTCTTCCTGCTTGCAGACAGCCGGCTTCCCGTCGCGTCCTCACGTGGTAGGGAACAGAGGGAGGCTCCTTGGGGTCCCTTTGATAAGAGCACCAATCCCACCCACGAGGACTCCACCCTCTTGACCTAAGTGTTCAGAGGCCTCCCCTCCTAATACCATCACAGTGGAGGTTAGGATTTCAACCTGTGAATTTGGGGCGGACACAAACATGTAGTTTATAAAAAATACCACACTGCTCCCAGCAAGGGCAAGAGTTCCAGGAAACCTCAGAATTGTCCTTCCTTCCGAGGCAGAAAGTTATTTTCTGGAGGGAAAAAAAAACCCTGAGGCCTCTTCACTACCTATTCTGTAGTTCGTACGTGATTGCCGAGAGGATGGGGGTCCAGTGGCGAGCCGTGGCCCGATGCTGCTGCAGCCACACGAAAGCCTGAAGCCTTGGGGCCCGGCTGGCTGGTAACCCAGCTGAGCTTCCCAGGTGGAGAAGTGTATCTTCCATGCTATGGTGTGTTAACCTTATTTAAGCCTTTACCTTATTTAAGCGTTTAGAACAATTATGGGCAGGGCCCTGGCAGGTAAACTGTGAACTGCCATCGTGGCAGGAGCAGTTCAGAAACATCGTACCGAACATGGTACCTTGTGTGGCCACAGCCCTCCCTCCCGCAGAGGGAGACGCCTGCCAGGGAGGCTGATGGACGTTGTTCACCTCCACCTGCGCCAGTGAGGTGACCTGGGCTGCCCTGGGGGCGGCTGGGCCCGCGTCCCTCCCCTACAAGTCAGGCCCACCCCCACTTAGAAGCAAGGCTGCAGCGATCCCTGTGGGGCTGGGATCCCTCTGGGAACTTCGTGTCATCGTTTTCAAAGGAGAAGTTACCGTGATGAACATTCGTACTGACCCTCTTATCTTACAGGGGGACCCTGAGGCCCAGGAGCGTAAAAGAGAGTTTATCAGGGGTGAGCAAAGAAGCAGGTTCAGGGAATTCCCTGGTGGTCCAGTGGTCAGGGCTTGGTGCTTTCACTGCCGCGGGCCTGGATTCAATCCCTGGTCCGGGAACTAAGATCCCACCAGCTGAGCGCGGCCAAAAAAAAAAGGCAGGTTCATGGCAGTCTGGCCAGCTGCGCACCCCTGAACCCAGACGCTCGGGTAACAAGAGATGACACAGGAAAAATCAGGGCGCCTGAAGGCCAGCGTTCAGTGTGTCGTCAGGTGGCCTTGAGGGCCTTTGGACAGGCGTGCCCTCCAGGGTGCTGCTGCCGGTCGTGGGTGGTACCTGTGGGCCTGACTTGACCAGTGTGGAGCCCAGAGTCTGCGGGGTGGCCTGGCGGGTGCTGGTGATGTTGGATGGAGGTGCAGTTCAGTTGATAGGGACAGAGAGGCCCTGGTGAGCCGCCGGGGCGGGTGGAGGAGAGAGGAGCTTGGCTGGACCCCTGGGAACTGGAGCAGGAGAGGAGCCTTCAGGAAGGGAGGGGGCAGGTGGAGACGCCTGTATCCCACGAGACCTCATCCCTTCATCATTTGCAAAGGGGTCCTGAGACTACAGGGCAGAGAAGTGTGAGGCTGAGCTCCTGCCTTCGTGGGGCTCCCAGGCTGACTGGGGATAGGCTACACACACACACACACACACACACACACACACACACACACACACACTCACGAGCCTGAAGAGGGCTCTCCAATGCTGACTGGGGATAGGCTACACACACACACACACACACACACACACACACACACACACACGCACACACACACACACACACACTCACGAGCCTGAGGAGGGCTCTCCAGTGCTGACTGGGGATAGGACACACACACCCACACACACACACACACACGCGCGCGCGCGCGCCTGAGGAGGGCACACACACACACACACACACACACACACACACGCGCGTGCGCGCGTGCCTGAGGAGGGCTCTCCAGTGCTGGCTCAGCTGGGCAGGAAGGGCAGCAGAGCTCTCAGGAGACCGGGAGAAGGCTGAGGATGCTTCCAGGGAGTTCTGGGCTTTACAGAAGTTCAGAGGAGAGGGAGCATCAATGTTGGTCCCGAGATCACAAATGAAAGCAGCTCGCCTAAGTGCTGGGGGGCCTCTGTCCCGACGGTCAGCATGAGGCCAGGCAGTGAGTAGGACTGGCTCCCTGAACCACGCACTTGCCAAGTTCAAAGACAGGAGATGACAGGGTGAAGACCTGACCTTGGGAGCCAGTCACCTCCCTGGGGGCCTGTCACACCTGCCCAGGTGGGGGCACAGAGCACGTCTTGGCTCCAGGCTGCTGCACCCAGAATGACTTGGCATGGACAGCATACTCCTTTTTCTATCATGGGGTTCCGTGGCTTTTTTTGAGGAAATTTTATTTTTCATTCAAGCATAGTTGATTCACGGTGTTGTGTTAGTGTCAGATATCCAGCCAAGTGATTCAGTTATACATATACATTAATCTGTTCTTTTTCAGCTTCCTTTCCCTTATGGGGAGTAGAGTTCCCTGAGCTGTACAGTTGGTCCTTGTTGGTTATCTATTTTACGTATTCTGTGGCTTTAAAAACAGGGCCAGTGTCTGCAGACGTAGAGACATCGCCACCCTCGCTCTTAGAGAGTTGACCTTGCGGGGATTGCTATGCAAAGGGAGACGTCCTGCATTTGAATTCAGCGGGCTCCAAAAATTTAAAAACTGCAGGTTGAGTCACCCTGCTCTGGTGAATGAGGATGCTTAGCATGTGGAAACACAGACTAATGACTGTCACCCAGGGCGACCAGGGCCTCAGGGTTTGCATAATTTCCCCAATATATCAGGAAGTGGCCAACAGAGAGGGATCACAAGCGCAAATCGTGAATGTGTCAGTGGTTCCTAAACTTCTTGAGTACGAAAGTTCCTTTTATGGTCAAGAGAGCATTTATGATCACAGTTTAGTAGCTGTGCATTTAGAATCGTGGTTTGAGAGCGTTTGCAGGGACTGGGAGTAATAATATAGCAGCAGGAGGGGCAGCAAACACATAAATGCTGAGATAGTGTCTGGTAGGTGGCAGGCATTTGGCTGAGTACTCTTATCTGTGGTAATTCACCCAATCTTCACAAAAACCTATGAGATGGGCACTATTATTAGTCTCATTTTACAGATGAGGTACTTGAAGCACAGAGAGGTTAGGTAACTTTTCTAAAGTCACACAGCTGATTATTGGTGGAGCCAAGATTCAAGCCCAGGGGAGCCAGCTCCGGAGTCCACACTCTTTTTTTTTTTCTGAGTTTTTATAATATGTACATATACATACATACATGCATTTATTTATTTATTTATGCATAACCCGCCCAGCATGGGTTGCAGGATCTTAGTTTCCTGACCAGGGATCAAACCAGGGCCATGGCAGCTCCTCCATGAACTGAGTCCTAACCACTGGACCGCCAGGGAATTCCCCAGAGTCCACACTCTTAACCATCTTTAGGCGTCTCTCTGCTGGAGATGGACACACAGCTGTGACCTGCAGACGGTGGAATACCCAGCCTTAGTGAGAATGCATGAATGAGAGCCAAGTGTCTCAGCATCGATACACTGCAAATACCTTGTGACAGGTGAACAGACAAGTTGCAGAAGCGTATGGAAGGCGTTGATTCGAACAAAGTGAGAAACCATGCAAGATGGGACTATATATTGTTTATCCTCGTAAAAGTAGAAGCCTGCTGGCTATCAGAACACCAAAGTCAGGTGGCCATTCCCTCTGCAGAGGAGGGAGGGATCAGAACCAAGGAGAGAGACGCTGGGGGCTTCAATGGTGTCTTTTTATTTATTAGAAATAAAATGAACTGGAGCGAACAAGGCAGTGTCAAAGGTGACTGATCTGCATGGTGGGTAGTGAATTTTGGTTACTTTATTTCTTTGTGTATATGTGACATAGTTTATAGTAAAGTTTAAACCTACTATAAATGTGTAACATTTTCAAACGAATTTGCATACATACATTTAAAAATAGTATGTGAGAGAGAGAGGAGGAGGAGGCAGAGATTGGTTTAGACATGCGTCTGTGCTTGGTACACACAGAGTTACAGACCTTCTTGGGTCTAACTGTGAGGGTCTCCAGGGGCCTCAGCCCCGGGGCGGGACCACAGACACAGAAGCAGGTGTGCAGCCTGGGCCTGGGGTCTGGAGCCTGTTCAGGATGGGAGGGTTGTGAAGTGTCCACCTGCCTGTTTTCTTCTAAAGGGACAGCGCTTCAGGAAGAGGTGGCACCGAAGCGGAGACTTGGTGACACGGGTTGTGTTCTGGGGGGGTGGGGGTGGGTGTGGAATTTATAAAGCAAAATGGCCACATAGAGAAATTGTGAATAAAGTGCAGGTCTGGAGGCATAGCGCTTCATTGAGCTGTCACGGACGCTGCCTCTGGGGACAGAAGAGGTTACTTTTGTTTAGTTTCTCTGAATGCACACGGGTCACTGTCATCCCCACAAGGAGGAGCCTGGGACGTTTCTGCCAGAAGCAGCCAGCATGCTTCATTAGGAAAAATGATTGTAAAGCAGCAAAGGCCAGCTGGGGTTGGTAGGAGGAAAACACAGGCAAGCAGGACTTCAAAGGGTGGGAACAGAGGGGTGAGCCGTTCAGGGGCTGTAATTTATGAGGGGAGGGAGGCCGAGGGCAGCAGCTGCTTCTAGAACCTTTGTACTTCTGTCACCCGTGTACGTCATAGGCGGCTCTCTGGGCCCTCCTGCGTCATCCGGGAGGTGACGGGAAGGGCCTGGGGTTGCCCAGAGGGCACAGAGCCCCACGGGTGGGCGGGAGGGGTGCTGGGAACAGAGGCGGGCTCTCCCCACCCCAGCCTCCCTCCCTGGGGCCAGCTTGGGGGTGGGGACGTCCTCCCGCTTCCCCAAACTGGAATTAAACCTTCAGAAAGTCACCTGGCTTTCCCGTCCTGGGCGTCAGTTCTAGGTAGGACTCCGCAAGGCCGTGGAAATGATGCTGAGACCGACAGGAATGGGTGCGGGGAAGATGCTTTAGTCCCACAACAGGATGGGAGTTTCCATGGAAACTGCTGCTCTGCCCCTCTCTCTCGGCCGCACCCCTGCCTCCTGCCTCTCCTTCCCTCTGCTCTGCCATCCCGGGGGTCCCGGGGCCCAGGCTCCTGATCTTAAACCAGGTCCTAGTGCCCTTGAATAATCTCTCTCGCGTTTCACAAACACATTTTTAAAGAGTAGCTGATGCTCTAGAATAGCCTCCCCGCTGCCACTTCCTCCTGCCTCCCCCCACTTCCCCTCCAGGCCCCTCCCCATCTGCCCAGCCCCCCACGGTTATACAGTACTACTTCCGAGCAGCGGCTGGCACCCTGATGGTCCCTCACCCAGGCCTCTCTCTCCCCCTTTGCCCGCCTACGCGCCACTGGCACCCCCGGGCCAGCTCCTTGCCTGCTGTTCTGCTCCTTTATGTTGACTGAGACCAGTTCACACTCTGTACTGTTCTCCATTTAAAGCTCTACATCCACAGACTTGCCCAACCATCACCACCTTCAATTTCAGAACATTTTTTTAATTCAAGTATAATTGATTTACAAGGTTGTGTTCATTTCTGCTGTACAGCACAGTGATTCAGTTATGCATATATACACATTCTTTTTCATATTCTTTTCCATTATGGTTTATCACAGGATATTGAATATAGTTCCCTGTGCTCTACAGTAGGACCTGTTGTTTATCCATCCTACAGATAATAGTTTGCATCTGCTAACCCCAGACTCCCAATCCGTCCCTCCCTCACCCCCGCTTGGCAACCACAGGTCAGGTCTGTTCTTTATGTCTGTGAGTCTGTTTCTGGTTCATAAAAGTTCAGAACATTTTTCTGTCACCCCCAGAAGAAACCCTGGAGCCCTTAGCAGTCACCCACACTTCTCCCCAACCCCTCAGACCCAGGCAACCGCTAAGCTACATTCTGTCTTTGTTTTCCCTGTAAACATACACCTCTGTTTTCACCTTCTCTCTGAACCCCTAGTCCAGGCCCTTTGTCTCTGGTCCCCCACCCCTGCCCCCCCTCTAAAAGTACAGCTCTGATTTCAGATTGTGTGGCTTCTACTGAAAGCCTTCTGATTCTCTTACAGGGAAGTGCATATGCCTTACCTGACTAAAGGCTGCTGCCTGGACTTGTATCCTAGCCTAGCCTGCTGTCCACCTGGCCCACCCCAGGGGGTCCAGGTTCCCCACAGGCTGTCTCACTTCCTCATAACTCACACCCCCCTCACACCCTGTCTGTATCTGGTTGTAGTTTCTGGAGGTCAGGACCAACGTTTCCTTATTTTCACAATTCTCGTTTCCAGATCTGGCGCTCAGTGTCAGCTGAGCCGTCACCAATACCATCAGTCTGAATGTGGGGAGAATTTGAATTTTTGTCTGACCTCACTTGTTCCCCAGCCACTCACAGGTCCCTGTCGTCCTGCCCTCCCATCTGGCAGGTCTGGTTTTGCAGGGAGCCAGCGGAGCCCGCACTGTCCGTAGCAGGGGCTGTAAGATATGAAGGAGTAATTCGTCCTTGTCTGCCTCCCCCTCAGGAGCCCTGTCCTCCTCCCAGCTGGATTCCTGCTGAGGTCAGTGGGAGCCAACGCAGACTCTAGGAGATGGGCAGCCCGATAAGAGAGCAGGAGTCAGCCCCGGAGGGTTAGCTCCACTTCTGGGCACTAATCAATCTTCAGTGAATTTCCCTGGAACACAGACAGGAGTGGGGGAGGGGTGAGTAGGAGAGTTTAGAATTTTTTTTTTTGAAAACTTGGTCCAGACATTTATGTACTGTACTTAATGAGGGCAAAAATGACGCTGCAATTAAATGTATACTGTGTCAGTTTAAAATGCCAGGAATTTAAATGCAACTTTGAGCAACTTAGGTTTAAGGATTAACTTGAGGACAGGGCAGAGTTTCTAAGCACAACTTGCAAAGGCCCAGGTGAATTCAAGACATAGACAGTTGACCCTTGAACAACATGGGTCCGCCTAGATGTGGATTTTTTTTCCACAGTGGATACTACAGAACTACATGATCTGCGGTTGGTTGAATCTGTGGTTACAAGGAAGCCGCCTTTATGCTGTAGGCCCATGATAAATTCTACTTGGATTTTCACCTGCATGGAGGGTCGGGGAGCCCCTGACCCCCTCGTCGTTCAGGGGTCAACCGTAATTGCCACAAATTATAAAGAGTGGACAGAGCGTTTACAAATCATGGTTGAGGCTTTGATTTTGATGTCGTTATCTGTCACCGTGGCTTTCAGCTTAGAGAGGATCAAATGGTTTTATTTCGTGTCAGACTGTCCCCTTACCTGGTGATGACTTTTCTCCTCCAGGCTGCGATGTGGACTTAATGAGGATCTAAGTTTTGCGGGGTTTCCCCATCTTTTACAGGATGGGGCTTTGGGTTCCTTTTGGGGTAGAATGCTTTGACCTGGGGGACCCCTTGATTGGTGTTCACGGGGGTGAAGGCTGAGTATGATTTTAAAGTTGTCATTTTCTCTTGTTTGTTGTTGTGATTATTATTATTGCTGTTCTTAAGGCTGCAGTGAACATTCTACCTGTGCTTAGCACCTTTAAGGGCAGTGTTTCCCAAACTCTGTTCCCTGGAACACTCATTAGGTACACCTTCAGCGGCCAAATAAGTTTGGAAAATTGCTGCATACCTTGCGTTTCCCTTGAAGATTTACACCATAGAGTAATTAGCTTTTTAAAGGCTCTGGGAATTCGTGCAGGGGAACTCTAGGTAGCCTAGCAGTTCCTAAATTTGTTCGCTGACCTAACGCCTATTTCCAGTCACCTTTATGAATTCCCAGTTCTGTGGGCGCACCTTGAGAAAGTCGGCCTCAGGGTCAGTTCTTACAAGGAGCATTATGGGGGCAAAGCATGTGATCGTTGATAAAGCTCGAGTCCTGGACCAGATATTTGATCGTCATGGCTGGGAACCCTGACCTTCGCTGTGTTCCAGGAAGGGGCTTCTGGGGTCCAGGCTGGCCTCCCATCCCTGACTCCTTTCAGTTCATCATCCATCCAGCATGTACATTCGGGGCTGCAGGGACCATGGGGAGTAAAGAAACGTCTCTTATTGTATTTATGGAGGAGGATGGTGCGCAGGTGGGCTGTGCTTCCACTCGGGAGGGGTCACTGCTTTTGCAACTCTTGGCTGGCGGTGTGGATCTGCAGGTCCCGGGCCCTGAAGACCCAGCGCTGGCCGAGCGGTAGCAGTGAGCTGGGTGCCCCATGGGCCACGGGTTGACCCTGATCCATGCATGTGCTCTCGTGCCGTCCTGGTGGGACCAGGAGCCGCCTGGGTGATACGAGGCAGGATGTGGCCGAGGAACAGGAAGAGTTGATGTGCCCATCACGCGGCCGAGCCCCCGACCTGCAGATCAACCCCCTGTGCCCAGACCACCTGAGCCCATGGCCTTTCTGGGTTGTATCTCCTCTTGTCATTTGCCCAGTCCAGGTTTTCCCTCACCAGTAGGGACCATAACCCTGTTGAAGGCAGAACGGGTCAAATTTTTCTTGCATCCATGACAGCACTTTGCACCGAGCTGAGTCCATAGGACGGTACGACCTGTGGGTGGTTTCTGGGAGCCCAGCGATGGCCCTGGCGTATGAGAGTCAACTGAGTTACCTGCCACCGAGTAAGCCCCCCAAGGGTGGCGAAATAATAAAACGATATTTGTATATTTTGTCGACAAGTTCAAACACTTTTTAAAAAATACTGTAGTTTCAATATCATATGATATCACTTATGTGTGGAATCTAAAAAAATGGGACAATTTAACTTATTTACAAAACAGAAATACACTCACAGACAGAACACAAAAATGGTTACTGAAGAGGAAAGTGGGGGGTTAAATTAGGAGTTTGGAATTAACACATACAAGCTACTATATGTAAAATAGATAAACAACAAGGACATACAGTATAGCACAGGGAACTATATTCACATCTTATAATAACCTATAATGGAAAAGAATCTGAAAAAGAATATGTATATATGCATATATATATATACACATGTATGTGTGTGTAACTTCATCACTTTGCTGTACACCTGAAACTAACACAACATTGTAAATTAACTATACTTCAATTTAAACATGGTTTAAAAAATACTATAGTTTCTTCTCCTCCCTTTTATAACTTCCTGATGAAATTTGAATTTTTATTTATTTTTTACATCTTTATTGGAGTATAATTGCTTTACAATGGGTGTTAGTTTCTGCTTTATAACAAGGTGAATCAGTTATACATATACATATGTTCCCATATCTCTTCCCTCTTGCATCTCCCTCCCTCCTACCCTCCCTATTCCACCCCTCTAGGTGGTAACAAAGCACTGAGCTGATCTCCCTGTGCTACACGGCTGCTTCCCACTAGCTATTTTACGTTTGGTAGTGTATATATGTCCATGCCACTCTCTCACTTTGTCCCAGCTTACCCTTCCCCCTCCCCATATCCTCAAGTCCCTTCTCTAGTAGGTCTGTGTCTTTATTCCCATCTTACCCCTAGGTTCTTCATGACATTTTTTTTTTCTTAGATTCCATATATATATGTTAGCATACGGTATTTGTCTTTCTCTTTCTGACTTACTTCACTCTGTATGACAGAGTCTAGGTCCATCCACCTCACTACAAATAACTCAGTTTCGTTTCTTTTTATGGCTGAGTAATATTCCATTGTATATATGTGCCACATCTTCTTTATCAGTTCATCTGATCATGGGCACCTAGGTTGCTTCCATGTCCTGGCTATTGTAAATAGAGCTGCAATGAACATTTTGGTACATGACTCTTTTTGAATTATGGTTTTCTCAGGGTATATGCCCAGTAGTGGGATTGCTGGGTCATATGGTACTTCTATTTGTAGTTTTTTAAGGAACCTCCATACTGTTCTCCATAGTGGCTGTACCAATTCACATTCCCACCAGCAGTGCAAGAGAGTTCCCTTTTCTCCACACTCTCTCCAGCATTTATTGTTTCTAGATTTTTTAATGATGGCCATTCTGACCGATGTGAGATGATATCTCATTGTAGTTTTGATTTGCATTTCTCTAATGAGTAATGATGTTGAGCATTCTTTCATGTGTTTGTTGCAATCTGTATATCTTCTATGGAGAAATGTCTGTTTAGACCTTCTGCCCATTTTTGGATTGGGTTGTTTGTTTTTTTGTTACTGAGCTGCATGAGCTGCTTGTAAATTTTGGAGATTAATCCTTTGTCAGTTGCTTCATTTGCAAATATTTTCTCCCATTCTGAGGGTTGTCTTTTGGTCTTGTTTATGGTTTCCTTTGTTGTGCAAAAGTTTTGAAGTTTCATTAGGTCCCATTTGTTTATTTTTGTTTTTATTTCCATTTCTCTAGGAGGTGGGTCAAAAAGGATCTTGCTGTGATTTATGTCATAGAATGTTCTGCCTATGTTTTCCTCTAAGAGTTTGATAGTTTCTGGCCTTACATTTAGGTCTTTAATCCATTTTGAGCTTATTTTTGTGTATGGTGTTAGGGAGTGTTCTAATCTCATACTTTTACATGTACCTGTCCAGTTTTCCCAGCACTACTTATTGAAGAGGCTGTCCTTTCTCCACTGTACATTCCTGCCTCCTTTATCAAAGATAAGGTGACCATATGTGACCATGTGTGTGTGGGTTTATCTCTGGGCTTTCTATCCTGTTCCATTGATCTATCTTTCTGTTTTTGTGCCAGTACCGTACTGTCTTGATTACTGTAGCTTTGTAGTATAGTCTGAAGTCAGGGAGCCTGATTCCTCCAGCTCCATTTTTCGTTCTCAAGATTGCTTTGGCTATTTGGGATCTTTTGTGTTTCCATACAAATTGTGAAATTTTTTGTTCTAATTCTGTGAAAAATGCCAGTGGTAGTTTGATAGGGATTGCGTTGAATCTGTAGATTGCTTTGGGTAGTAGAGTCATTTTCACAATGTTGATTCTTCCATTCCAAGAACATGGTATATCTCTTCATCTATTTGTATCATCATTAATTCCTTTCATCAGTGTCTTATAATTTTCTGCATACAGGTCTTTTGTCTCCTTAGGTAGGTTTATTCCTAGATATTTTATTATTTTTGTTGCAGTGGTAAATGGGAGTGTTTTCTTAATTTCACTTTCAGATTTTTCATCATTAGTGTATAGGAATGCCAGAGATTTCTGTGCATTAATTTTGTATCCTGCTACTTTACCAAATTCATTGATTAGCTCTAGGAGTTTTCTGGTAGCATCTTTAGGATTCTCTATGTATAGTATCATGTCATCTGCAAACAGTGACGGCTTTACTTCTTTTCCGATTTGGATTTCGTTTATTTCTTTTTCTTCTCTGATTGCTGTGGCTAAAAATTCCAAAACTATGTTGAATAATAGTGGTGAGAGTGGACAACCTTGTCTTGTTCCTGATCTTAGTGGAAATGGTTTCAGTTTTCCACCACTGAGGATGATGTTGGCTGTGGGTTTGTCATATATGGCCTTTATTATGTTGAGGACAGTTCCCTCTATGCCTAATTTCTGCAGGGTTTTTATCATAAATGGGTGTTGAATTTTGTTGAAAGCTTTCTCTGCATCTATTGAGATGACCATATGGTTTTTCTCCTTCAATATGTTAATATGGTGTATCACATTGATTGATTTGCGTATATTGAAGAATCCTTGCATTCCTGGAATAAACCCCACTTGATCATGGTATATGATCCTCTTAATGTGCTGCTGGATTCTGTCTGCAAGTATTTTGTTGAGGATTTTTGTATCTATGTTCATCAGTGATACTGGCCTGTAGTTTTCTTTCTTTGTGACATCCTTGTCTGGTTTTGGTATCAAGGTGATGGTGGCCTTGTAGAATGAGTTTGGTAGTGTTCCTCCCTCTGCTACATTTTGGAAGAGTTTGAGAAGGATAGGTGTTAGCTCTTCTCTAAATGTTTGATAGAATTCACCTGTGAAGCCATCTGGTCCTGGGCTTTTGTTTGTTGGAAGATTTTTAATCACAGTTTCAATTTCAGTGCTTGTGATTTGGTCTGTTCATATTTTCTATTTCTTCCTGATTCAGTCTTGGCAGGTTGTGCATTTCTAAGAATTTGTCCATTTCTTCCAGGTTGTCCATTTTATTGGCATAGAGTTGCTTGTAGTAATCTCTCATGATCTTTTGTATTTCTGCAGTGTCATTTGTTACTTCTCCTTTTTCATTTCTAATTCTATTGATTTGAGTCTTCTCCGTTTTTTTTCTTGATAAGTCTGGCTAATGGTTTATCAATTTTGTTTATCTTCTCAAAGAACCAGCTTTTAGTTTTATTGATCTTTGCTATCGTTTCCTTCATTTCTTTTTCATTTATTTCTGATCTGATTTTTATGATTTCTTTCCTTCTGCTAACTTTGGGGTTTTTTTGTTCTTTCTCTGTTTGCTTTAGGTGCAAGGTTAGGTTGTTTATTTGAGATGTTTCCTGTTTCTTAAGGTAGGATTATATTGCTATAAACTTCCCTCTTAGAACTGCTTTTGCTGCATCCCATAGGTTTTGGGTCGTCGTGTCTCCATTGTCATTTGTTTCTAGGTATTTTTTGATTTCCTCTTTGATTTCCTCAGTGATCACTTCATTATTAAGTAGTGTATTGTTTAGCCTCCATGTGTTTGTATTTTTTATGGATCTTTTCCTGTAATTGATATCTAGTCTAATAGTGTTGTAGTCGGAAAAGATACTTGATACAATTTCAATTTTCTTAAATTTACCAAGGCTTGATTTGTGACCCAAGATATGATCTATCCTGGAGAGTGTTCCATGAGCACTGGAGAAGAAAGTGTATTTTGTTGTTTTTGGATGGAATGTCCTATAAATATCAGTTAAGTCCATCTTGTTTAATGTATCATTTAAAGCTTGTGTTTCCTTATTTATTTTCATTTTGGATGATCTGTCCATTGGTGAAAGTGGGGTGTTAAAGTCCCCTAATATGAATGTGTTACTGTCAATTTCCCCTTTTATGGCTGTTAGTATTTGCCTTATGTATTGAGGTGCTCCTATGTTGGGTGCATAAATATTTACAATTGTTATATCTTCTTCTTGGATCAATCCCTTGATCATTATGTAGTGTCCTTCTTTGTCTCTTCTAATAGTCTTTATTTTAAAGTGTATTTTGTCTGATTTGAGAATTGCTACTGCAGCTTTCATTTGATTTCCATTTGCGTGGAATATTTTTTTCCATCCCCTTACTTTTAGTCTGTATGTGTCTCTAGGTCTGAAGTGGGTCTCTTGTAGGCAGCGTATATATGGGCCTTTTTTTGGTATCCATTTAGCCAGTCTGTGGCTTTTGGTGGGAGCATTTAATCCATTTACATTTAAGATAATTATTGATATGTATGTTCCTATTCCCATTTTCTTAATTGTTTTGGGTTCGTTATTGTAGATCTTTTCCTTCTCTTGTGTTTCTTGCCTAGAGAAGTTCCTTTAGCAGTTGTTGTAGAGCTGGTTTGGTGGTGCTGAACTCTCTCAGCTTTTGCTTGTCTGTAAAGGTTTTAATTTCTCCATCGAATCTGAATGAGATCCTTGCTGGGTAGAGTAATCTTGGTTGTAGGTTTTTCTCCTTCATCACTTTAAATATGTCCTGCCAGTCCCTTCTGGCTTGCAGAGTCTCTGCTGAAAGATCAGCTGTTAACCTTATGGGGATTCCCTTGTGTGTTATTTGTTGTTTTTCCCTTGCTGCTTTTAATATATTTTCTGTGTATTTAATTTTTTTTTTTTTTTTTTTTTTTTGCGGTACATGGGCCTCTCACTGTTGTGGCCTCTCCCATTGTGGAGCACAGGCTCCGGACACGCAGGCTCAGCGGCCATGGCTCACGGGCCCAGCCGCTCCGCGGCATGTGGGATCTTCCCGGACCGGGGCACAAACCCGTGTCCCCTGCATCGGCAGGCGGACTCTCAACCACTGCGCCACCAGGGAAGCACTGTGTATTTAATATTTGACAGTTTGATTAATATGTGTCTTGGTGTGTTTCTCCTTGGATTTATCCTGTATGGGACTCTCTGTGCTTCCTGGACTTGAGTAACTATTTCCTTTTCCATATTAGGGAAGTTTTCAACTATAATCTCTTCAAATATTTTCTCATTCCCTTCTTTTTCTCTTCTTCTTCTGGAACCCCTATAATTTGAGTGTTGGTGCGTTTACTGTTGTCCCAGAGGTCTCTGAGACTGTCCTCAGTTCTTTTCATTCTTTTTTCTTTGTTCTGCCTGCAGTAGTTATTTCCACTATTTTATCTTCCAGGTCACTTATCCGTTCTTCTGCCTCAGTTATTCTGCTATTGATCCCTTCTAGAGAATTTTTAATTTCATTTATTATGTTGTTCATTGTTGCTTGTTTCCTCTTTAGTTCTTCTAGGTCCTTGTTAAATGTTTCTTGAATTTTCTCTATTCTATTTGCAAGATTTTGGATCATCTTTACTATCATTATTCTGAATTCTTTTTCAGGTAGACTGCCTATTTCCTCTTCATTTGTTAGATCTGGTGGGTTTTTAATCTTGCTCCTTCTTTTGCTGTGTGTTTTTCTGTCTTCTCATTTCGCTTATCTTACTATGTTTGGGGTCTCCTTTTCGCAGGCTGCAGGTTCGTAGTTCCCGTTGTTTTTGGTGTCTGTCCCCAGTGGCTAAGGTTGGTTCGGTGGGTTGTGTAGGCTTCCTGGTGGAGGGGACTGATGCTTGTGTTCTGGTGGATGAGGCTGGATGTTATCTTTCTGGTGGGCAGGTCCACGTCTGGTGGTGTGTTTTGGGGTGTCTGTGACCTTATTATGATTTTAGGCAGCCTCTCTGCTAATGGGTGGGGTTGTGTTCCTGTCTTGCTAGTTGTTTGGCATAGGGTGTCCAGCACTGTAGCTTGCTTGTTGTTGGGTGAATCTGGGTCCTGGTGTTGAGATGGAGATCTGGGAGATTTTCGCCATTTGATATTATGTGCAGCTGGGAGGTCTCCTGTGGACCAGTGTCCTGAAGTTGGCTCTCCCACCTCAGAGGCACAGCACTGACTCGTGGCAGCAGCACCAAGAGCCTTTCATCCACACGGCTCAGAATAAAAGGGAGAAAAAGTAGAAAGAAAGAGGATAAAATAAAATAAAGTAAGATAAAATAAAAGTTATTAAAATAAAAAATAATTATTAAGAAAAAAAATTTTTTTAATTAAAAGCAAAACTAAACAAAAACGAACAGACAGGACCCTAGGACAAATGGTGGAAGCAAAGCTATACAGACAAAATCTCACACAGAAGCATACACATACACACTCACAAAAAGAGGAAAAGGGAAAAAATAATAAATCTTGCTCTCAAAGTCCACCTCCTCAATTTAGGATGACCCGTTGTCTATTTAGGTATTCTACAGATGCAGGGTACATCAAGTTGATTGTGGTGATTTAATCCGCTGCTCCTGAGGCTGCTGGGAGAGATTTCCCTTTCTCTTCTTTGTTCGCACAGCTCCCGGGGTTCAGCTTTGGATTTGGCCCCGCCTCTGCGTGTAGGTCGCGGGAGGGCGTCTGTTCTTCGCTCAGACAGGACGGGGTTAAAGGAGCAGCTGCTTCGGGGGCTCTGGCTCACTCAGACTGGGGAAAGGGAGGGGCACGGAGTGCGGGGTGGGCCTGCGGCGGCAGAGGCCACCGTGACGTTGCACGAGCCTGAGGCGCGCCGTGCGTCCTCCCGGGGAAGTTGTCCCTGGATCCTGGGACCCTGGCAGTGGCGGGCTGCACAGGCTCCCAGGAGGGGGGTGTGGACAGTGACCTGTGCTCGCACACAGGCTTCTTGGTGGCGGCAGCAGCAGCCTTAGCGTCTTATGCCCGTCTCTGGGGTGCGCGCTGTTAGCCGTGGCTCGCGCCCGTCTCTGGAGCTCCTTTAAGCAGCGCTCTGAATCCCCTCTCCTCCCGCACCAGGAAACAAAGAGGGAAGAAAAAGTCTCTTGCCTCTTAGGCAGCTCCACATTTTTCCCGGACTCCTTCCCGGCTAGCCGTGGTGCACTAACCCCTGCAGGCTGTGTTCACGCCGCCAACCCCAGTCCTCTCCCTGGGATCTGACCGAAGCCCGAGCCTCAGCTCGCAGCCCCCGTCCGCCCCGGCGGGTGAGCAGACAAGCCTCTCGGGCTGGTGAGTGCCGGTCGGCACAGATCCTCTGTGCGGGAATCTCTCTGCTTTGCCCTCCGCACCGCTGTGGCTGTGCTCTCCTCCGCGGCTCCAAAGCTTCCCCCCTCCGCCACCCGCAGTCTCCGCCCGCGAAGGGGCTTCCTAGTATGTGGAAATCTTTCCTCCTTCACAGCTCCCTCCCACTGGCGCAGGTCCCGTCCCTATTCTTTTGTCTCTGTTTATTCTTTTTTCTTTTGCCCTACCCAGGTACGTGGGGAGTTTCTTGCCTTTTGGGAGGTCTGAGGTCTTCTGCCAGCGTTAAGTGGGTGTTCTATAGGAGCAGTTCCACGTGTAGATGTATTTCTGATGTATCTGTGGGGAGGATGGTGATCTCCGCGTCTTACTCTAACGCCATCTTCCCCCTCTCCCGCCCATCTCCTCACTTTGATATCTGTGAAGAATTCTCTCTTTTTTTTTTTTAATTTATTTATTTTTGGCTGCGTTGGGTCTTCGTTGCTGTGCACGGGCTTCTCATTGTGGTGACTTCTCTTGTTGCGGAGCACGGGCTTCAGTAGTTGTCGCATGCGGGCTCAGTAGTCGTGGCTCGCAGGCTCTAGAGCACAGGCTCAGTAGTTGTGGTGCACGGGCTTGGTTGCTCCGCGGCATGTGGGATCTTCCTGGACCGGGGCTTGAACCTGTGTCCCCTCCACTGGCAGGCGGATTCTTAACCACTGTGCCACCAGGAAAGCCCCCAAAATTCTCTTGATTATTTAAAAGCAAGATCCTCAAGTACTATGTATGGTAAGAGCGTTTTTCTGAGAGCATTGTTGTGGGTTGCATGAATCAGTATTATTCAGTATTATGAGTAACAGAACTTTGGAGTGATGTATTAATGTATGTCTTATTCCTAAGGGAGGTTGTTTTATAACTTTTCTCCTTCTCATGGACTGCAGAGAAATACCAAAGGTGACGTGACTTGCCTAAAATCCCACGGGAACTTGTCAGAGAAAGCTGAGCTCAGGGCCCCTTTGACGTAAGGGCAGTGTACTCACGCCATCTCGTTGTGTTTTTACCAGGTACTTTGTGATGTGAACCCCTGCTTCTTACCTCCTTCCCAGAGGGATTTAGGACAGAGACAAAACTCATGTCACAAACAAAATAATTCCTCCATAAGTTTGGAATGCTCCCCTGTGAAGCTCTGAAAATGTGTTTTTAAAAAGCGGGGCGTGGGTTTGCTTATTGTAAAGTCTGTAGGAATGTCTGCGGTTCCCCTCTCACCCAGATGTTGATTCTGAGGATTAGAGTCCTCAGTTGGTGGCATGTTGTTGTAAGTTTGAGGCAGGCGTGAGCGTGAACGTCGTGGGGTGCTGTCCGTGGACTTGGAGCGTCCCCCGATCTCTGTTCTTGGCACTGTACCTGGACTCCTGTGGTGTCATCTCATTGCTGTGATCAAGTATTTCAGTGCGTTTGAAATGAATGATTGCAAAGCGACTCAAGAATAATAATAGGTCAGGCAGTTTTCATCTCTTTCGTATTTCCTACGAGGCGGTCTTTGTGCTAGCCAAACCCGGATCCGAATCCCTCGCTCGGGGTGGGCAGTCTGTTAAAATGCAGATTCCTGGGCCCCAGCCCAGACCCATCAGCTTGGCACCTCGGAGGGTGGGGCTCTGGGATTTGCATCTTTAGCAGGTTCCCTGGGTGATTCCTAGGCACGGATAAGTCTGAGAATTACTACTGAGGATCCTCAGAACAGTGTCTTTGAAAAGGTTCCCGGGGGAATGGCTGCTTCTATTGCACGTGTTTTGTGGGAATCGGCCCCTAGGGTCACTTGGAGGCTCGGTGCCCCTCGTGACATCTGTCTACATCTGCAGACACGGCAGGGCACTTGGATCCACTGAAGGCTTTCCCAGCATTATGTTCGCATAACCCTCCAGCAGACTGATTTCTCACTGCTTGCTCCTCAGACTGGAGGGCGACAGTATGGAACCCCCGTGAGCCCCCATGGGTTCCAGGGCTGCCTGTTCCCTCCTCCTGTGTCGCCAGGACCGTGCTCTCACTCCCCAGCCTGTTTTCCCCTTGTCCTTCCCTCCTTACCACTCAGGCAAGGTTTCTCCCCCTTAGACAGGTGTCTGGGGGCTGAGTAAATCCCAAGGCAAGTACCAAGGGCCCAGAGGGCTGAGGAGAGGGGAACAGCGCGTGGCGGAGGATGGTGGGCTCCCAGGGGGACATCGCAGCCCTCAGGGCCAGCAGGAGGAAAGGCGGGGTGCCCAGGGCGTGTTTGGGAGCTCCGTACAGAGGGAGAGCCTGGATGCAGGGAGCGCAGGTCGTCTGACCCTCGCGGTCCACGGCAGGAGCATCTCTGAAAAAATGTCCTCACTCCTCTCCTCTTCCACACCCTTCCTTTCCTCCTGCCCGTGCTGCCGCCACCCGCTCGCAGACACCGGGGGTCAGGAGAGCAAGCGTATGGGCACCTGCACGGCTGCTCCAATGCACCCCGAGCCAAACCCTGACCGGTGACCGCCCTCAGGGCTCCCGCGAACACACACCCACCCCGTGGGAAGAGCCGCGTGTCTCGTGGGGCTGGAGCCTGTGCTGACACCTGCTTTCCGTCTCCCCTTCAAAGGCCTTCTCACAGGCTCTGCCAGGCCAGCCTCTGCCCCCCACATGGGCCTGTTAACAGACTGTGCAGGCTGCGAAAATCGGGGGAAATTCCAACAGGCAGCATGTCATCGAGTTTGACACTCCTGTAGTCCAGTGGGCTGCAGAGTTTGAGGCCTGAGTCGATAGACACACGTACATTCAAACCACATTCTTTTGGTGCCAGTGAAAGTCCTAATAAAGTGAGAGTGAACTGTTTATCTCTGGGGGAAGTATGGACTGAAATACAAATTTTTTTTTTTTTTTTTTTTTTTTTTTTTTGGCCACACTGTGCAGCATGTGGGATCTTAGTTCCCTGACCAGGGATTGAGCCCACGCCCCCTGCATTGGAAGAGTGGAGTCTTAACCACTGGACCACGAGGGAAGTCCCTCAAATATAAATCTTAAAATAAGGGATGTACTGGCTAGTGGTAGATCAGTAATACCTTAAAAAAACAAAACATTTTAACCATTTGTAAATGCTTTTCCTTTTAAGTTTCAAATTAAATTTAAATTGTATGCACAGCCTAAACAATGTTTAGCTTCACAAACTTTCTCACAAAGCAGACATCTCAATTTCAGAGGCCGTGCCCCAGCGCCCAGGCACCAAGGGAAAGGGGAGTTCTAAGCAATGATATCAGTTTGTCAGTGTCAGCAGATTGTGTACCCAACTTGCTGTGTTTTTTTGTCATTGCAGGTGATTTTTAAAGCCAAGTCAAAATATTCTCCCGAATTACTCAAATACCGGTAAGTTCACCCCCCGCCCCCCACCCCCCGGGACATTTCTCTGTGTTACAGCAGGTGACCTCGAGGTTTGCACACATCACTCCTCTGTGAGCTGCCCGAAACCGGCCTGCTTGCCGGGTGTTGCGTTCACTGCTCACTGAATCACCGCTTAGCAGGCCTTGCAGCATGTTGGCCATGATTAGAAGAAACAAGAGTGTGGTAGGGACTTCCCTGGCGGCCCAGTGGTTAAGACTCCCAGCTTCCACTGCAGGGGGCGTGGGTTTGATCCGTGGTCGGGGAACTAAGATCCCACATGCCGTGTGGCATGGCCAAAAAAGAAACAAGAGTCTGGTGCCTTTCCTAACCAGGGAGAACGGAGAGGGGAAATAAGTCCAAGTCATGCATGCTGCATCTAAACCTTTCCGAGGCGCTTGCGAGGTCAAGGGCCTCAGCAGAAGGAAGGCGAGCTCCCTAAAGATGCCCACGGGGCCAGACATCCCCCTTCCTCCCCTCTGGGTGCAGGTGCAGCTCTGGTAGAGCCTTGTCCCCAGGCCCTGCCCCCTCCCCCTGGTGGCCTGACCCCCCAGTCCCTGGCTGCCGACTGCTGGCGGGCTCTGTTTCTGGAACTCACCAGTGAGGCCCATGCAGGGCTGAGCAGGAGAGGCGTATAATCTGGAAGGGGAGGCTTTAAATCACATGCCGAATTGATGGCAGGAGGTAGATATGCATGTTTTTCCTGGGGGTGCGGGGCGGGTCCATCGCTTTCCCCAAGTTTTCAAAGAGGCCTATTGACTTCCCAGCAGCAAAGAACCCCAGTGGCTTCAAGAATGGTCAGCCTTGGGGGACTTCCCTGGGGCCGGGGTGGTGGTGGTGGGATGAATTGGGAGATTGGGATTGACATGTATACACTAATATGTATAAAATAGAGAACTAATAAGAACCTGCTGTATAGAAAAAAACATAAAACAAAATTCAAGAATGGTCAGCCTTGGGCAGAGGGGGAAGGGAGACAAGGTGTTCAGAAGGTGTGAGATGGGCACCATGTGAGCCAAGGTGTCCTGATTTCCCTGCCTGGGAGAGCTCGGCTGCCTAGGTAAACATTTCTGGAAAGGTGGCTTTGGCCACCTACCTTCTAGAGTCGAAATGAAATTTTAGTTATTTTGTTACTTTACAAACATGTAAAAATGTATACATATTTTATTTAAACATGTATCATCTTAAATTTACAAAGACTTTTATTTAAAATTCTGAAAGTATATGTTTTTCTTCTTTTTTTTTTTTTTTTTTTCGGTATGCGGGCCTCTCACCGCTGTGGCCTCTCCCACTGCGGAGCACAGGCTCCGGACGCGCAGGCTCAGCGGCCACGGCTCACGGGCCCAGCCGCTCCGCGGCATATGGGATCCTCCCAGACTGGGGCACGAACCTGTGTCCCCTGCATCGGCAGGTGGACCCTCAACTACTGTGCCACCAGGGAAGCCCTGGAAGTGTATGTTTTGATCCTCCTTTTGTATCCCAGGAAGCTGAAGTTCAGAAAGTTAGGTGATAGTACATGGGCCAAGATACAAGTGATGAGACTTGCGTGCTGTGTGTTTGTTTTTGTTTTTCATCTGATCTTGATGTTTCCCTTCAATGCTTTTTTAAAAAAATTTACTTATTTATTTTTGGCTGCGTTGGGTTCTCGTTGCTGTGTGCGGGCTTTCTCTAGTTGCGGCAAACGGGGGCTACTCTTCATTGCGGTGCGCGGGCTTCTCATTGCGGTGGCTTCTCTTGTTGTGGAGCACGGGCTCTAGGTGTGTGGGCTTAAGCAGTTGTGGCACGTGGGCTCAGTAGTTGTCACTTGCGGGCTCTAGAGCGCAGGTTCAGTAGTTGTGGCGCACGGGCTTAGTTGCTCCGCGGCATGTGGGATCTTCCCAGACCAGGGCTTGAACCCGCATCCCCTGCATTGGCAGGCGGATTTTTAACCACTGCGCCACCAGGGAAGCCCTTCACTGCTTTTTAAAAAAATTTTATTGAGGTATATTTGATTTACGATGTGTTAATTTCTGCTGTACCGCAAAGTGACTCCGTTATACATATACACATTCTTTTTCATATTCGTCTCCATTATGGTTTATCACAGGATATTGAAAATAGTTCCTTGTACTATACAGTAGGACCTTGTTTATCCGTTCTGTATGTAATAGCTTGCATCTGCTAGTCCCAAACTCCCAATCCATCCCTCCCCCAACCCACCTTGACAATCACAAGTCTGTTCTCTGTGTCTGTCCCTTCACTACTTTTGAGGAGTTCAGTTCATGTTTCTGCCAGACTATTTGTCTGGGACTTCAGAGTCTACCATGGAATGATGTTGCTTCTAAGAAGGACAGTTTAAAGTAGCAATATTTTACAGCCAGCCCTCCGTATCCACAGATTCCACACCTGCAGATCTGGAGGGTGGGAGGGGGCTGACAGTCCCTTATGTGACATGTACGACACTATTCTCTGTAGTGGACTTGAGCATCCTTGGATTTTGGTATTGGCTGGTGATCCTGGAAGCTGTCCCTTGCAGATACCGGGGGACAGCTGTATTAGGAAAACTTGGGGACGTGCAGGAGGAGGAACATTAGAAATTAAGCTTGCACATGGGCCTCAGTGGAGGCTGTTTGGAACGTGAGTCGACTTGGACAGAGGCAGTGGCTCGAGACAAGCGCTTTTTTTTTTTTTTTTTTTTTGTGGTACGCGGGCCTCTCACTGTTGTGGCCTCTCCTGCTGCGGAGCACAGGCTCCGGATGTGCAGAGGCTCATCCTCTGCGCCACCAGGGAAGCCCGACAAGCGCTTTTAAAAAATATAGATTTCAAGGATTATTTTCACAGATGATTATCATACAGTATTATAATGTATTATGTGCAAAATTCCATTAAAAAACATTTACAAAAGGAAGTACGACACGGTATGTGTTGAGGGTTCTAGATATACAGCAAAAGCTTAGAAAGGGACAAGGTACAAAGCCAACCAAATTAGATGACTATGCATCTTTACACAGTACAATAACATGTTTTTATAACTACCTGTGTTACGTTGATACGAGACCCTCATCCTCTGTGCAAACTGCCCCCCGCCCAAGGAGGTTTCGTAAAACAGAAATTTAACTTCACCACACATTCTACAACGCAGGTGGGCTTTTTGGTGCATTTGCAAACTCCTTTCCAAACTCACGTAATGTGAGTTTCATTGAGTTTATTTAACTCAATGAAACTCACATTACGTGGTTTCTGCCGAAAATAATTGAATGCTGTTTGTTTTGATTTATGTGGAAAAGGAAAAAAAAAAGCATTGTTCTTACGTTTTTTTCCTCGTGGGGTTTTCAAAATTGCTTCCGAAAGCAAATAACATGGGACAGATTCTGCAAATCTCACTGCATATTCACAGTATTTTCAGCATAGGTGGTTCCTTCTATCTCCTTTTCCCACTTCCTTCAAGGAGCCTGAACCAGCAGACTCCACCCCTTAGTCCTCTGTTAGCGTCTGTATTTCCCTCTCCACCTCTCTCTACATTCATTTCTTTCCTCATCCTCAGCATCACTTGGTGAAAACACAAAACAATGCGATACCACTGAGCGTGAATAAGGTGATAACAGTACATCGGATTTCCAAAGGCATTCTGTGGCCAGTGTCAGTAATACATGGCTGTAAGAAACCCAGCAGTCTCTCCCCACAAAGTTGCCCAAACATCCGGTTACAGAAGAGAGACTTTTAAAATGCAGTACTCTCAAATCCAGCAAGAGATTTCTTTTTGCATATTAAATGTTAAAATCACATGCATAATTATAGAATATCTTAAAGTTACAAAAATATTTTAAAAACCAATCCTGACAGTTTACCTGCAACTGCTATAAAAATTTCTATGAAAGATATAAAAACACAAAGGCTCTTCATTAAAAAAAGAAGGAAGGAAGGGAGGGAGGGAGGAATGGATGGAGACACTGAACTGAGAGGTCTTTCATGCACCGCATCGGACAGTCTTCCCAAAAGCCAGCTGTTGAACTCAAGAGCTTGTACCTTAAATGTTTATTTAGTACGTATACATGCACGTGAGCCAACCCAGCACCTGGCTGGGCGTAGGCAGCAAACGATCTTGGGGCACCTGAACCATCAGATGCAATTCTCCAGCTCCGAAGGATGGATCCTACTGTTACATGAACCTCAGCTACCCTGCTTGGGCGTCGTGGCTAAAGGTGCCCTTGGCCACGTCGGCCTGTGGATGGCTCCGTCACTGAACCGAGCGGTCCCCAAGGAGGTGACTGCTTTGCAAGGACGAGCACGTGGAAGCCAGAGAGGCCAAGTTCCTGACTCCGCTCTTTGGATGCGCCGCTGGGAAGCCTCACGTGTCTCCTAGGAGGCGGTGGGCTCTTCTTCCCCGTACTCCTCGGGGTCGGCCCCCTGGAACTTCTGGGCACAGAGCCGACACACGTCCTCTGTGGTGACATCAGGCCGCAGGAGGAGGTTCTTTCCCGCGCAGCCACTGTTGACATCTTGGAATGCAGGCCGGAGGTAATTCTGAGCGTCGTCCACTGAGGGGATGGTCCGGTTGGTGAGACAAGCGCTTTTGAACATGGTCGTACAGGAGCTGTAACTGAGACCGGAGGAGGGAACGTATTTCCCGAGGAAGAGGGTGCAGAGCAGGAGCCATAGGTGCTGTCACCCTGGGGGAAGAAGAGGGGGAAGAGGGACCAGGGGCCTCCAGGGACAGGCTCAGACGGGGGAAGGATGGGGCGAGGGTCACGCCTTTGAGGTCAGTGAGCAGGTGGTGGGAGGACTTGAGGCAGCAGGGGTACCTGCGGAGGAGGTGATGGGGCAGGAGGTGACGCCTTTTTCTAGAAGTTGCTCTTGACGAGGGTGAGGCCTCACTGCTCCCTGGGTGATGTCAGAGGAGAAGCTCAGGGTCCCTTGAATTCTCACAGCGGCTCTTTGAGGCAGGAAGGAAGGATCAGCTCCGTTTCACAGAGGAGGACACGGCAGCCCCGAGCGGCCGAGGACCCGCCTAGCGTCGTGGCTCTGTGACCCCAGCTCTCTGGGTCACGCCCAGCAGATGAGAGCAGAGCTGGGGAGGGTATGGGGGGAGCGGAGGCTCGATGGCTGTCGTGTGACCATTCAAGACAGAGAGGGTGGCCGGGGGCACACACCAGCAGTGTGTCTGGGTGGTGAGCTGGGCCTGGTTGGCTTTTGCTTTCCCTGTCCCCAGTGTCCTCTAGGGGTCCTGTAGTATTTACTGTAGTAAAGAGTAGTAAGAATTTATATCCACCATGGTATTTAAAACATACCCAGGAGGAGTCCTCCGGAAAAGCTGAATGTCCAGATTGTGCTTCTTGCGGAGGCTCATCGCCGTCACGTGTATACAGGGTGTGTGCACATACCACCAAGGGGCCGGGAACGGTAGGGCTGATTCCAGAGGGTTCTGGATGTTTCTAAATTGTGTTCTTCACAAAAGCACAGCAGATAATAATAAAACAATAAAAAAAATAGGGCTTTCGAGGAACCAGAATGCAGATTTTTGGTGACTCCCCATTGGTCCTGCCTTTGTCTCTCTCTCCATGCCCCTGATTTCCCCCATCACCGTGAGAACGTGGTACAGAGCAGATGAGGTGGATTGCAAGGGCCTGGACCAGTGATCACGTCCTATAAAAGAACCTGTCCTTGGCAACTAATTCATGTGCATCCCCCCTGCCCCAAACCTGTTTCTGTGTGAAAAGCTTTGAGTGCGTGACTACACGTGAAGATGGATCTCTGAGCTTTCAAAGAGCTGCCCACCGCCAGCCTCACGCGGCACAACTCCAGGGGCGAGGGTCACGCTGGACCTTGCCCTGGGCCGGTGGGCGGCAGCTCTCACCACCCCTGTGCACATCTCTCATCTCCTTTAATGGCATCACCCTGTGTCCATCCCCACGGCCCCCCGCCCCCCTGCCTCTGGCACGCCTCCCTGCTCATCTCCCCGGAGCCGTTGTCTGCCGACTGCGGGCTCTTCACCCCTTCCCTGCTCTGCCAGCCCGTCTTTCTCAAAGACAGACATGGCCACGTCGATCACTCCTTTGCTTATCAACCTCGAGTGTTCCCCGGCTGTCCTGCCCGCCCCTCCGGTCTCTCTCCCACCCCCGTCTGTCTCCCCTGCAGGGCTGGTGCTCAGTCCTACAAACACCCTTCAGCCCGAACGAAGCAGACTCTTTCCTGCATCTCTGACTTTGTACCAATCATACTCTGTCTTCCGTGTGCTTTGTCCGTCCCTCCAGTGTCTTCCCGGCCACCCTGAGCAGGGGACCCGGGCCACCTCTTGTCCATCTTGTTACCTCGGCCCCCCAGCACAGGGCTCGGGTGGGAAGAACTGCAGTTCTTTCTCTCTAACTTTGAAAGAGACAGCCCCTCAAGTTTAGATTGGCTCCACAAGAAGGGGGAGGATCTAGTATCTGCTGCAGTAGCGTGTGTAGGAGAGAAAGGGCAGCCCTTGTTTAGTCAGCTGCCGCTTCCTGGATTCAGAGGGCACATTTCATCTGGCTGACTCCTTCCCTCTCTTCCTCCCTGACATTTATTGAGCTCCTGCGGTATACAGTGTGGATAGAGGGGGGAAGGAAAGAGCCGAAATCTCGACCCTCGTGGAGCGAACTGCCTGGGTAGAAGCAGCATGTGGTCAGATCACTGTCCGTATGCTTCATTATAAACTGGTGATAAGTCTGCGAAGTTCAAGTGCGGGGACCGGGAAGCGGACCTCAGGGAGACCTGATCGTGTGCGTCTGGTGAGGGCTGGGTGTGCAGGAGGTGTCAGGAAAGGCTTCTTGGAAGCAGTGATGTTTGAGCTAAGATCTGAAGGCTGAGGAGGGGTGGGGTAGGCCAAGTTCCTTTGGTAGAAAAAGTATGTGAGAGCCTCTGCCAGTGGATAGTAAATCATTCATTGCAAGACATAAAATCCCATTCAGATTAGCTTGGGTAAGTGGGGGGTTTATTCCATCACCCTGACATCTGATGGCAGGAAAGCAAACTGCAGCTGCCCCATCGCTGTGCTTCACCTCCCAGCAGTCACTGCACCGGCTACTGTCAGTGGCGTGATGGCTGGAGCTGGGACCAGGACCCAGTCTGTGATGGCTTTGGAAGACCCCAACACTACCTTCTAGCTTCAAGCCCACTTTTAGTTGCTGGTTTTCTGCTTTGGGACTTGCGGACATATTCAACTTAAATGGTCTATTTTTGAGCCAAACCAGTCTGTTCCTTATTTGCCTCTTGAGTGATATTTACCTGAAGTAAACACGATATGGACAGTCCTAGAGGGAAACTTGAACTGATTTCGGTTTTGGTAAATCTGAGAAACCTCTCTCTAGACCTTGCACAGGTCACGTAGGCGGCGTGTAGCTCTGAGAAACCACAAGTCAAAAACGGCTAGTGGGGGCTTCCCTGGTGGCGCAGTGGTTGAGAGTCTGCCTGCCGATGCAGGGCACGCGGGTTCGTGCCCCGGTCTGGGAAGATCCCACATGCCGCGGAATGGCTGGGCCCGTGAGCCATGGCCGCTGAGCCTGGGTGTCCGGAGCCTGTGCTCCGCAATGGGAGAGGCCACAACAGTGAGAGGCCCGTGAGCCATGGCCGCTGAGCCTGTGCGTCTGGAGCCTGTGCTCTGCAACGGGAGAGGCCACAACAGTGAGAGGCCCGTGTACCGAAAAAAAAAAACAGAAAACGGCCAGTGGCATAGCCTGTCCCCTTCCGGCCCGGGGAAAGTGCTGAGGCTGAGGCTTACTCACTGCAGACCGTCCACTAGTGAGTGTTCCCACGCAAAAGGGGGTGCTGCCCAGACTCGATGACTTTGGGGGGGGTGGTAAAACCCTTTCTTTTCCAGCTGCGCCACTTGCAGGATCTTACTTCCCCTACCAGGGGTGGAACCCTGGCCCTCGGCAGTGAAAGCGCAGAGCCCTAACCACTGGACCACCAGGGAATTCCCTAAAATCCTTTTTAAGCATTATCTCGCTTGATCTGCAAAAACAGCCAGCAAGGTGGGTATTATTTAGTCTGCTTTCGGATGGTGACACTGAGGATCACCCAGGGCGATCTTGCCCAGGTTCTCAGAGTGCAGGATGCTTCCCGCTCTCCCCGAAACCCAGCCCTGCCTCGGAGCCCAGCTCTGCTCTCTGCATTCTTGTGAGTAGGGGGTGCATCAGCCCATGTACATACACCCCTCTGATCCTCACAGCCTCCCAGGGACAGGGGAAGCGGGGCTCGGGTAAAGGACCTTCCTGAGAGCACAGTTTGTAGTTGATTCCTCTTTTAGATTGGGAACCCTCCAAAGACCAAGCTCTTTTTTTTTTCTTTTTTTTGATTTTTTTAATTGAAATATAGTTGATGTACAATGTTGTGCCGATCTCAGCTGTACAGCAAAGGGGCTCAGTTATACACATATACACATTTTGTTTTATGTTCTTTCCCATTATGGTTTATCACAGGATATTGAATATAGTTCCCTGTGCTCTACAGTAGGACTTTGTTGTTTATCCATTCTAAATGTAATCGTTTGCATCTACCAGCCCCAAACTCTGAGCTCTTAAGTGTTAACGTTGGCATGTTCTGCTTCTAGCATTTAACCAAAAAAAAAAAAAATCACAGTTTCCTTGTGGATTGATCTAGAATGTACGGGCAGCATGTGTGGAAGGATGCCTTCAGTCTCTTCTCTGGTCCTTCCCAGGTTACCCCTCTACCTGGCCTCGCTCTTCATCAGCCTCGTTTTCCTGCTGGTGAATTTAACCTGTGCAGTGCTGGTGAAGACGGGCACCTGGGAGAGGAAAGGGATCGTCTCCGTGCGTGTGGCCATCAACGACTCGCTCTTCGTGCTGTGTGCTGTCTCCCTGTCCATCTGTCTCTACAAAATCTCCAAGATGTCCTTAGCCAACATTTACTTGGAGTCTAAGGTAAGGTGGACATGTGGTCGAGATCCTGCTGGTTCCCCCTGGTTCTCAGAAGAGTTCCCTGGTTTGCAAACAGAACTCAACCAATGCCTCTCACACCTGACCTCCTGCAAATGATGAGCCGGGTTGTGGTTGCCAAAACAGGGAGCCTTGTAGTTCCTTGAATTTTGTATGTGAGAAGAGTTGGCTCTGGGTGGCTTGTGGCATATGGGGGTGTGCAGGGTTACTGGCAGAGCGCTAAGACTCTGGTTTATGGATACAGCGGTTTAAGTGACATTTTAAAGGACCAGTGGCATTGACTGTGCCACTAATATTAATAGAAACACACACCTAGTGTTCCCTGCGTTCCGGCACTTTTATAAGCGCTCTGCATGTGGAAACGACTGTAACCCTCACAACTCTATGGGAGTAGGTATCACTCACTTGATAGATAGGGAAACTGAGGCAAAAAGAGGTCAGAGGCTCGCCCCGGGTTACACAGCCAGGAGATGCAGAGCCAAGATTTGGTCTCCGCAGCCTGACTCCGGGGTCTGGGGTCTCTCCTCTCCACCACCCTGTCGTAGTGCAGGGAGACTCAGATCCACGCTCACCCCTGCCTTGGCTGTGCCCATAAGGGGGTCCCCCTTAAGAGTGGGAACTGCTCCCGGGGTTCAGGACATCAGGCCTTTCATGGTGACAGTTCAGAGATGGAGCCAGACACGCTGTGTGTTGGGCTGCAGCCCACAGACCTGCAATCCCTGTGCATAACCAGCTTCAAGACCAAAGAAAGAGCCCGGAGTCAGCAACAGAGATATCAGTGGTTTAATAGATGGGGGAGCTTACACGTGTGAAGCAAGGTCCTGCAGAAACACCCCACGGAGTGCAGTGGACGGCAGGCAGGACTTGGTGGCGGTCTTCGCTCCCGGGGCAGGGGAAGGAGAGATTACCAGTTAAGGTGGGGGGATTGACATCCGGTGGGCTCCTTAGTTACCAGGGAAACCAGCAGAGGGGCCCGCCCCTCACCGCCCCCTTGATAAGAACAATCACCAGCTGGGCCCTGGGAGCAAGTATGTAGGCAGGTCAGCCCTGTGAGTAGGTGTAGGTGAAGCGGGCCCTGGTCAGGCAGGGGATGGACAGAGGGCAAGAGAACAGCCACCCTGAGTGGGCTGACCGTACACTGGGAGAGGGCAGCTCCTGCCCATCCTCTTGTTTAGCTGCTGTGCCCCCCACTCTAGGGTTCCTGTCTTCTCCTTTTCTTCCCCCAGAGTTACAAAGAGGGGGGCTTCCCTAGTGGCACAGTGGTTGAGAGTCCGCCTGCCGATGCAGGGGACACGGGTTCGTGCCCCGGTCCGGGAAGATCCCACGTGCCGCGGAGCGGCTGGACCCGTGAGCCATGGCCGCTGAGCCTGCGCGTCCGGAGCCTGTGCTCCGTAACGGGAGAGGCCACAGCAGTGAGAGTCCCGCGTACCGCAAAAAAACAAACAAAAAACAAAGAGGGGCAGGTCTGCTGCCTGGAGCAGGGGTTCTGCGGTGCCCCTCACCAGCCTGGTCCCCGACTCTCCCTCATTGAGAAGCCTGGTGGCGAGTGGAGGTCAGGAGAGACGCCCTGGGCTCTGGCTGGCCGCGGGACCCCAGGCCCACCAGCCTGTCGCCCCACGGAGCCTGGGTTTTCTCATGTGTAAAGCAGTTGAGTGATTTCACAGCTCCTCTGCTTCGGAAATTCAGTGATGCTGTGCCCCGGGGCACCCCCCTGCCTTCCTTGCCTCGCAGCCCGTGTGGCTGTAACATCTTTGGTCTGAAGACTTGAACAACCGTGCCTTCCACGATCCTGTGTCTTCAGGAGTGATCAGTAGATTAAAGTCTGCGCCTCCAACTTCAAAAATACAAAGCCTTCATCAGGACGTCCTGTGATGTGACTGAACTCTTGCCGAATCCCAGAAGTTACTGTGGCACCGTCGTTTTCTGATTGAGAAAAGTCGGCAAATTTTAGACGTCACTTTGCCTGACTTTATTTATAGTGTCTCGTGCATAAGGGCTAGCGAAGGCTTTTTAAGAACAGGATTGTGATTTTTATAGGAGGAGTCACATTTTAGATTGTCGAAGTACCGTTTGGATGACCCCTATGGCAAACAAGCTAATAATAAACTACCACTGGCAAAATAAAACACTAGCTTAGATTTAGTTAATGACTTTCAAACACAAAACTCAAAAATCGGTTTCAGGTTTTTAGTTAACCGTTTCTAGCCAGGGGTCATCTGACTTTGGAAATTGAAACTTCGTAAATGGGGGCACAGATGACGCATTTTCACAGAATTGCAAGCCCTGAGTCACGTGGGGACTCCAGCACTCCCACCTAGAGGATGCTGGGTCTTGAGGAAGTGCTCACCGCCCAGAGCCACTGTCCACGGCAGCGCTGTCTGCCAGCCGCCATCCCTCTGAGGTGGTTTTGTTGTCCTCAAGCCAGGGGCCGGGCGCTGGGCTCATAAGCTGAGAGGGTCCTTGGAGCTGAGCCAGCGGCATTTAGAGATTTAACCAAATAAGACATCTTTCTTGTTCTTCCAAACCTAGGCCTTAGGCAAATGGTCCTGTTTTCAGGCATCTCCAGATCAAGTCCCAGGTTTTGAAGCATCTCTATGAAGATAATTTGAAGTTTGGGATGGGTGTGGTGTGAGGTGAGGTTTGCAGTTGGGTTTAAGGTCTGAGGGTAGAGGAGAAGCTTGGAGGAGACGGCAGTGCCTCTGAGATCGAAGCTTTAGCAGGTCCGAACACAGCCCGTGTTCTGGGAGGGGGCTGGGGTCCTGGGCCCGGAACGGGCGCCCCCCTCATGGCTCCTTCTCTTCCAGGGCTCCTCCGTGTGTCAGGTGACTGCCGTCGGTGTGACCGTCATCCTGCTCTACGCCTCCCGAGCCTGCTACAACCTGTTCATCCTGTCGTTTTCGCAGAGCAGGAATGTCCATTCCTTTGATTACGACTGGTACAATGTGTCAGACCAGGTCAGTGGGCGCCGACGAGGGCCACCTGATCGGTGGCTCTTTGCTTTGCAGCATCCCACGTGGCAGAGAGGTGTAAGCTCCTTGATTCTGCGGCTAAATAGCTGGGTGACCTTGAGAATCACTTACCTGGGTGGTGTCTGCACCCTCACCTTTAAAGTGGGATCATAGTTCCTGCCTTGTTCCAGCTCACATGTCTTCTGAGAAAACTAGGAAACACACACACACACACACACACACACACACACACACACACACTTCTCCTTTCGACTTTCTGGGGCTTTTGTCAAGCAGTACTTAAATTTTTTAAGTGCTTTCATATAAATGTAATATGATGTTATTAAAGGGTGAAATTTGCAAAGGTAAAAACAAGTTGTATCCAGGTTTCAGAAAATACATAAAATTATGAAGTTGTTTTTAATGGAGCATGTAAACTAATAGCATTTGAGGAAATCTAGACAAACGTGATCAAGAATATTAAGGTATTAGTAAGAGCCCATTTTATATCCCAATATGAAACTCTTTCTTTTTTATAATGTATTCTAGAAATTCATAAATTATAAAACAAATGAACAAAGGTAGTGAAATATAATATGGCATCCATCTTCACAAAAGCTCAAAATAAAAAAGAATGAGAATTAGTGTTCTCTCATTTGAGAAATATCGATTCTTTGTCTCCAGCCCTGGGCAAAGTGCTGGGGACACAAAAAAGAACAGATCTAACCCTCCCAGTAGGAGTTTGTGTCTGCTGAGGAAAAGAGCCACGCAGATAAGCCATTACAACAAAGAAACAGAAACGTCTGTAGTAGGAGTCTATTGGATTGAATGGCCAACGCTCCTGAGATGTTCCTGGAAAAACACTGAATACCCAACTCTAGACAAATCCACTTCTAAAATCCCAACAGTGCTCAAACCTTGCACTGAATTGTGACTCTGGAGGAAAGAATAAAATGACCATGATAAGTTAAAACTGTGAGGACAAGATGAAATCCAGAAGAGGCACATGCAAGATGTTATAATTAGAAAGGATAAAAACCGCCACAATGAACACCGCCGCCCCTCACCCAAACGAACAGCACAAATATAGGATGGGGGAAGGTGGGCAAAGCACTGCTGAAGCTCTGTCCTGTTGTGAGAAATCAAACACATAAAGATCTAAACGTTCAGCAATGATAAACTAGAAACTTACTCATAATACATCGAGGATTTTTATTGTGGTAAAATATACAACACAATCGACCGTTTTAATCATCTGTAAATGTCCAGTTCAGAGGCATTCAGTGCACTGACACTCTTGTGCAGCCATCACCACCATCCATCTCCAGAACTTCTTCATCTTCCCAAACTGAGACTCTGTCCCCATTAAACAACAGCGATTTGGTTTTAAAACAAAATAATTATTTCAACGTTTCTTTCAATTAAGAGCTTATAATTATAACGAACTTGAAATATCACAATTTAAAAAATTCTGTTGTTTTGGGGATATCTATTTATTTATACATATCTAGATCTATGTGTTGCAACCAAAATGATCTAGGAGCAAGCAAAACAGACGGCCCCGAGTTGCGGGTTATTTATGTAGAATGGAAGAAGCACACACAACACACTTTTGAGACACGTAGGTAGAATTTGAGATGCAGAGTGTGAGAGTGATCTTGCCGAAGGAGAGCATGATTGGTTCGGTTACTGTACTTTACACGCGATGTAGTAGAGAAGGCAAAAGGATTCCGTTCAGGGGATTGGCCCCTATGGTTTGATGTTGGTGCAGTCTTCCTTTGAAATGATGGCCTTTCTGATCGACGTGCCCAGAGACAACCTCACACACCTTCCCTCTGCCCTACAGAGAGGACAGCACTGCTATCCACATCCACTCAGCCATCTCACGGGTCCGGCAGGTAAACATCCTGGACTCAGAGAATTTTTTTCTAGACAATCTAGCCTGCAGTAAAGCTTTAAAGGATAAATCATAGGATGTGGTTAATGTGAAGAGAAGTTTAAAAACTGACACGTTCATCCCAAGGATGAGACCAAGGGTAACACATGATACGCTGCTCTTAAGAATCGCGAGAAGGCAACAGAGCATTCTCATTACTCAGTTGTTGAAGAAAAGAAAATCAGCTTAGAGACTTAATTTGGATGTAAGGAAGATTCTTGGAGGGTGAAGGAATAAAACCTCAGAGATTGGAAGTATCTGTCTTTGAATATTTTGAAGAAGATAATTATCTATCCTGTCTGGTTTAAATAACTCCCCACCTGAGGTCTGGACCATTAGTAGTATCTGATTTCAACATGCACATTTTTGGGGGAAAGAATTACACTGTATTAGATTATTAGTCTCTGTCATGTTAGAAAGAATCGAATCAAACTTATTTCCTCTGCCCTCAACCTAGCGACTCTTATTTTCTTCTCTTTTCAACAGGCAGACTTGAAGAATCAGCTGGGAGATGCCGGATACATAGTATTCGGAGTGGTCCTCTTTGTGTGGGAACTCTTACCTACCACCTTAGTGGTCTACTTCTTTCGAGTTAGAAATTCTGCGAAGGACCTCGTAAGTAAACCACTTTGTATTTGCAGAAAACATCTCCTAATTCTAATCACGAAGCATACAGTTGGAATTTTTTCTTAGATTTTTCAATAGAGAGCCTCTTCCATCCTATTTTGATATGAAAAGTTCCTTGTCTATTTAATTGAGACTTTCTTTTCCCTTAATTATCTTTTGAGGGAAATTTGTTTTTCAGTTTAGCTTTATTTTACAAAAAAAAAAAATTTAAGTTGCATTTTGAGGCCTGGAGATAGTGATTATCTTTTTATTCTAATGAAACAGCCACCTCACTAGTATTTGAGCCTTGACTTGCTGTGAACCAAAGGTAGAAGCTTTATTTTAGCAAAGGAAAATAGAGAATGGTAGTTCAGCTCTTCACCCCTGTGTTGTGCTGGTTGGTGATTAGGGGGTGGAGTGATGGGGAGATACAACCTTATTGTGAAGAATGCTAAAGTCACTCCCCCAATTTGGTCACGTTTCTGCTCAACCAGCTTCATATAAATGTCTTTATGGGGGCGGGGCAGAAAAATGCCAAACCCGGTGGAGTGGGGAGGCTCCCGGAAGCTTTGCTCCCTGAATTATCCCATCCATAGGAACTAGTGGTAGGATTTTGAATCACTCATCTGTGAAGCCCACAGAAAAGTATAGTGAACAGTTTTTGGCCAATGGAAGCAAAGTGAGGGTGGCAGGGAAAGCATAGATACAGTAACTAACCTGTTTTGTGTTTTATCTTGTCTTTTGTTTTGTTTTCTTATTCATCTCTGGATAGTCACTAGTGAGCCAGGAATAGGAAAAAAAAAAAAAAAGTCATACTGGAGCAGGGTGGGTAGTGGAGAAGCACAGCCTGACCAATGGGCCCTTGAAGACAGAGTGTGTGGGCACTGTTTTCTAGATCTGAGAGTCAGTTTCCTCGCCTTTTATTATTTTTAGCTTCAGGACAGCAGTTCTCTGCTCTGTCTGACCTTTACTGGCATTGGGAACACCTGGAGGTTTCTGTAAAGTCAGACCCAAATGCTTCCCCATCATGTGGCAGAGAAACATGGGGAAGGTGGGCAGGGGACTCCAGGCCAGAGTCTAGTGCCTTGTTTTCTTTCCTTCTCTGAAGACAGACAGTTGAAGCTTTCTGGAAAGAGCCTCTTAACAAACATCCCCGTGCTCACTGTGCTTCTCCTCGGCTCCATGGGCCTTCTCACCAGTGTGACAGAGGCTTAGGAACTACACTCCCTAAACCCAAGGCAGCCTGAAGGAGAGAGTACACATCTGAGTCCTAAGGGGTGAAAGACCGTTGTTCAAAGTACTATTTTTTTTCTCTTGATATTTAATGTTCTTTCCATCACATCTCTGTTGATTAAAATGAAAGAAAAAGGGGCTTCCCTGGTGGCACAGTGGTTGAGAGTCTGCCTGCTGATGCAGGGGACGCGGGTTCGTGCCCCGGTCCGGGAAGATCCCACATGCCGCGGAGCGGCTGGGCCCGTGAGCCATGGCCGCTGAGCCTGCGCGTCCGGAGCGTGTGCTCCTCAGCCACAACAGTGAGAGGCCCGTGTACCGCAAAAAAAAAGAAAGAAAGAAAGAAAGAAATAGTATAAAGAATCATCCTGGTTGAGTTTCAAAGTACTATTTTATTAAGTGAATACAGAACATTAGGGATAGTCTCATTTGTACTCTTAGGTCTCATTGTCCAGGGAAACGTGTCAGCCTTAACACACTCTGTGTGTATGTGTATAGAGTTACTTGGCTATTGTGTTTGAATATATTTACTGTTTAGGGTATTATCTAGAGCAGTGGTTCCCAAACTTTTTGGCGTCAAGACATTTTACACTGTTACATTATTATTTGTTGTTTTGTTTGTTTTTATTGAGGTATAACTGATATAACATTATATTCGTTTTAGTTTACAGTGTAACGATTTGATATTTATATATATTTCAAAATGATCAGCACAGTACGTCCAACTAATGTGTCACCACACATAGCTTATCAATTTTTTTTCTTGCAGTAGGAACTTTCAAGATCCATTCTTATAACTAATTTCAAATATGCAATACAGTATTAACTATAGTCACCATGTTGTACGTGGATCCCCATGACTTATTCATTTTATAACTGGGAGTTTGTATCTTTTGACTTTCTTCACCCATTTCACCCACCTCCAACCTCAGGCAACCACTAGTCTGTTCTCTGTATTTGTGAGCTTGGGGTTTCTTTGTTTTTAGATTCCACATATAAGTGAGATCATATGGTATTGACCTTTTTCTTTTTCTAGTTGACTTATTTCACAACATAATGCCCTCAAGGTCCAACCATATTTTTGCAAATGGCGAGATTTCATTCTTTTTTTTTTTTTTAATTTTATTGAAGTGTAGTTGATTTACAATGTTGTGTTAATTTCTGCTGTACAGCAGTGACTCAGTTATACATATATGTATTCTTTTTCATATTCTTTTCCATTATGGTTTACCAGATTTCATTCTTTTTATGGCTGAATATTTCTAGTGTGTGTGTTATCACATTTTCTTTATCCATCCATGCATTGGTGGACACTTGGGTTGTTTCCACATCTTGGCTATTGTAAATAATGCTGCAGCGAACATGGGGGTATATATATCTTTTTGAATTAGTGTTTTCGTTTTCTCCAGATAAATATGCAGAAGAGAAATTGCTGGATCGTGGTAGTTCTGTTTTTAATTTTTTGAGGAACCTCCACAGTGGCTGCACCAATTTACATTCCCACCAGCAGTGCACGTGGATTCAAGGATTCCCTTTCCTCCACATCCTTGCCAACACTTTTTTTTTTTTTTTGATTATAGCCATTCTGACAGGTATGCAGAGATACTGATTGTGGTTTTGATTTTTATTTCCCTGATCATTAATGACATTGAGCATCTTTTCATGTAACCAGTTGGCCATCTTCTTTGGAAGAATGTTCATATCCTCTGCCCATTTTAAAATCAGATTGTGGTGGTTTTTTTTGTTTTTTGTTTTGCTATTGAGTTGTATGAGTTCTTTATATATTTTGTATATCAACCCCTTATCAGATCTAGGATTTGCCAATATTTTCTACCATTCAGTAGGTTGCCTTTTCATTTTGTTGATGGTTTCCTCTGGTGTGCAGAAGCTTTCTGGTTTCATGTAGTCCCACTTGTATATTTTTGCTTTTATTTCCTTTGCTTTTGGAGTCAGGTCCAAAAATCGTCAAGACTGATGTGAAGGACGTTATTGCCTATGTTTTTTCTAGGAGTTTTATGGTTTCAAGTCTTTCATCCCTTTTTTTTAAAAAAATTTATTTTTGGCTGTGTTGGGTCTTCGTTGCTGCGCGTGGGCTTTCTCTAGTTGCGGTGAGCGGGGGCTACTCTTCGTTGCGGTGCACGGGCTTCTCATTGCAGTGGCTTCTCTTGTTGCGGAGCACGGGCTCTAGGCGCATGGGCTTCAGAAGTTGTGGCGCACAGGCTCTAGTTGTGGCACACGGGCTTAGTTGCTCCGCGGCATGTGGGATCTTCCCAGACCAGGGCTCGAACCCATGTCCCCTGCATTGGCAGGCGGATTCTTTTTTTTTTTTTTTTTTTTTGCAGTACGCAGGCCTCTCACTGTTGTGGCCTCTCCCGTTGCGGAGCACAGGCTCCAGACGCGCAGGCTCAGCGGCCATGGCTCACGGGCCCAGCTGCTCCGCAGCATGTGGGACCCTTCCGGACCAGGGCACGAACCCGTGTCCCCTGCATCAGCAAGCGGACTCTCAACCACTGCGCCACCAGGGAAGCCCCTGTTATCTATCTTTCTGATTCAGGATGCCCTGATAGAGATCTCACTGTGGCTTTTGATTTGTATTTCCCTGATGACTAATGATGTCAAGCATTTTTTATGTACTTATGGGCCATTTGTATATCTTCCTTGGAAAAATGTCTATTCCGATATTTTGCCCACTTTTTAAAAAATTTATTTTTCTTTGGCTGCAGTGCATGGCTTGTGGGATCTTCGTTCCCCAACCAGGGATTGAACCTGGGTGCTTAGCAGTGAGTGCAGAGTCCTAACCACTGGACCACCAGGGAATTCCCTGCCCACTTTTAAATTGAGTTGTCTTTTTACCATTGAGTTATGAGTCCTTTATATATTTTAGATATGTCCCTTGTAAAGATATATGATTTGCAAATATTTTCTCATTCTGTGGCTGTCTTTTCACTTGATGGTCTTTTGACAGAAAAACGTTTTTAATTTTGAAGTCCAGTTTATCTGTTTTTTTGGTTTGTTGCTCATGTTTTTGGTGTCATATCTAAGAATCCTTTGCTAAATTGTAGGTCATGAAGATTTGCCCCTATATTTTAAGAGTTTTATAATTTTTACTCTTTCGTTTAGGTCTTTGATCTATTTTGAGTTACTTTTTGTTTATGTGTGAGGTAAGGGTCCAACTTCATTCTTTGTATAGACATTCTTGAACTGCTGTAAACAGTAAATTTGAAGGTGTCCCACCTTGTATAAGTTCCGCTTTGCTTCCTATGTTTGGCTAGGTGAGTCTTAGAAAAGCAGAAATTCACATATAGATATCCATCCTATAATAACCTTTTTTCATACTCTACTGGTTAACTTTTAAATAGACCACTAGGGACTTCCCTGGTGGTCCAGTGGTTAAGACTCCGTGCTTCCACTGAAGGGAGTGCGGGTTCAGTTCCTGATCGGGGAACTAAGATCCCACATGCTGCACCGTGTGGCCAAAAAAAAAAAAAGACCACTAATGATATGTACAAAGATGTCAGACAAACGTGGGATTTCATGCCAGGTTGAATCCACAAGCGCGAAATCCGCATATACAGAGGACTGACTGCACTATATCATTTTATATTAGGGACTTGAGCGTCCTCGGATTTTGGTATCTGTGGGGGGGGGGGTCCTAGAACCAGTCCCCTGTGGACAACTGTAATTTTTTTTGAGAGGTGAACTCAGCTTGGGGACAGAAACAGGAGAGGCAGATTATAGAAACTGGGTAAGAAACTCTCTCAAAATTTCATCATTTCATTATTTTAGTTTGTTGTGAATGCCCACATCATTATACAGGTTTATATCTAATTTGGGACTGTCTAGTTTGGCTGATTTGGGTATTGTCTGATTTTTCTGTAAGAGATTAAAACGGTGATCATTCACTGCTGCAAGCAGAACTCTGAAAGAAGATTTTGTCCATACTGATGAGAAAAAGTTAATACCTCTTAAATTAAACAGTAACTGAAATGAACACTCCAGCTACAAGTACCTCCATCCAGGTGGATAGAGCATCTTTAGTCTCTTGCAAGAAAGAGATGTTATTTATCTTTGCCTCGTGCAAGGCACAGTGTCTGAAAATACACTGAACCATTACACTGTCTTTGCAGACCAACCCTGGAATGGTCCCCAGCCATGGATTTGGTCCCAGATCTTATTTCTTTGACAACCCTCGAAGATATGACAGTGATGATGACCTTGCCTGGAACATTACCCCTCAGGGACTTCAGGGAAGGTAAGACCCTAGTTCATGCTGGAGGGGCGTGGTTAGGAGGCTGAGGGCCGAGCCAATGAAATGGATTCAAACTAAACGGAAATGCCTGCATCAAACCCCATAGCTGGAGGTAGGGTGAGGCCAACAGAAAAAGGAGGGGAAGCATCTGAGTAGTAAGACTAACTGCAACCAGAGTCGAGACCCACCTCCTGAGATCATGCGCTTCGCGACCTCTGCCAAGGCCACGGTCGTGGTCTGCAAACAGGAGGTGGGGTAGCTACTGGATTCCCTTCCCACTCTTCAGCCCAGGGACGCTTCAGCCACACTCCACTGCTCAGCGATCATCCTGTCCCTTCTTTCAACCTGTGAATCTGGGACTTCAAGGCCAGCAGGGGCGAGAGGGGCAGAAAGGGCTGACCTAGTGCTTGCCAGGCTCCTCTCTTCACTCTGCCCGTCCTCCCAGGACCCCTGGACTGTTCCTGGGAAAGGGTAGCTTCAGGCTGAGTGTTTTTTAGAAGTGAAAGCTTATCTTATGAAACCCTTTGTGAATTTAAAGACCTACCGTTACATATCAAGGTAAATTCTTTTTCCCCCTGGGGCAAAATGATAAAGATATGCTTGCTTTTCTGCTCTTTACTACTACAGTAAAATCCTTAGAAAACCTTAAAAGAGGTCTGAAAGGAGTCCTTGTTATACGGTCAGAAAAAGCTGGGAGAATACCTTGCTTTCTCAGTGGATCAGGGAGCAGAGAAATCCTGGTCAGACGATAGAATAAAATATAGTGCTGGGGAAAAAAGGACAGTCCACCCAGCCAGCAGGTGTAAAGAACACAGATAATTGGGAAAGGAGTCAGTGAACTCCAGGCCTTTGAGGTCAAAAGGTGTCCCATCTCTCTTCCCTAAAACTGTTCTCTTCTCCAGTCCCCACGGCATTGCCTGTTTGCTATGTATGTCCCTCTATAACCTGCTGGAGCAGCCCTAACCTCTCACGTGCCGGAAGAGACACAGCTGAGGGTGCCCTCACTGCCTCTGTGGAAGAAGAAAATATCCCCTTTCCATTACACAGAGGAAAATAATGATAAAACAACAATAATGTACATTATTGAGAGCTAACTGTATAGTAACATTCTGTTATAAACATTTTACAGGTATTAACTCACAAAAGCCCAACAAGGTAGTTACCAATATTACTCCCATTCTAACAGATAATAAAATTGAGGCACAGGAAAAAAAATTTTTTTATATCAAGGCACAGAAGTTATTTGTCCAAAGACACACAGGTAGGATGGCCCTAGAGTCTGACATACAGAGTGAAGTAAGTCAGAAAGAGAAAAACAAATACCGTATGCTAACACATATATATGGAATCTAAGGGGGAAAAAAAGGTCATGAAGAACCTAGGGGCAAGACGGGAATAAAGACACAGACCTACTAGAGAATGGACTTGAGGACACGGGGAGGGGGAAGGGTAAGCTGGGACAAAGTGAGAGACTGGCATGGACATATATACACTACCAAACGTAAAATAGCTAGTGGGAAGCAGCCGCATAGCACAGGGAGACCAGCTCCGTGCTTTGTGACCACCTAGAGGGGGGGGATAGGGAGGGAGGCGCAAGAGGGAAGAGATACGGGAACATATGTATAACTGATTCACTTTGTTAAAAAGCAGAAACACACCACTGTAAAGCAATTATACTCCAATAAAGATGTTAAAAAAAAAAAGACACAGGTAGTGAGCTATACTCTCCATTAGGATTGAGATACAATTTGTTGCTAAAGCGTCTTGTTATACACAGTGATTGGCTGCAGTATCACTACACTTCTGGGCTGTACAGAGTTCAGGTGACTTGTGGGTGGTCTTTTAGCCACTGTGCACAGCACTGTTTAGTGGGAAAACGGGCTTCAAGAGGCTACTTTCAACAGCTTCGGGATTGTCTGGTTTTTATAAAACCCTAGTTCTGTCCGCCTAAAATTGGCATGCCATCAACAGTCAGCATGATGTTTCACGTCACTGAAATCTCTCTTTTTCTTTTCAAGTTTTGCTCCGGACTGCTATGACTGGGGACAACAAACTAACAGCTTCCTGGCTCAAGTAGGGACTTTACAACCAGACTCAACTTTGGATCCTGACAAACCAAGCCATGGGTAGCATCAGTTAACAGTTATATGGACGACGCCTCAGTTGAAAATCTTCAGAAAGACTAATTTAATGACAGCTGAATTTTTAGGGCACGTTTCCTTAAGAAATAGGACTTGATTTTTCTTTGTTACAGGTTTCTGATGGCTCCATAGGACTAAGCAATAATTTAGATTGATAAAAACCTTATTTTAGTACTAAAAAGTGAGCCTGGCTGCCTGTTTCAGTGAGTATAATTTAAACTTCAAAAAAAAATCTGTACTTTTATAAAGATGTATTTTATATAACTTAATGCTAAAATATACTAGGATTTTTTGAGAATGTTACTGCAATATATGTTGTAGTTTGCACAGACTTTTATGCATAATTCACTTTAAAAGTATACAGTATATGGTCTGATGGTTTTTTGTTTTGTTTTGTTTTAAAGGCTTTTGGACTAAAGTATTCCTCAAATCCTTACCTCTTCAGATCGCTGAGATTCTGGTAGACTCTAAGTACAGTTGACATCTAGAAAGCCGATTGCAGCTCCAGTGTTGAAAGTTACAGTGTAGCAGAACGTCAACAGACTGCATAGTACGTAAATTGGCTCCTTAAGAGTTGTTGGAGGCATAGATGGTTGGTTCCTCAGAGAATCTCCTAAATTTTGCCAAAATTTAGTACTCCTTTCAACAGGGCACTAATGTATACCATCAGTGATAAGTTGATAAAGTTAATAAAAACACTGATAGAATTGACTTACACTATTAAACTTCCTCTGCTGTATTCAGAGATTTTTTGCACAGTTTGTTAGCCCAGTGAATCTAATACCCATTACCTCAGGACTTCAAGACTGCACCTTTCCCAGCTCACTGAACATTCATTACTGAACAACGAAGAGGTTCTCAAAAGGGGTTTAATAACAGGTAACCCTGAGTCCTTGAGCCAAAAGATTATGTGGAATCCTAACAGTTTTCTTACAGTTTCCAACCATATTTAAAATAAGACTTTTTAAGTAGCTCTGAAAGCAGCCCACTGGAAGCTGCATGTTTAAAATGGTAGTAGCACTGCCGTATCCTACAGCATGAGTCCTGCCTCTCAGCCATGTAAAAGGGCATTCCAGACAGTTGCTTGTAAGTAGTATTTCATTTAAGTGAAACACGTTATGAAATACTAGTTCCCCAACCATAAATGCCATTCTAAAATCTCCAAGTCTATAATATATACATATATATGTGGCCTGCACTTATAAAACTGCCTATAATAGGAGACTGTACATGGCTCTGTCAGGGAGGCTGGAGTACTAGAGGAAGCATTGTTACCAGAGAGAAAGTATCTTTCTGCTCTGCCTAGGAAATCTCACATCTAGGGACAGAGGGGAGGGGCAGATGAAAAGGAACTTATATTAACAAGTTCTGCCCACGTTATGAAACCCATTTCTGATGTCTTCCTTCCCAGTTTGGCCTTCAGGAATAATTTGTCTCCGGGCACTGATTTCACAGTGATCAAGTCTGCTTCTCTTCTCTTGATGGTATTTAAAAATCAGGATCTCAAGTTTTCAGTGGGTCAGGATCTCAAGTTTTCAGTGGGTCATGACTGGGTTTTTCATGTGTACCAACACCTTCACCCTGCATAATCACACACAACATTCTTGCTTTTCAGTATATGGAAGAATTTGGGTCACATATTTAAAACAGTTACTGCCAGGGAAAATTCTACACTGAAGCAAAATTTGCACTGATTATTCAGGTTACCTTAAAATATTATAAGTTGTTATTCTAAATAGCTTTAAGAACACCCTACTTGTCATACTATCTTTGTTAGTGATACTTAGAAGAATTTAAAGGCAGACTCAGCAAATGCTTAAAAATCCTTTAAATCATGCTTTCAGGAAGTACTGCAGTTCTTCAATATTAGGTCAAAACATCATGCAATTATTATACTCATCCTTTGACATACAAATATCTTATTATTATTATTGGCAAGAAAATTGAAATACTCAGCATTAACTGATAAAAGCCGTAATCTATTTTTATGATTAAGCTGCTAGTATTATTTGAACTATTATTTTTTTATCAGAAACGATAAAAATGTTTTAAGTGCCTATTTTTCTCTTCTTCCCTTTTTGAAAAGTAATGCCTTAAAGTACAAGTAATGTAAACACATCTAGAATATGAAAAACTGATTGTAACAAACTCTCTCTCATAGTAAATGGTCACGTATACTCTGAAATGTTGTGTGTATGGTGTGGAAAGGAAAATTAAAATTTCCTTTAACTTCCTAATTTACTTGTGTTGCCAAGTACACTAACAAAGCTACTCCTAGGTGAAATACCAAAGGCCAAGAGAAAGCAAGGCATGGTGATCACTGGTTCTAAAGTACCCAACTGTCCTCTTGTTTTAAGGCAACATGATGAAATTAAAACTCCCCTAATTTGAACATTAAAAAAGTATGGGGAAGTATGGCAATATCACTGAAAATTTTGTACCATCATTTAGCTAAGTCTGATTCAACACCAACAGGCTGCATGTGAATGTTCCTGTGCATCCACTGGAAATATGCGTAACAGAGTTAATTATGGAGTTAATTTTCTAAAGAATTCCAACTGATTTGTGTACGGGCAGACCCTGGAGATAACTGCAGTTTGGTTCCAGATCACTGCAATAAAGCAAAACATTGCAATAAACTGAATCACATGATTTTTTTTGGTTTCCCAGTGCATATAAAAGTTATGTTTACACTACACTGTAGTCTATGAAGTGTGCAATAGCATTATATCTTAAAAAGCAATGTATGTACCTTAATTTAAAAATATTGCTAAAAAATGTTAACCATTATCTGAGCCTTCAAGTCATAGTAGTAACATCGAAGATCATGGATCACCTTAACAAATATAGTAATAATGAAAAAAGTTTGAAATATTGGGAGAATTACCAAAATGTGCCAGAGTCACAAAGTGAGCACATGCTGTTGAAAAAATGGTGCCGATAGACTTGTGCAGTGCAGGGTTGACTCAGACCTTCAATTTGTAGAAAATGCAGCATCTGAGGTGCAGTAAAGTAAAGCACAGTAAAATGAGGTCTGCCTGTAAGATGTCCTTCGGTGGCTCTTTTTCCTTTCTACAATTAACCCATTTAATTGGGCTGATGATTAAAACACCCGGAGTGTAACACACAGAGCTGTGGACTCTTAAGAGGTTTTGATTCTTAGAGTATACACACACCAGTCACATTTAGCTATGCCAGTTCTTTCTTGAATGTGTCGGGCACACTGCTAATGACTATGCTGGTTATTGTGTTTAGCTGCTTACTTCAGGCACACTTGCTAATGCATCCCCCAATTTTCTCTCTTACCAAAATCCAGAAGAACTGCTCTTTGTTGGCCTTGAACAATTAACCCCTATTAAGAGGAAAGGAATAAGTGTTAGTAAATCCTAGAGCGTGAGAAGTGCTTTGAGATAAAGGTCCTCATTTACGTTTACATAGTATTACAAGAATATTGCTTTTACTTTTTAACCATAAAGATGAACTTATATTAGAACTAAATGGGTCTAAATATTTGAAACTATCAACATTTCCAAATAAAGAAACTTTGTTTTTTTTTTAAAAAAAACTTGCTCTCGTGTCTTTAGATTACTGCATGATAAAGTATAGGGCTGATCAAAGACACATCTAATATGCATTTCTAATTTTTATTCCATATAGGTGAGAATTTTGTTTAATTGGAAGCATTTCTAACTATGCATACTACTACTTAAGACTTCATAGTCCAGATGGAGGAGCTTTTGGAAAGGATCAAGCTAAATAGTGGAATTCTTCTCAAAGACTATAAACAAACAGATTAAAGTGAGGAAACATTTTTTTAAAGGGACCATGAGGATAAGGAAGTGGAATTCAGTGTTTATTGAGCACCTACTACGTGCTAGACCCTGGGCTCAGTACTTGTGTCTGTGGGCCCAGCCTGTGGACACACCACCACCCTTACATTAACCCTACTCTTGGCGCTTAGCAGGTATGTATTTATGAAGAGCCCTTGCACCAAAGGGTCAAAATACCTTAAAAGTCAGCTGATGTTCGTGTGCCTCCAACCTAGATCTCTGGGTTCATTCCCCGTACCTGTCACTCAGCTCCTCTGGGCCTGGGCACTGATGTGGGTTCATTCAGTGTGGGGTTCTGAGACTGGCTGCCAGGTCATCAAGTAGGGGTTTCAGAGTCCTCAGATCCAAACCTGTTGACTCAGCAGCTCCTAATGGTATCTACTTGGTTCCTCTAAAGCTGGATTCGTACCTCTCTCTCTATCCCTTGACCTGTCGCTGGGACCTACCCCGTTTACCTAGAGACTAATCATACCTTGCCAGCATTCATTCTTTAGCCTCCAAACCTGATCTGTCCTTTTGGAGCTTGGTGCCCTACCACTCAGAATATTAGAGTCTTTTATCTCCAGAATATGTTTTCTGTCTCTAAACTTTAAGAACCTAGTCAGAACTAGAGATGAGCTGCCTGCTCTCTTCAGCTGGATCCATGACCTGTTTCTTTTCAGCCTGTATGAGCTTCAAAATCTCTTGCTGATCCCTGTCACTCTGACCTTTCTTGACTCTGACCCTCAATTTCCCACGACCCTTGCTAACCTACAACAGTCCCTCCCGTTTCTTTACAGTCCCAAGTCATACGTGCTCCTTGAAGGCACTGATTGAGGTATAGAAAGGGTGAGTTTAGGATAACCAAATAATGCTTTACCAGCGCCATTCAATTTGTGCTACTGTATATCCTTGGTGTGCTATCCCCTTGGTGCGTTCACTAGCCTAGAGTCTGGGCTTCAGGTCTGCAGACTGAAAACCTGTTAAAGGACAGCAGAACACTTACCCATTTGGAGATACAGTCTGTGAAGGAAATCCACACGGAAAAGTTAAATGATATCAGAACGATGCATGGTGAACGCAGACTCTGCCCTGACCAAGGGGTGGTAGGTAGACGGTTTTAATCAGCCTGTGACAACTTGATGGCACTGTCAAGCAAATAAGATTCTTTCACATCGAGGGGACCTTCTCCACTAGACAGGTTTCTGTGTTACCTATTCCTCTTCGACTGATACACAGTTGATTACTGAACATCGTGAAGGTTAGGGGGGCTGACCCCCAGGCAGTCAGAAATCCACGTAACTTTGTAATCAGCTCTCCGTATCTCCGGTTCTAAATCTGCAGATTCAACCAACCACGCATCACGTAGTACTGTAATATGTATATACTGAAGAAAATCTGCATGTTAAGTAGACCCGTGCAGTTCAAACCCATGTTGTTCAAGGGTCAACTGTAGTCTTCCTCTGGGTGCATTCTCGCTATCAACTAGATATAACCTAGTGAGGTTATAGAATTCGTAAGTTACACGATGGCAGGGATATGTCTGTTTTGTTCACTGCTATATGCCCAGCTCCTAGAACAGTGAGTGAATATTCAATTCCCGTTTCTTCTGGTATATATCACCAGGGCTTTTTTAAGGTGACTTCTTGCACTTGCACTTTTATACACTGCATATTAGTTTTAGAAGATTAATACTCATTTAAGGGCCCCTCCCTGTTTTGTTATGAATCTTTGACAGACATCCAACTTTTGGACAAAGAATCCATAATGGAGTAAAAAAGGAAATAAGGATTGTATAGCAAGACAGCTTCGAAGAATGATTTGAGAACTAGGTCTTAAAACGGAAGCACTGAGATGAAATTCTGTCTACACAGGCATCTCACGTTCTGTCTCTTTGCTCTCACCTGTTTGGGCGCTGGCAACTAGAATACTGAAATGATTAACACAACAGATAATAAAAAGTAGATTTTTATCAGGTGAAGTATCAAAAGAACAGTGACACATTATGTGGTTAAAAGGGCAACGCTCCAGAGAAAACACTGAGGTGGGCAGAGTTTTTAGCATGATTCTTATGTTAAAGGACTTTATTTTTTTAAGCTACTATGGAACAAACAAGAACAGCTAAAAAAATCATTTTAAAATTTTGAAAGGGGGCAGGGGAGATAAGAGGGGGCCAATGTACCAGGTATTAAAACATAGGCCCTGAGTAGTTAAAACAATGTGGTACAGGTACAGGAGTGAATAGATCCATGAAATAGAGAACCCAGGATTTTAGATGAGATACACATAGCATCTCAAACTAGTGAGGAAAAAAGATGAGCTGTTCGATAAATGGTACTGGATTAACTGGGTAATCATCTGGGAAAAATTAGGTTGGATCCTTAACTTGCACTTCATGCCAGGATACACTCCAAGGAGTCAAAATTTAGATCTAAAAAAATAAAATCACAAAAGTTCTAGAAGAAAATATAGGTGAATTATTGCTGTGGAGTGAAAAGGGCCTTCTTAATTATCAAGAAGTGTGGAAGCCACTAAAACAATAAATTCGACTGCATAAAGACAAATAAATCTCCATGGCTAAACCACCATGAGCAAAGTCAAAAGGTAGACTGGAGGGAAAAAAAGTACAGCTTTACAGTCAAAGTATGAACATCTCAAATAAATAAAGCACTCCTAGAAACTGGTAAGATCAACAGTGCAGTAGAAAGATGGGTAAAAGTTATGAACACGAAAGGAAATATGGCTCTTGAACATATTAAAGGTAGTCAGCCTTACACATGATAGGAAAAATACAAGCTAAAATACACTGATACATAATTTTGCACCTTGTCAGGAGAGCAAGATAATAACACCGGTATTGGCTGGGGGAGCAGATACTGCCTTCAACTGAAGGTGGGCATGTGAATTGGCAGCCATCCCCTGTGGAGAGCGATATTCTAATATCTTTCAAAATTATGAATGCACATGGTCTTTGACCCAAAAATTCCATTTGGGGGAATTTAGACTTACAAGTACGTATTTACATATGTGTAAAGTGGCATCAATACAGTATCTGGAAACAATCCAAATGCCCATTAATAGGAGATTGGCTAATTAAACGATTGCATAGTCATATAATGGGATACCAAGCAGTTACTAAAAAAAAAAAGTGATTAAGCTATCTACTGACATGGGAAGACTGCCAAGAAAACCTAAGTGGGGGGAATAAAAAGCAAACAGTACGTATATGATGCCACTCTTTGGGTAAAAATGAGAGAAAAAATAAGACTTTTTGTATTTGTTGGTATATGCCTTAAAGATGTATGGATGGAAACATAAGAAGCCAAGCGCAGAGGTTACTGATGGTGAGGGCAAGGGAAGGATGCCCAGTACGGAAAGTTGGGCCCAAGAAAGACAACGTTCCACTGTAGAGCTTTGTATATTTTTTGGTTTTTGAACCATGTGAATGTTATTACCTTTTCAAAAAATAAAATAAGTATATTTAAAAAGCTTTATGACTCAATACCAATCAAAAGATGCCAGAAGTCCCCAGTTTTTAGTTGAATGGTAATAAGCCAATTTATAAACTAACACAAATACACCACCTTCTGAGCCAAGACTCTACAGAGTCAGGCTTTCTAGTTTCAAATTCTAGTCCCATAACCTAGAATTTCTGACTATGGATAAGTTACTTAGGCTCTCTTATCCTCAGTTTTCATATTTAAAAACAGAGAAGTAATTGTACTTACCTGCTAGCGTTGCTGAGAAGATAAATCCATGCAAAGCCCTTCAACAGTGGCTGCCAGTGAGTGCAATTATGATTTTAAAAAGAAACAACCACAGACTAGTTTCTCCCTTCGCCCAAATTATAACCAAGTTTTCATCTCATAAAAGGAAACATTTAAAAGGGGGTTAAAAAAAAAAGAACAAGATAGGAAGATGGCAGAAACATTTAATTCACATTTTCTATAATCTGGTGGGTACAACAGCAAATTATTTGGAATTCTGTTCAAAATCAAAGCTGCGCCTGTAGATGTTACTTAGAGTACACGTAAATTTGGTGTGTGTCTATGTTGTTTTGTTTTACCAAATAATTTCCATGGTACCATGCACCCAGTCTGTATTTTGGTGAATAGCTATGGTTTCGGCAGGTACTTCAGTTTGCAAACTGCTGAGAGGTTTACTGTGAACTGTTCCCAAATTTCCAGATGAAGGCAATGCTGACGGAGATCAAAATAGCTGTCCTTTTTTATATACAGTGGCACCTAGATAAAGCTGTAAAACATGGCACAGTGTTTCATATACGTACAGAGATTATAAGTACTGAGTAACTCACAATGTTAAAATGTCAAAATAAAACGCTGGGTTTATCAGATTTCAAAACTGTAAAAACTATTACTAATATTGTCTGATCCTCCTCATAATCTAAGAATCAACACAAGAGAAACATTTAAATTTACCAGTTTTAATATACAGTATTTCTAACTTACATAGATGCCACTTAAGAAAAAAAAAAAACTCATGCCATTGAAGGAAGGAATATTTTCCTTTTCTTCCTTTTCATTACTTTATCAGCTGGTACAATCATTTCTGTCAAGTTACATTATCAAGTGTTGGACTTTTAAATTAGGTGATGAGATAAAGACAAAATGCCAAGCATTTTCACAATGCAGTCGGTACTCTAGTATCACTTGACAACAAAAAGGTATGTGAGTTGGAAAGTTTATATCACAAGGACCATAAAACATCACCAGGCTCGCAAAACAAAGATTCCTATCACATACACATTCATTTGAAAAGCACACACATACACAAAAATGTAGGCTGCCCGCCACAATCTAATTTATGGTAAAATGAAGTAAATCAAATAGATTTCAGCTTAAGAATACTTCATTTGTTTATTTTCTTGGTAGTGAAAGATCTGTTAAAACCTTTAAAAGAACTTTTTACCCTAACTAGATCTTTTAATCCTAGAACTCACTCTAATACACAATTGTAACTAATCTTGAAACAAATCACAGTAAAGGAAAGAAGCAAGAAATGGAAATGACCAAAGATCTTCTCCAGGAAACAGAGCTTAAATAATAGCCTTTATCTTTAACTGAGGGAACGATGAAGTGACACTACCAAAAAGATTTTTAAACTTACAGTAATAATAGGCAAAGTGCAAAACATTCACATTTTCTTAGACTCTGAAAAACACTAAGAATAATTCTTATTAATTTACCAGCAAGATTACTTAGATATTCACTTTTTAGACAAATTTACCTGAAGGTCCCCCTCTCCCACCAGACAATAACTTGCATCCCTAAAAATGAAAAGAAAAAGTAGAGGAGCCTCCAACCAAGTCAGCCTGTTTTATTCAACTTAAAAGAAATACCACCACTGTCAACAACAAAATGAAAACTCCAGGTCTATAAAGGTTAGAAATGGGGTAAGAAAATAATTAAATAGTGAGATCTTACTCCCTCAAACCATAGACCTCCAAGGGATGGCTAAGTATTTTTAAAAGGGATAAGCCAACTAAATACAAGTTAAAATATGTCACTAAAAACCATCAGTGAACACATTCAGACTTTGGCAGGATAAGATATGGGTTTAAGAGCACTTATTTACTTCATGAAAGACTGATGCCCGCGTGACTTCACAGATGCAACCTTCCGAATTAATCACATTATATATACTAACACCTTTTAAAATAATCAATATTTTAAATATTAAGGATATTTAAATCCTAGGTTTAAAAAATGACAGTTTAGGACTTATGAAGTCATCTGTTGGTACAAGTCACATGAAGTACCATTTATATACGAAGAACTAAAAAAGAAAAGGTGGGGGAAAGGGGAAGCTTAGAGAAGGTATGAATTAATTTATCTACTTAAATACCCTACCAAAGAAAATCAGATTGAAAGAGCATTGCATAGACTGTATTCTGAAATAAAGTCCTTTAAAAATGCTTACTTTAAAATAGTAAGTTTTGTGTATATAGTATTTTCATTTGGTGTTATAAATCCATACAATTCCATTCAAATTTTATCAAGATGGAAACTGCTAAATAAGTATTTATGCGATTTTTTTGGTTTATTAAACAAAAATTTCTAAAATTGGAGTAGGGGCAAAGAAACACACAATCAATAGAAACTGATTTACAGCTTCTAAGTAAAGAATCCTCTTGAGCCAGCCCACCGCAGGCACATGAAATCTGGCTAGGTAGCATGGGGATATTACTTATTCACCTTTGCCGAAGCAGGTCCTTTAGACCAAAGCAAAACACAACAACAACCACCTAAAATCTTCAATAAAAACCAATGAAACCGAAGCCTTGGGGATTCTAAGTTATAACTATACATTGAAAGGGTCATTGATCATGCTGACACTTCCATATTACAGAAGGTGATACACAGAGCTAGGCAAGGCTAAAAATACATTTAAAAATAACTGATGAATTTTTGTCACTGATACCTGCCCTAAGCAACATTTGCTCCCTAGCTCTCCTTTTCCATAATAGACTAGTTAACAGTATTATTCAGATGGAGACATAGTCATTTAAGTTTGACAGCTGGAAATAAAGAATAGAATAAGCACAAAGCCAATTCTAAACAAATGGAATAGCAGAATATTCAACAGATGGAAACACATGGAATTAAATACAGAATTAGTGTAGTTTACATGTTTTAAAAGTATATACTTCCTTTACAAATATCTCTAATTGATAATCTATTAAGAAGCATAAATATTCAAGTGAACATTTGAATTTTCTCTTTAAGAGTTCAGAATTCTTGAAGTCTGAAGATTAGTCTCCTTCTGCTGAAATGTCCAAGACTAAAAAGGCTTCACACAGTCACTTTATGTCTCTAATTAGACATATAAAAGCCTCTATTACCTACTGTGTTGTAGTAAGACTTTGAAATTCTGTAACTCTTTTATACTTGTAGAAAGCCTACAAGAGAAAAAAGCAAGCATATTAGCACAGCTAATATGATGTGTACACATTTCAAATTATTGATGCTGTTATATGGGCTACAATTTGAAAGCAAAATCGAAAGTAAAATGATGTAAACAACACTAAGCAGTGAAGCTTCCATTTTCAAATGCGTATGCTATAATTATTAAAGACTGACAGAACAGAGCTGCAGTTCGCTACTCTTGGTTTAGAAGGGGCAAAGGAAGCCAGTTACTTCATATTATCAACAGATTCTAGATTAATGATGGGAACAGTGGTATGGTAATTCATTACAATAAAGAATCTCAAATCATTTACATTGGCCTTATAAATTCATTTTGCACATTACTCTCCAAATCCGCTTCTTTCTTGTTGTTCCCCAAACACGGATTTGTTTTAACCCAAACACTAATTTGTTTTAACACAAAGGCACAGGTTCTATTTATTCTGTCTATTGATGAATCCCTATGCCCTCCATCCACCCATATTTATAGTGTTCAATAAATTATTGAGTGAATAAATGAATGAAATGCTTCTGAGCCCAGACCCAGAAGTAAAACTCTAGAACGGAAATCATAAAAATAAAATTCTATAAGCTCAATTATCCTTAGGTACAATTCAGGGTTGATACAATAAAAATCTAATGTTTTTCTTTCTATAGCTTAAGATAATGTAGAATGCAGTACTGAGCTCATTTCTTTAAGAACTTAAATAATAGCTTTTCTTATATTGAGAGCTTAACGTATGGTAAGCAACGTTCTAAGCTCATCACAGATATAATCTCATTAATTGTTTAAAAAAAATTCCACAAGGTAGATAAAATTAACCCTGATTTTACATTTTAGGAAAACTGAGGCTCAAATAAATCAAGTAATTTTCCCAGGGCTGCTCAGCTAGTAGAGTACGTGGGTTCTAACCAGTTCATCAGATCCCAAGACCATATGTCCTCTCAAAAAAAATCTATGTCCGTTATGGTCTCAAAAACATTTTCTTTGTATTCTTACAAGCTGTAGGATTAACAGAAAATGAATTCTTACTCTAATCCTCAGAATATTAGAGGACTGAAACAGTGTTTACTTATTACGAAAAAACATTATGATTATTAAACAAAATAAATGTGTAAAATCATATGCTGTACCTCAAAGTACCTGTTTTTCAAAATACCTATCAAAATACATATGAAGATACTGTAGAAACCAAGGTCCATAACTAAAGAAAAGAGAGCTTAGTAAAGAGCAGCGAAAAAAGTATGCTCAAAGTCTGATATAGATACAGAATGGAGAGTGTCAGAAAACTCAAAGGTTATCATACAAATTAACCGTAGGTTACCTTTTACGCGGGGAGTACAAACTCGCCAGCACTATATGGGACCAGAATCTCTGTGAAGGTGCATTCCAGACCTCACAATTTATTACACAAGAGAGATTTTCCACATTCCCTATTATAAGACAGACACAGGAAGGCACAGAGTGTACCTGCATTTACCTACTGCTTTACCGGTACTTTTACAGGGATACTAAAATATATTTTAACAGCCAACAGGTATATTAATTTGTTCCCTGGAAAATAAGCCCTTTGATATAAATGTTGAAACCATCAAAAAATGGCTGTTAGTGTAGGAAAGACATTTGCAGAGTATTCAAGATAAAGAAACCACATTTCCCAGCCTTCCTTGGCCAGAACCAAAGACAATGCTCACTGTATGTCTCTGCCCACTAGCATCACATGACAAAGCAATGCTGTCCTAGCTGCCCTAATTGAGGCAGAATTGTATTATATAGGTTGTCAGACCAAGAAAACTACCAATTCACTTAACAAGAACAAATGCACAAACCCTCCCAAAGTGTAACACAATAATTTTTTGTGTTAGTGCAGCCAAAATCATTTATTATTTAAATGGACTGATAATCAGGTGGAAGATACAATGAACGTATCTCATTAACAATTATTAAGAACTGTAATATTTTTTAAGGAAAAAGTAAGAAATGTATAGAATACATATGAAGGAAACAGTTAAATTCGACTAAGAAATAACAGAATGACTAAATTGTGGTATGTCCATGTAATAGAATATTGGCCTATATTAAAAATAGTGCTTATGTATTTAAAAGTTGCTAAAAGAGTAAATCTCAAAAGTTCTCATCACAAGAAGAAAAACTCTGTATGTGTGGTGATGGATGCTACCTAGACTTACTGTGGTGATCATTTTGCAACATATACAAATAGTGAGTCATTATGTTGGACACCTGAAACTAATACAATGCTGTATGTCAATTATACCTCAATAAAGAAAAAAATAACAAAAAAATTTTAATAATATTGGGAAATGATTAAATGTAATGCCAAGTAAAACAGGATAAGAAAGCATACAAAATGTATGGTTTCAACTCTGTAAATATGTACACACACACACACACACACACACACACACACACGTACGTAAATTTTTTACGTATAAGTAGTGGGAAAATACACATTAAAAATAGGCCAAGGGCTTCCCTGGTGGCGCAGTGGTTGAGAATCTGCCTGCTAATGCAGGGGACACAGGTTCGAGCCCTGGTCTGGGAGGATCCCACATGCCGCGGATCCATGTGGCTAGGTCCATGAGCCACAGCTACTGAGCCTGCATGTCTGGAGCCTGTGCTCCGCAACAACAGAGGCTGCGATAGTGAGAAGCCCACGCACCATGATGAAGAGTGGCCCCCGCTTGCCACAACTAGAGAAAGCCCTTGCACAGAAACAAAGACCCAACACAGCCATAAATAAATTAATTAATTAATTTAAAAAAATACGCCAAATGTTGAAATCGTCCTAGGTGGTAGGGTTATGAGTGATTTTTAAATTTATTTTCTAAATTACACTTTCACATGTTTTTCCAGATTTTCTATAATGAGCATGAATTACTTTAATATTAGGGGGAAAGAAAGATGAATATTTTAAAAGAGATTTAAAAAGCAGGTGGCTGCCATTTGTTTTCTGTGGGGAGGAAAAGGGAGATTAAATTAGGCTGTACCTTGTTTGTGTAACCATCCCACCCTGAGTGTCATTACCCTTAAGAAAAGAAAGGTTTCTCACATCTAGTCTAGCCATAAAAACAATAAGACAATTTTTTAAGTACTGAAAATATTGTGGCACTAAACATCCAATGGTGTTTGTAAATCACCATCCCCACGCCCACCACGGCCATGGACTTCAGGTAGCGTCTTGTGATTTAAAAGTGTCACACAGGACCTCGTTTTATCTTCATGTTAACTCTGTGAGAAAGGTTTTTACTCCTCTTCATTATACAGAGAAAGGAAACAAACTGGGAGAAAGGAGTGATGTACCCAAGCTCATGCGGCCAGTAAATGGCAGGGCCAGGATTCTAGAACGCTAGGACCTGATTCTGAGTCCAGTACTCTCTAGGGAGCAATAAAAGGTACTAGCAGGCTCTAGTTAGAGAACTTAGCTGGAAGGGTTGCATTTGTGAATAATTCCTTGTGAGACGCAGAGAAATTTTGAGGAAGTTAACATCTGCTTCTTTCTCAATTTAATTTTATTTAGATTTAAATACGTTTTAAGAAGGAGATTCTCAGATATAGAGAACTAGTGGTTACCACTGGGGAGAGGCAAAATAGGGGTAGGGGGTTAAGAGGTACAAACTACTATGTATAAAATAAGCTACAAGGATACATTGTACAACACAGGGGATATAGCCAACATTTTATAATAACTATAAAAGGAGTATAACCTTTAAAAACTGTGAATCACTATACTGTACACCTGTAACATAATACTGTACATCAACTATTCTTCAATGAAAAGTGTTTAAATTGATTAAAATATTTTTTCATTTAAATTTCAAATAATTTAAATTTAATTCAGCTTCTCCTATTTTATCTTACTACAAAGCCTCATAAGTGGGTGGACTGAATTCTTCATGAAACACCAATTACTAGTGGACATGCTATGTCTATCTTGTGTTTGAAATTTCAACCTACATGTTCATCTTTAAATACAGGGGAACAAGAGGTGAAATCTTTGCTATTAAGATGGGGAAGGGGCAATTAATTTATTTTTAATTTAACTGCCTCTTTTTAACTTAAAAATGCATGTTAAGAAAACATTATAATCTCTGTATTACTTTGTTCTTTCTTTCTTTTTTTAATTCTTCCTTGATTTGACTTTGCCTTTTTTCCCAGGGCAGTATAGTATTGTTTCCTCTGATTTTCTATGATTCTTTTCCTTCTCTTCTGTATTCTTCACTTAGTTGGTACTGCATGTATCTCTGTAGGCAAATTCAAATTATTTTTGAAACCATCTGTGGTATAAACAAAAAGCAAACTGTATGTATGTACACAGGAAACAATGGGGGAAGCATGAGTGAAAGAAAAATGCCTCCTCAGATTAAGACACAGAGCAGCTGAAAGGTTTAATGTCTTTTTCTTTCCTCACCTTCTGAGCCAAACTCTCCTTACTCCTGCTATTGTACTTGAATGAGTTAAAGCCAGCTAAAGAGAATTTTATTAGGAGAATATTTCCCACAAAATTGAGAAGGCAAACTGGGAAATGCCGGCAATTTGAAACTATTACTTTTTCCTGTAACCTGTAGAGAAACTGGCTTGTGAGTGCAGGTACGATGCTATATGAAAATAATGCTCCCTCTTCGTCAACAAAACAAAGCAAAACAGACTACTTTAGCAAAGAAGATGATCTTTGCAGTTTGTTGAAACCAGCAGGGGAATCAAAAGTCTTCACTATGAAAACAGTTCTTACCTTCCAAAAGCATTTAAAAGAGCAACTATTTCTTGTCGAGTGAGTTGGAAGCCTTTAGATGGGCTGTTCTCTGGAAGCTTTTGGATTTCTTTTTCTGAGAATAATATCTTCAGGGCAGTTCCTAAACCCTGAGTCTAAGGAAAATAGTGATAAACTTTTAATTAAATTCATATAATAATAACTGCTATAAAGGTTTAAAGGAATACTCACTCACTGTGATGAGAGTCAGGAAATTCATATTAACTGAACTTTTCACCAAAATGTTCAACTATGTAAAACACAGTTTCTACTTCCTCACAGATTATGCATATGATAAATTTATCTAAGCTGTTAAGGAAATCTGAATAGTTTAACACTTTTTGGATACATATCCTACTATTCCAAATTACTAAAATGCCTTTTTTTAACGTAGAAAATATCACATTAGGATTACAGTGTTCAATATGTAACTCTGAAAGCATTCTTTATAGCCCCTAACAATTCAAAACTTAGAAATAAGTATCAGTTTATAGGTATAGTGATACCTACACTTAATAATTTCTCAATTATTAGCAACAGAGAAAAAGAAAAATCTGATTTCAGTGTAGCCTCCATTAAAAAAATTCTGTCTCTTGACTTTCTATGACTTAATATCATCTTCGTAAAAGAGAAAACAGTCACACAATCCTTTTTACACTGAAATATTTAGGTAAACGGGCCTGCTGGGCAGAACTTTCCCATTTTGTGACTAGGGGGCCTCCTTCTTTTGATCATTGATACAAACTAAGTGACCAAAATTTGATAATTAAATTTCTTATATAATTATATTTTACCTTTTATATAGGTATATAAAATACCAATACACTCTATTTATAACCACCAACTCCAAAAATGAATCTGAGATTGTACCAACAGAAACAATAAAACTAAAATCATTAACCTACAATAATAGGAAAAACGTCCTAATACATACACATATAACACAGAGAGTCTAATATTAATTGTTTTTATAAATAAAACAGAAAAACCACACTTTGGATTTCTAATTCAATGAACAATGAGGACATCTTAGTAAAAACTTTCAACTTCTCAGTGGAGAAATTTAAGGTTAGTAATAGTTTCAAAACAGAAGACAACACACAAACCTGTAATTTCCCCCATAACCTGCATTTGTCACATCCAACACAGTCCATTATACGGGAGATATTCTTGAAATGCAACCGGAATTCCTCCTAACAAGGCAGAACACATGTTCATTCTAATCAGACATTTAAAATTAAACTGCATTTGTCTGAATTATAATAGAAGTTTCAAAGCTTATTAATGAATGAGTTGTGTTTTTCAACAATGAAGTATTTGAATTTGTATAGCACAACATGGCACATAAAACAGCTAACTTTAATAGCAGTTTATAAAATTCATTCTATATATTAATTCAACAAACTTTTGATTGAGGGGCCACTCCACGCAAAGCACCAACATGTACCCTACAGGGGACACCAAAGTAAATAATACACGATTTTTACTTTGAAGGAGCTTAATTGCTGCTTCCATTTGATATCTGTGTACAACCAGTGGTAAATACATCTATATTATGTTTCATTTATTTTTGATGCATTGTTTTGTGTGAGTCTAAATCAGAAAGCTAGTCCTAGAACAATAATCAGTGTCCGTATCTCTCTCCTTAGGACCACACCATGTTTATAACATGTATTCCCCATCAGCACCGATGATCACAGGGCTATACAAGGGGTCTGTGATCTCACAGTCCCCCACATTTGCTAATGCAGCTTCTCCAGGGACGCTTGCTTACTGGATCCTTGACTTTTGCTGTATTAGTTTCCCACACAGTTAAGATGCCTGTGATCATCTGTGCATGGGTTTCTGTGACTCTAAGGTCAGTCTCACCTTCTCTGAGGACAAAACTAGCTAAGAGGAAGTTTCCTCATCTTTTTCACAGGGCAAACATAGAAAATAAAAATCATTTTATTGCACCGAGGTAAACATTTTATTGCAAAGAGCTGGAGTGAGTCACCCAAAAACTTAAAGCGTTTGGAGGAATCAATACCTTGGCCAAAAGAAACACAACATAAATAGAACACAAAAACTCCTTTGCTCTCCATTCCCATGTAATTCATGTTCTTTGGAGCAGATGGAAAAATGGACTTATATTCTCCTTTCTACACCTTTGAAAAACGGGAAACCAAATTTCCAGCATTTTATAAATTGAAAGCTAGCTGTGAAACCTTACTCTGCTCTCAGTCTTACCTTCCTCATCTATAAAAAGATACGTAATTATAGTTGTCTTGATCAGAAGTATAATATTTGTATAAACACTAAGAAAATAGGAAGCATTACAAAAATGAATTAGCATTATGTTAAATACTGTAATACTAATATACCTCTAAAACAACCATAAACAAAACGACCTTCCAAAACTAAAACATAGTTGTGGCTAAATTACTTCATTTCAGAAATACCAAGGAACTCTTACTAATGTATTCATTCTTGTAGCATACCCACATCTAAAACATCTCGGGGCCAAATGTGTTTCAGAATTCAGAATTTTTGAGATTTTAGAAATGTAGTACACACACTATATATTATGTAACGCCCCACCAGAGTGTATGGCAACACCCTGTAATCAAATACATGACCGTTTTTGCAACAAAATGTAAGAACATTCATACAAAGCAGAATTTTTTAAAAAACATTACAAATATCCTTACACCAGTTCAGGTTAGGTTTTGCTAACAAATTAATTTGTACCAAACATAAGAAAAATGTTCAAGTTTTTGGATTTCAGAATCGCATATAAAAAATTGTGGAGCTGTGGTAGAAGACTATTTGCCAGTCAATTTCGAATACTTTTATGAACACTGTAAGGGTACAATGTATTCCTTAATTACTGTAAGCAAATGAAAACCAAGTGCTTGTAACATCAAGTTGCATAATGTTCCTAAAATATAGTCTCCTTCTGACATCACAGGTCAACAGGTAATTTTTGCCTTATATGTTAGTCCGTTAGGACAAAAACATAATAGTTTCAAAACTGTAACATTTTGTAAAGTAAACATTAGAAAATATACTATTTACTGCCTTCAAAGTGGCTAATAGTGCATGATTTTTTTTAAGACACATCAAAACAGCAATAAGTAAATGAAAGAAAATAAAGTAAGAAAACTTTCAAAATAATGCCTTTTGAAAAGACATTTACAAAGGTGTCATTAGTCAGAGGTATGACTGAGGATTCACTAAGCAGTTGGGCAAACTAGAAAGGAGAAAGGAATTGAGAAAGAGCTTTTTGTATCATTTATAGTAAAATCTAATCAGACCAACAAGATGGTGAACTGGGAAAGAAAGTTTAGATGAACAGGATTAAAACACAACCAGTAAACTGTTCCCCACCCGGTCCCCCAGCCAAGAACTTTTTACCTTTAACGATTTGGCCCCCTTTTTGTCACCTGCAAACATGGATTTCTCGTCAAAGTGCATGGGAAAGGACCTAATGAAATGAAAATATTATAAGCTACAGATGAAAAATTCAAGCTCTGGTAGAATTTTCTATCTCTACAAATATTTAAAATTCAGAATTTACGCATGTGTAAGGTTTGGTAACGTGGGAAGGTAGCAAAGAGTTTAAACTATTCAATCAAAGAGTAAAGCAAGATAAAGAGGGCTTTGTAATTTATGAGAGTGTAATGTTTTGAAGAAATTACGTGACAAAAATAACCTAAAAAACTAACTAAAAACAATCTGTGAAAAAATGTACAAAACTCTTAACATTTTAAAATATTTTTAAAAATTTAATGCATAATTTACCTTAGACATTTCTTAACCCAACTCTCCTCTGTGCTCATTTTTAACAATCAGTAAAGTGCAGTTTTATACACCCAGGATTTTTTTTTAAAGGTTATATTGTAGAAAGTAAGGCTAATGTCCTCTTAGGTAATCTAACCTTATGCTAGCACCTATTACCATCTGAATTTAAGTAGCAACTGGAAGAATACAATATTGGTAGAAAGAACATTAAAGTAGCATTAAATTTTGGTACTACATAAAATTTAAAGTTATATTTAAAAATACAGCCTCGAGGCTTCCCTGGCGGCACAGTGGTTGAGAGTCTGCCTGCCGATGCAGGGGACGCGGGTTCGTGCCCCGGTCCGGGAAGATCCCACATGCCGCGGAGCGGCTGGGCCCGTGAGCCATGGCCGCCGAGCCTGCGCGTCCAGAGCCTGTGCTCCGCAACAGGAGAGGCCACAACAGTGAGAGGCCCACGTACCGCAAAAAAAAAAAAAAAAAAATACAGCCTATTCTCAAGTGTGAAAGTTTATGCAACAAAGCTTTATAGATGCTTTTCAGTCAACATTTTCAGAAATATTTTTAAAATGCTGCCATTCTATGGAACACTTTCCTTCTCAGTTCTAATTCTCCCTTTTCCTAACTTTCAGGAGTCAGTTTTTGTTTTATCAATATTTCAAGAACTACCTCACTCAACTACAGAGTGGAGAATTTCAGATCACTGACAATTCAATTCTTACTTTGTATCTTGAAAGATATTCAGTAGAAGGGTTTTTGTGTCAGCATCCTCTTTTACATTTCCAGTGTAAAGATCGACAATTGAGCGCTCAAAGTAAGGGGCCACCTTTGATAAAGCTCGAAGCTCAATTAAATATAAAAAGTACAGATTCTTTAGCCTTCTTGGGCCTTCTCCCTTGGTTTCCACAGGGTCGAAGCGGCGTTTAAATTCTTTCATGTTAGGTCCCCAGGTAGGTTTACCCCAGGTTTCTAAAGAGAAAGGGAAATATATTATACACTCTTAATAAACGGGATTTTTGCTCTATAGAGAATATGTATTTTCCCCAACAATTTTTATACTAATAGAAAAAATCTGATTACCTTCCAAAAGATAATTTGCGCATAGATGTAAATTGATACTAGCATGAAGTCCCGATATAAGCTTATAGAAGACTCTTTTCTCCAAACACAAACCTATTCAGAAAAATATTGAAAAAGAAATCACATCCATTTAGATAACAAAAATACTGAATCAACAGGATTAGGTACATGGGCTTATTTTTAAAGTTAACATTCGAGGACATTAAAAACAAATCAAGGACTAATATAAAATAATTAGATTGAGACACTATCACTAGAAGATAAAATAAGATTCTGACTTCAGAATGGAGTTAACTGAGTATGATAACTTAGTGCAGAATAAGATACAAATGTCTGGGCTACTGGAGGTCCAAACACTATAGATGCACTTGGAAAAGTCCTCATGTTACCCAGAAGGCAACAGCACAGATTTTTTGTGGTTTAGGCTAAACTAAAGCACATATAAAGTCACTGCTTTGGCGTAACAATAGCTGTTTCTCCTTTTCCCTTCCCTATAGATGTTCTTTATTTGAACCTACTTGTTAGTGGAGGAAGAAGAGACTGAATTCTGTTTCTCTCCTTCCTCCAGATTCTTTAGTGGTTCTTATTAATCCTTTGCCCTGGAATTCTCTAATTCTACTTAACTGTATGTTCCACAGGTAAGGAGCAAAAACTTGGAAAACAGACATCCAGGAGTTTCAGCCAATTAAAAAAAAAAAACGTGTGCTGATTATTTACTATGTGAGTAAAACCATATCAAGATGGAGTGCAGTAATGTGATGGAAACTTATTTTATGTAGCCTTCTTAAGCCACAGAGGCTTTTGCTCAAAACAGAGGTCAAGATAATTTCGCCATCCTATCCAACCCCCGCCTCCATTTAAAAATATTTTCTATTATAAGAGTAATACACATTGTGAATGAACTTAATGCTATTAAATAAATTCTGAAGTGCTTAAGGTAAATTTTATACTGTATACATTTTACCACAATGAAAAAAGAGAAACATTTTTAGGAAATTTTCTTTATAGAAAAATTTAAAAATAGATAAAAATGCAAAAAGTTTTAAGAATCCACACTAGACGCAGAACAATTAGTTTTTCCCCTTTCCTACCACCCAACAGAGTTTGGTTTTGTCTTTTTTGCTTTTTGGTTTTTTTACTCTCCCTATGGGGAAAAATGGGCTTCAACAGTGGAAACTAAGAAACAATCTCATTTATATGCTGAAGGATTTTTTAAGAGTATGTATGTGGCTTACTTTGCATCCTTTCAGGATCTTTTAGATCTTCAACTTACTTTCCGTTTATGTTCTACCATAGATGGCTCTGAAGCAAGTAGCTTCTAATAGGAAAAAATAATTATTTTGAGATCTCATTCCCTAATCCAAAATTCTTCCTAGAACATTCTCATCACCACGGATAGAGACCAAAAGGTAGAAATTCAGTTCTATTTTGTGGCTTCTTCATAAAAGTATATGGCCAAATTTGAATGCTTATGTTAACAAGGGATATAAACAATATGAATAACTTTGATAAAACATTAGGTATTAACTTCTCTAGTAAAACTTTTAATCAAATCTGTTATCAAGTACGAAAATGATCAGATTGGAAGTTCACTTCCTCTTCCTTCCAACCTACTTCTCTAAGCAGTAAAATATCTAAAGACAAGAGAAGGGAAAACAGGCAAAGCAAAGCTCATGAAAATTCATATGCCTAAAAATGAGAACATGAAAACCAGGAGGGAATTCTAATTTGCAAAGCCCACAAAGCCCCTTACCTAAAAGGGGATGGGTGGTAAGAGGGAAGGAAGGAGTAGACCTGTACGTCTGTAAACTGTGAAAATTAGGTAACTTCAAGCAAAATCTTAATAATAAAAGATGAGCCAAGTGAATGCACCAAGAAGACACACAACACTCTTAGCAGAAAGTGCTGGAGAGGTGCTCCCCGCCTGCGGTCTGCTGCCAGCCCTAATGCCTGGCAAATCCAACTATTCAATTTAGAAAGTGGTTCTCCTCTTCCTCTTCTGGATTTAATTTCATTCAAATTCATTTTCATCAACTGAATTACAGGACACCAATATATAACTTTTTCTCTCACAAAAGGGCTAGATATATTGTTAACACTATTATTTGGCATTTGTACACTGTTTAGTGATTTTCGAAGCAGTTTTCACAGGCATCATCTACACTCACAGTGTAGGTAAGCTGGATGGCTGGTGCCACTCTCGTGCCCCAGATCAGGAAACTGAATCTCAGAAAAGTTGCCTACAAATAGGAGTTCTCACTGGACTGTGTATCAATATTCAGAGACTCCCATCAATAGGATACTAGGAGAGTGGTTGATATAGTATACCCTAGAATCCGATACTGCCCATAAATTTCATTCTCATCCTCCATTATCAATATGCAGAGTCTCTGACCACCTCTTTTAACCTAAATACTGCTTTCCACAATTTGTGCTCTTAAAATAAAGTTAATTAAACAAAGATAACCATCTCTTCCCACATTGGCCATTTATCAATATAATTCCTAGCAGTATCTGCACATCAAAAATAGTTCATTGGGCTTCCCTGGTGGCGCAGTAGATAGGAATCTGCCTGCCAGTGCGGGGGACACAGGTTCGATCCCTGGTCCAGGAAGAGCCCACATGTCACAGAACAACTAAGCCCGGGTGCCACAACTACTGAGCCTGAGCTCTAGAGCCCGCGAGCCACAACTACTGAGCCCACGTGCCACAACTACCTGAAGCCCGCGTGCCTAGAGCCCGTGCTCCACAAGAGAAGCCACCACCATGAGAAGCCCGTGCTCCGCAACTAGAGAAAGCCCGTGTACAGCAACGAAGGCCCAACACAGCCAAAAAAAAAAAAAAAAAAAAAAAGCTCATTAAAACACAAAGAGAAATCATGTTCATAAGTTAACACGACTGATTAACAAAGATAAAATGGAATTAAGTGCTTAGTTTAACTCAGTAGAGTTCCTATAAGGTTATGGCTATGAAATATCCATTTTCCAGTGTCATTCAACTTGCTTATCTTTCATTAATATATTTGAACTTTTGGTTTCATAAATTAATGGCAATTTGGTAAATTTTTTAAAAGCAGCATATATCCAGTTATTAACCAAAGTTGTTAAAATCCTAGAATGTTTCAGCTTTCCATTAATAACGTTTATAATTTCAACACTAGAAAATATAAGAATGCGAAGGTATATGATATATTGGGATCTATATTACTTTATCCTTTAGTTAGACAAGTTTAGACTATATGTGTGAACATGTTTAAAACCTTCTGAATTCAAATTCATCTTCCCTTAATTTCATATATAAAAAAAGTACTTCCTTCCAAAAAGAATGCCTCTACTTAAAAAAACAGACTTGCATAGTGGTTACTAGAAAAGTAGTTTGGATGAGTATTACATACAGAATGGAAATAAGACTGGGACCCAGTTCTGGAACCCTGATGACCGCATCTGCCCTGTATATTTCCGTAACACTGGTTTTTAGCTGACCAATATCCTCAAAATTTTCAAATAATTTTATCCTAAACTATAATAACCTAAAACATGTTATTTTCTTTCAAACATTGTCAAGATTTAATGAATCCTAAAACTTACAAATATATATTAAATAAATCAATTCATTTTTTTGCAAGATGCCAATAAATTTAAAATGCAGACATTAAATTTACCTTCTAGCCACGTGTAGAACGATTCTCCTAAAAAACAAAACAAAAACAATCAAAATTATACACACACACAGAATTGGGTTAAAATGTTTAAATGGTCATTCATAAATAAGAATAAATTAAGTCTATAAAACATTTCTCATGACAGATTAAGGAATATGTCCACTGCTCATGTGTAATGGAAAAACAGGCATATGGTTCTAGAAGATAAAGTCCAAAAGTTACTGAAGTAGTTTTGGGAAAAAGTTCTTATAAATGACATTTTGACTTGTAAAATTCTTGAGAAAACTTCCAGTCAAAATATTATGTAAACCTTATTCACTTGAAGGCTTAAATATCCATAAGTATGAGGAGAAACAATCTTAAATTTGCTTTTGATAACCATAGCATTATTCAAAACTTCCAGAAAAAAGTGAATATGAAAATCAAATTATTAATCCCATTTTTCCTGAGCAATAAACCTAAGTATATTTCCTCAATTATCTAAAACTACTAAGTTTTAAGAGATAATAAAAAAGTTCCCTAAATTTTCAAAATAATTCTTGAGAAAAGTTAACGACCAGAATATGAAGAGGCCTTCCTTGTGTACTATGCTAAAAGAACTATTTCTAGCCCAATATTGTTCTGAGTGAAAAGAAAAATGGCAGTCAATAAAGATAAAAAAACAGTTAATATACTTCCTATACTCATCCTTATTTTTTTTTTTTAACATCTTTATTGGGGTACAATTGCTCCACAATGGTGTGTTAGTTTCCGCCTTATAACAAAGTGAATCAGCTATACATATACACACGTTCCCATATCTCTTCCCTCTTGCGTCTCCCTCCCTCCCACCCTCCCTATCCCACCCCTCCAGGCTGTCACAAAGCACCGAGCCAATATCCCTGTGCCATGTGGCTGCTTCCCACTAGCTATCTACCTTACTACGTTTGTTAGTGTGTATATGTCCATGACTCTCTCTTGCCCCGTCACAGCTCACCCTTCCCCCTCCCCATAACCTCAAGTTCGTTCTCTAGGAGGTCTGCGTCTTTATTCCTGCCTTACCCCTAGGTTCTTCATGACATTTTTTTTTTTCTTAAATTCCATATATATGTGTTAGCATACGGTATTTGTCTTTTTCTTTCTGACTTACTTCACTCTGTATGACAGACTCTAGGTCTATCCACCTCATTACAAATAGCTCAATTTCGTTTCTTTTTATGGCTGAGTAATACTCCATTGTATATATGTGCCACATCTTCTTTATCCATTCATCCGCAGATGGGCACTTAGGTTGTTTCCATCTCCGGGCCTCATCCTTATTTTAATTGCGAAAAGCAAAGCATGATGATAAAAACTCAACACATAGGTGAGTTGAGCAAGGAGTCCAGGGGATAAATTAGATGGTGGGGAATTACTTTGCCTCCTGAGAGTCTTCATCCTTAGCAAGACAACACAAACATCTTCCTAGAGAATCATTCATTCAACATACTCTTACTTAGATGATACTCTTACACAAAACATCATTCATTATCTCACTTGTTTACTCAAAAAGCCCCAGCTGCTAACAGGAAAAGTCTAGCTCCTAAGGTCCTCAATAATCTGGCCTCTACTCATCTTTCTAATTTTAAAGTACCCCATATATGAAGTCTTTCCTACTCTCCCCAAACATGCCTTGTTTTTCCTTTCTCAACCCCTTGGTCCATGCTGTCATCCAAGTAGCACACACTATCCAATTCTTCAGGCTTTAAACCAGTCCATCATTCAAGTCCATCTCAAATGCCACCTCCTCCAGTAAATTGTCCCAGTGAGGCAGGATCTGTTCTACCTCCGAAGAGCTATACCACCTACTGTTGCACTATGTATGTAATACTTCTTTATTATCACGTATGTACAGTGCTGATCATTCCCACTATACATATTTTTAGCTCCTAGAGGGAAGGCATGTTTTATACATCTTTCTATCCTTTACAATGCCCATCACAGTGCTCTTGACACATAGGGTAACTTTATTTTTTTAAATAAATAAATTTATTTATTTATTTATTTATGACTGTGTTGGGTCTTTGTTGCTGCGCGCGGGCTTTCCCTAGTTGCGGCAAGCGGGGGCTACTCTTTGTTGCAGTGCATGGGCTTCTCATTGCGGTGCCTGCTCTTGTTGCGGAGCACGGGCTCCAGGCACGCAGGCTTCAGTAGTTGTGCCTCGTGGGCTCTAGAGCACAGGCTCAATAGTTGTGGCGCACAGGCTTAGTTGCTCCGCGGCACGTGGGATCTTCATGGATCAGAGATCGAACCCATGTCCCCTGCACTGGCAGGCAGGTTCTTAACCACTGTACCACCAGGAAAGTCCCTAACATAGGGTAACTTTAAATTATAAAAAACATTCTTATTTTTTTGGTCACCATTGATTGGTAGCTATTTTCTGAAAAAAAGTAGGATACTTTCTTTTGAATTAAAAACAGGAAAAAATCAAATTTTGATCATTAAAGGCATTTCTTCTACATTTGAAGCAAACATAAAATGAGACTTTTAACTTACCATCATCTTCTCCTGAAAGAGAAAATAATAGACAAGATTTTAGAAAATGTCTTACACAGTTCAGATTCCAATCCTATTTATTTATGGGATTAAAACTTACTATGTGTTAAACTATTAATTATACCATGAACCTTGCTCAGTGTGTAGTTACCCTGTAAATAAGACTTCTTAATAAGAATATAGGCCAAAGAGTACAAGATTTTCACGTATGTTTTATGCAATAAATAGTAACAGAGAGTAACTAAACAATCATAAAGACCACCAGTTTCAATAATTAACAAATATACAGTCACTCCTTTAATCATTATGCACACAACTCTCTGAACATGTGTTTCCAGACTGGAGTACTTTTCTTTTTTAAGTTACTGCTCCTCGGCACATATTCACCTTAACAAAAGCACTTCCCAAACTCTAGTCAGTGAAAGCATCCCTGCAGGGGTTATGGGGCTGCCTAGATGTGGGGGAGAGGCCAGAAGGCTGGGCTTTCAGGCTCCACAGCAGCCCTGTCTTGATTAGCTTTACATGTGGAATTCTGACAGAAAATTTCATTTTTGGAAAAAAGCTGTTGGAAAGCTAGCTGTGGAAGCCAGGAATAGTGTGGAAGAAACACAGTTAAGAATATTAACCACCAAACCAGATCTACAACAAATGCTAAAGGCACTTCTGTAAGTGGGAAACACAGAGAAGAAAAGGACCTACAAAAACAAACCCAAAACAATTAAGAAAATGGTATTAGGAATATACATATCGATAATTACATTAAACGTGAATGGATTAAATGCTCCAACCAAATGACACAGGCTTGCTGAATGGATACAAAAACAAGACCCATATACATGCTGTCTACAAGGGACCCACTTCAGACCTAGGGACACATTCAGACTAAAAGTGAGGGGATACAAAAAGATATTCTATGCAAATAAGAACTAAAAGAAAGCTGGAGTAGCAATACTCAGATAAAACAGACTTTAAAATAAAGAATGTTACAAGAGACAAGGAAGGACACTACATAATGTAGTGTCAATCCAAGAAGAAGATATAACAATTGTAAATATTTATGCACCCAACATCGGAGCACCTCAATACATAAGGCAACTGCTAACAGCTATAAAAGAGGAAATCGACAGTAACACAATAATAGTGGGGGACTTTAACACCTCACTTACACCAACGGACAGATCTTCCAAACAGAAAATTAATAAGGAAACACAAGCTTTAAATGACACAATAGACCAGATAGATTTAATTGATATTTATAGGACATTCCATCCAAAAAGAGCAGATTACACTTTCTTCCAAGTGCGCACAGAACATTCTCCAAGATAGATCACATCTTGGGTCACAAATCAAGTCTCAGTAAATTTAAGAAAACTGAAATCATATCAAGCGTCTTTTCTGACCACAAAGCTATGAGATTAGAAATGAATTACAGGGAAAAAAAACACAATCAAATGGAGGCTAAACAATATGTTACTAAATAACCAAGAGATCACTGAAGAAATCAAAGAGGAGATCAAAATATACCTAGAGACAAACGACAATGAAAACACGATGATCTAAAACCTATGGGATGCAGCAAAAGCAGTTCTAAGAGGGAAGTTTATAGCTATACAAACCTACCTCAAGAAACAAGAAAAATCTCCAATAAACAATCTAACCTTACACCTAAAGGAACTAGAGAAAAACGAACAAACAAAACCCTAAGTTAACAGAAGGAAAAAAAATCATAAAGATCAGAGCAGAAATCAATGAAATCGAAACAAAGAAAACAATAGCAAAGATCAATAAAACTAAAAGCTGGTTCTTTGAGAAGATAAACAAAATTAATAAACCATTAGCCAGACTCATCAAGAAAAAGAGGGAGAGGACTCAAATCAATAAAATTAGAAATGAAAAAGGAGAAGTTACAACAGACACTGCCGAAATACAAAGCATCCTAAGAGACTACTACAAGCAACTCTATGCCAATAATATGGACAACCTGGAAGAAATGGACAAATTGTTAGAAAGGTATAACCTTCCAAGATGGAATCAGAAAGAAATAGAAAGTATGAACAGACCAATCACAAGTAATAAAATTGAAACTGTGATTAAAAATCTTCCAAGAAACAAAAATCCAGGAGCAGATGGCTTCACAGGTGAATTCTATCAAAAATTTAGAGAAAAGCTAACACCCATCCTTCTCGATCTCTTCCAAAAAATTGCAGAGGAAGGAACACTCCCAAACTCATTCTATGAGGCCACCATCACCCTGACACCAAAATCAAACAAAGATACTACAAAAAAAGAAAACTACAGATCAATATCACTGATGAATACAGATGCAAAAATCCTCAACAAAAATAACAGAATCCAACAATACATTAAAAGGATAAAACACCATGATCAAGTGGGATTTATCCCAGGGATGCAAGGATTCTTCAATATATGCAAATCAATCAGTGTGATACACCATAACAACACCCTGAAGAGTAAAAATCAAATGATCATCTCAACAATGCAGAAAAAGCTTCTGACAAAATTCAACACCCTTTTATGATAAAAACTCTCCAGAAAGTGAGCACAGAGGGAACCGACCTCAACATAATAAAGGCCATATATGACAAACCCACAGCAAACATCATTTCCAACAGTGAAAACCTGAAAGCATTTCCTCTAAGATCAGGAACAAGACAAGGCTGCCCACTCTCACCACTATTATTCAACATAGTTTTGGAAGTCCTAGCCACAGCATCAGAGAAGCAAAAGAAATAAAAGGAATACAAATTGGAAAAGAAGAAGTAAAACTGTCACTGTTTGCAGACGACATGATACTACATACAGAGAATCCTAAAGATGCCACCAGAAAACTACTAGAGCTAATCAATGAATTTGGTAAAGTTGCAGGATAGAAAATTAATGCACAGAAATCTCTTGCATTCCTATATGCTAACGATGAAAAATCTGAAAGAGAAATTAAGGAAACACTCCCATTTACCACTGCAACAAAAAGAATAAAATACCTAGGAATAAATCTACCTAGGGAGACAAAAGGCTTGTATGCAGAAAACTATAAGACACTGATGAAAGAAATTAAAGATAATACCAACAGATGGAGAGATCTACCATATTCTTGGACTGGAAGAATCAATATTGTGAAAATGACTATACCACCCAAAGCAATCTACAGCTTCAATGCAATCCCTATCAAATTACCAATGGCATTTTTATAGAACTAGAACAAAAAATCTTAAAATTTGTATGGAGACACAAAAGACCCCGAATAGCCAAACCAGTCTTGAGGGAAAAAAGTGGAGCTGGAGGAATCAGACTCCCTGACTTCAGACTATACTACAAAGCTACAGTAATCGAGACAATATGGTACTGGCACAAAAACAGAAATACAGATCAATGGAACAGGATAGAAAGCCCAGAGATAAACCCATGCACCTACGGTCAACTAATCTATGACAAAGGAAGCAAGGATATACAATGGAGAAAAGACAGTCTCTTCAATAAGTGGTGCTGGGAAAACTGGACAGCTACATGTAAAAGAATGAAATTAGAACACTCTCTAACACCATACACAAAAATAAACTCAAAATGGATGAGAGACCTAAATGTAAGACCGGACACTATAAAACTCTTAAGAGGATAACATAGGAAGAACACTCTTTGATGTAAATCACAGCAAGATCTTTTTTGATTGCCTCCCAGAGTAATGGAAATAAAAATAAACAAATGGGACCTAATGAAACTTAAAACCTTCTGCACTGCAAAGGAAACCATAAACAAGACGAAAAGACAACCCTCAGAATGGGAGAAAATATTTGCAAACAAATCAACGGACAAAGGATTAATCTCCAAAATATATAAACAGCTCATGCAGCTCAATATTAAAAAAAAACCCAATCCAAAAATGGGCAGAAGACCTAAATAGACATTTCTCCAAAGAAGATATACAGATGGCCAAGAAGCACATGAAAAGCTGCTCAACATCACTAATTATTAGAAAATGCAAATCAGAACTACAATGTGGTATCACCTCACACCAGTTAGAATGGACATCATCAGAAAATCTACAAACAACAAATGCTGGAGAGTGTGGAGAAAAGGGAACCCTCTTGCACTGTTGGTGGGAATGTAAATTGATACAGCCACTATGGAGAACAGTATGGAGGTTCCTTAAAAACCTAAAAATAGGGCTTCCCTGGTGGTGCAGTGGTTGAGAGTCCGCCTGCCGATGCAGGGGATATGGGTTCGTGCCCCGGTCCGGGAAGATCCCACATGCCACGGAGCAGCTGGGCCTGTGAGCCATGGCCGCTGAGCCTGAGCATCCGGAGCCTGTGCTCCGCAACGGGAGAGGCCACAATAGTGAGAGGCCCGCATACCACAAAAAACAAAAACAAAAACAAAAACCTAAAAATAGAATTACCATATTACCCAGCAATCTCACTACTAGGCCTAAACCCAGAGAAAACCATAATTCAAAAAGAGACATGCACCCCAATGTTCATTGCAGCACTATTTACAATAGCCAGGTCATGGAAGCAACCTAAATGCCCGTCGACAGACAAATGGATAAAGAAGATGTGGTACATATATACAATGGAATATTACTCAGCCATAAAAAGGAATGAAATTGGGTCATTTATAGAGACGTGGATGGATCCAGAGACTGTCATACAGAGTGAAGTAAGTCAGAAAGAAAAAAACAAGTATCGTATATTAACGCATATATGTGGAACCTAGAAAAATGGTACAGATGAACCAGTTTGCAGGGCAGAAAGTGAGACACAGATGTAGAGAACAAACGTATGGACACCAAGGGGGGAAAGCAGCAGCAGGTGGTGGTGGTGGTGTGATGAATTGGGAGATTGGGATTGACATGTATACACTGATGTGTATAAAATGGATGACTAATAAGAACCTGCTGTGTAAAAAAATAAAATTCAAAAATTCAAAAAAAAAATTAAACAGCTGTTAATCGACAATTAGCAGTTTCAGTGGAGAAAGCATATAAACAGCATTAGTGAGAACTATTGCATTACTTCCTGGGGTACCCACTTTTCACCCAGGACCCACTCTCTCCCTTACCTAGTCTTTTGTCTCCCTCTTCTACACTTGTTTTTTCTCTGCTCCTCTTTCCTCTCTCTATCCTTTTCTCTATGCACTTTCCTTCCTCTCTTCATCTTTCCTACAGCCTCATGTCTCTAGTTTATCATAATATGGAAGTGAAGTATTTCTTAGGACTTGATGCTTTTATTAAATGAACAATTATATTTTCTGCTTTAAGAGTAAGTGATCCATATATATGGAATATAAAAAAAAAACAAAAACTGATCCTGTCCTAGGGGCAGGACAAGAATAAAGATGCAGACGTAGAGAATGGACTTGAGGCCACGGGGAGGGAGAAGGGTAAGCTGGGGCGAAATGAGAGAGTAGCCTGGACATATATACACTGCCAAATGTAAAATAGCTAGCTAGTGGGAAGAGCAGCATAGCACAGGGAGATCAGCTCGGTGCTTTGTGACCACCTAAAGGGGTGGGATAGGGAGGGTGGGAGGGAGACGCAAGAGGGAGGGGATATGGGGAGATATGTATACAGATAGCTGATTCACTGTTATACAGCAGAAACTAACACAACACTCTAAAGCAATTATACTCCAATAAAGATGTTTAAAAAAAGGGCTTCCCTGGTGATACAGTGGTTAGGAATCTGCCTGCCAGTGCAGGGGACACGGGTTCAAGCCCTGGTCGGGAAGATCCCACATGTCGCGGAGCAACAAAGCCCGTACACCACAACTGGGCCTGCGCTCTAGAACCCGCGAGCCACAACTACTGAAGCCTGCACGCCTAGAGCCCGTGCTCCGCAACGAGAGGCCACCACAATGACAAGCCTGTGCATTGCAACGAACAGTAGCCCCCATTCGCCACAACTAGAGAAAGCCCGCGCACAGTAATGATGACCCAGCACAGCCAAAAAAAAAGATGTAAAAAAAAAAAAAAAAAAAGAGAGGGCTTCCCTGGTGGCACAGTGGTTGAAGTCTGCCTGCCGATGCAGGGGACACGGGTTCGTGCCCCGGTCCGGGAAGATCCCACATGCCGCAGAGCGGCTGGGCCCATGAGCCATGGCCGCTGGGCCTGCGCATCCGGAGCCTGTGCTCCGCAATGGGAGATGCCACAACAGTGAGAGGCCCGCGTACCGCAAAAAAAAATAAATAAATAAATAAAAGAGTAAGTGATCATAGAAAAGGTCTGAAAGGACACCTTCCAAACTCTGTACTACGGAAAAGAAAAAGTGTGTGGAGGTAGGGGTGGGGGAAGCGTTCCCTTTTTACTTTATGTAACTTTTGCATTGTTTCAATTTTTATAAAATCTTGTATAATAAAAACATTTAAGTTGAAAACGGAAAAGTTATGAGGTAAAAGTAGTAAAAAAGACAAAGGATAAGAAGCCATGCACACCTTCTTCACACTTCGATTATCTTGCCCAAGCAGTTTCAGGATGAATTTGGGAAAACTGCTGGCCATACTGTGAGTGCACATCTGAGAGTAGTCCATTCATCAAACTTCCTAAGTCACTCTGGTTCTGAGAAATGCCTAAAGAGATGAATCTAGACCAGGAAATTCAAGTTCCTAAATCAATCCTGGTCTAAAGAAAGCATTAGAATGGCACTTCAATCACAGGGCTGCTCCCAGGGTTTGAGTCCTCTTTGAGAATAGATTGAGGATACACCTAATAATTTTATACTGAATAAACTCCAACTATGTAAGATAATGCTGTCCCATAGAACTATAACGACAACCATATATGTAATTAAAATTTTTTTCTAATAAAAATTTGTAATGTTTTCTAATATCCACATTTTAAAAAGTAAAAGGTATACATGCACTGCAGTACATCAACAGTTTGTTTTGTGATGCAAGAGTTAAAGTAGTTCTACCAAAACAATCAGGTTCTGTTCAATGGCAAAAATATTTTATACTGCTTCAGTTTTTAAGCTGAAATGAACTAAAATGACGTAAAATGTAAAATTTAGTTTCACACTAGCCACATTTCATGTGCTCAACAGCCTGATGTGGCAAAGTGGCAACCTAACTTTCTGATACTTCTCTGCATCCTTCTGAATCAGAGTGCCGTGCATCGACCAGCACTTGGGCATCACCTGGGAGTCTCACCCGCGACTTACAGAATCAGAACCTGTATTTAACAAGGCTCCTAGGTGATTTGTATGCGTACTGAAGTCAGAGAAGCATGCTATGAGTCACTGGTTCTGAAAGTGGCTGCATACTGGAATCATCTGGAGAGCTTAAAAAAGACCAACGCCTGGGTCCGAATTCCAAAGACTGTGACAACTGTTATGGGACAGGGCCCGGGCATTCAGATTTTTACCAGTTCCCCAGGAACCTCTAATATATATGGATTACCCATATATTCTAATTTATTTTATATATAGCTCCTAGTTTAGGGCCTGGCACATATCAGGCAGTCAATAAATGACAGTAATTATATAAAACGTGGAAATCTTGAGACCTAACTATGAACTAATCTTGTACTTTTGATCATTCAAATTAAGCAAAAATATAAAATAGTTGAAAATTTTCTCAACATAAAATTACAAAGGTATCTCGTAAACAATTTCTAAAAGCATGAAAATGTATCAAAAACCCACCTCGGCTGGGTGCCAGAGGATTTAAAGGACGATAAACAGATCGAGGTCTGAAAAAGAAAATACAAAACTCAAACGTAAAATGGTTTGACATTTTGATTAATTTTTTCCAAGAGAAACAAGTATTCCCCTTCTTCCACCCTCCCTCTAGTCAATCCTCCTCTTTCCCCTACCCCCTCCAGTTACTTGAAACAGTTTTCTTCGTAGATGCTGTTCCACACTCTCCACGCAGAGGGCCCTTTATAGCCAGTGTAACGCTCAGGATTCAGCAAAAGGTCTACATACTGAGCAGCTGGAGATCTCTCATCTAAACAAGAAACAATTCATGAAACCATCCACATTTCACTATTTATCTAAAATTTACCATTACAAAGCAAACAGGACTATCCAAAGGTTAGAGAAATGCTACGCTTTCAAGTCATCTCCAACTTAAATGGTAGAGTGGTTAGCACACTTGTGACTGTCCTTGACCCAGGACTTAAAATAACTTGAACTTGAGAGAGGAAATATAACTGCTCCCTTTCTTTTGGACACTCAATGCCCTCTTACGGAATGTAGCAGGCTTTACCTTATTAGAGGCATTAATCATTTAAGTTTTAAGCAGCAGGACTGAAAAGACCTAACAGAATCATAACCTGTTCTTAATATTTTATGTGATTGCCCCCCTATGTATATATCTACCTAAACACATACTTGAAACATTTATTTTGTTTGCACATATTGTATCTTAAAAAAAAAGAAAAGATTTCCCTGATACTTTCTACTTGGACCTAGGAAGTAAATGGTGTAGTAACTTTGTGATTCAAATTCAATCATTCATAGAGTTACACAATGTTGTAGTAAAAAAAAAAGTTACAAATTTATTTTTACCAATGTTAATATATTGGTTAACATATTAATTGGTTAACATATTGGTGAGTAGGCACAACTTCAAGAATTTATTAACACATTTAAAATTAAATAACCATTTTCTGTGTTGAAACTCAAATTAGTATTTACTAGATCTCCACTATTTGGACAACATTTTGATAGAGATCTCTGGGGGATACAAAAGATAAAGAAAAATGGTCTTAATGGTCACATTCTGGGTAGAAAAGGGAAGCACACGCTTTGCGATCTACAGAAAAATTATAATGACTATGCTTCACACATCTATGCTCATACCACCTATAAGCTGAAATGCTATGTATGTTGGCATGGATGTATTATTTTATGTATATGCTTCCTAATTTTTGGTGTCACGGTATTAAATCAATGGTATATAGACACCTGACTTGAAACAGGGACAAACATGGTCATTAAAATATGGGCCCTCTTGCTTTCATTACCTATCAGTCAAAAATATTCATTGGTCATTCAATGACCGTAGATTGAGATGATCCATAATCTTAAGGGAAAAAAAAGCAGCATCCTGATCCATACCTTTCAAAAACCACCTGATACTTTTGTGATGTATAAAGAGTACAAAGATAATCATAACGTATCATTACTAAATGAGTGGTGTCTAACTTACAGACAATGAAAACATGATTTTGAAGAATATTGGCTCTATTTCCAGCACTAACATTATATAGATATTCCACTAAATAAGTTAAAGCACAGAAAACGCTAACTTACAGATGGATGAACAGAAACTGTTGAAGGACATTTATTGATCAGGACTTAAAACAATAATTTAAAAAATCTTAATTGAAAAATAAAAATTCAAATCATTTAGTTAACGAAATATGGATTTTACAGTAAAATTTTAAGTTTTACAATTCACTAATTTCTGTTATATATTTCAAATTTCTTTGAGCTGTTCTCAAGTTCACTTGCAAAATTGACTCAGTTATGTATATAAGCTTTAGAAATATTAATATCATAAATATATACCCATTGACATATACATGTATACACACATGTATAAAGAACGTATGTGCACACACATAAGCCTTCACTTACGTACAGTCATCTATGAATGTGAAGATTGAATTAGTATCACCTCTTCGCCCAATTAAACAACAAAGAAAAAAAAAAAACCCTGGATTCAAATATTAAAGTATATGGATTTAAAATATACTCTAAGGAAGTAGAAAGTCACATGAGTAAAATCAATTATATCAGTTTTTAAAGTACTTAAGTAAACTTACATTCTTAATGTTCTTAGTGTGCATTCCCTTAGTTCCCAAATCAAAAGTTGTTTTAAAAAATTTAATACTTTTTCAAATCATGAAAAAGATGTTTTGTTAACCTACAGAAGGTATCAGCAAACTATGGCCCACAGGCCAAGTCTGGTCTGCTGTGTATTTTTGTAAAGAAAGTTTTATGGGAACACAAGTCATGTTCATTTGCTTATGTGCCACTTTCACATTATTATGGCAGAGTTGAGCAGTTGTAAGAGAGACCATATGGTTCACAAAGCCTAAAATATTTACTGTCTGCCCATTTACAGAAGAAAAAGTTTGTCAACCCCTGACCTATACTGACAAGAATTTCATGACATCCACAGTGAGGAACATATGTGGGAGAAAGCATACACAGGCTGAGATTCCCTATAAACACACCCATCCTTAGTCCCAGGGCCACCTGTGACATGATCATAATTAAATTGTTCCCAAACTATAACTTCTTTCCACTTGTACAGCTGTATCATATGTTCAGGTAATGCTCTTGGATCCCTATTAAGTCCTCCCCTCAAAAAGTTTTCTCTTTTTCCTCCCTCTACACACCTGCTCCAAAGCTATTCTTTCTTTTTGACCATGCTAACCAATACCTAAGGATTCAAAGAATTACTACTGAATCAAAATACCTAATTCTGGGAATTCATCAACTTGAACCAATATTTTTTCCTCCTCCTCCAGTACACCTTTTTTCCCCAGTTGAATTTTCTTTTCACTGTCCTAATTTAGTGTTAGAGTTACGAGGCCACACTGCATGCTCTATGGTGCCAGGCATCCTTCCCACCTTCTAACCCGTATATCTCTTAATACGTAATGGTTGCATAGGACAACTTAGCGTGTAAGCTTTTTGCTTATGGACAGACAAAAAATATAAGGTTACAGACTCAGGATTGGGTCTACAAGCCTCCATCTCCAACGCTACCCCAAACTGCCACTAACTCACTATTAAAACATAATTTCCTCAGTCAAGGAGAATCTATAGTTTATAAAGCATCCAAGTAATTCTGATACACAGCCAGATTTAGAAACCAGTGTTTTAAGCAATATTTTTAATGTATCAATGAACCTGTTTTAAGGGGAAAAATAAAAAGTAAAAATCTATCACACTGTTCAGGTTATTTATGAACTAACTACTTCATTGAGCAAATATTTACTGGGCATGAACCATGGCCAGGCAGTGTTCTAGGCACTAGGGATACAGTCGTGAAGAAAAAGACACGGTCCTTGCTCTCAAGTCGCTCACAATCTAGATGAAGACAGACAACATACAGATAAACTAAATAGTGTTTCTCACATAGTTCTTAGTACTCTGGGAGCAGGCAGCAGTGCAGAGATAGAAAGTGAAAGTGGTTACTCTTTTATGACAGCAGGCTTCTCTGAGGAGGTGACATTTGAGCAGAAACCTGAAGCAAAGAAGCAGCAAGCCATGCATAAAAACAATATCAAAAAAAAAAATAGAGGTAGGGAGAGCGGCTTACCTTAAACCGCTGAATTATTTAAAAACCTATTATTTGATCTATGAGGATCATCTTTCCTTTCAAATAATGATAAAACCAAAAACAAAACAGCAGAGAGCAAGGGTGTTTGACTATATTCCAATAACTGGAGTGAACATTCTTTAGACTTTTTGTTTTAATCCAATGATTTTTTTTTTTTAATCCAATGATTTTATTTTATTTTTAAATATTTATTTATTTATTTAGCTGCGTCGGGTCTTAGTTGCGGCACGCGGCATCTAGTTCCCTGACCAGTGATCGAACCCAGGCCCCCTGCACTGGGAGCACAGAGTCCTAGCCACTGGACCACCAGGGAAGTCCCTAGTCTAATGATTTTAGATTACTGAAATAACTAAACAATGACTCCAAAGCTACTCTGATAGTATTTTTTTTCAACTGCAGGTAAAAAACTTTGGGACACACATGAACATTACTACCCAGGAGAATCGTGGTAATACAACTAGTAGCATGGTTTCACGTGTTTAAGAATTACATAAAATATAAGAACAGGTGGCAGAGCGGTTAGGAATCCGCCTGCCAGTGCAGGGGACACGGGTTTGAGCCCTGGTCCGGGAAGATCCTACATGCCGCGGAGCAACTAAGCCCGTGCGCCACAACTACTGAGCCTGCGCTCTAGAGCCCACGAGCCACAACTACTGAGCCCACGTGCCACAACTACTGAAGCCCATGCACCTAGAGCCCGTGCTCCGCAACAAGAGAAGCCACCACAGTGAGAAGCCTGCACACCATAACGAAGAGTAGCCCCAGCTCGCCACAACTAGAGAAAGCCCACGCGCAGCAACGAAGACCCAATGCAGCCAAAAATTAATTAATTTAAAAAATATAAAAACAACTAGTTATTTTAATATGTAATCCTAAAATTTTTAAAGGACGATTTTATGGAAATTTTTATAGGACACCTCTTCCACTTTTACGATTTAAGAAGCTACTACTGAAAAATTAATTAACACTATTTATACTGATGACAGATAATAGAACACATCAATTTAATCATAGCAAGCAATCTCTACAATTGAGTATTTTTTTACTAAATACCTAAAGAGAAATATATACTCACAGAAATGATTTTTTAATCTGAAAACCTTATTTAGTGTTTAATCTGCTTATTTAGTGTTAAATAAGCACTATGCAGAATATTTTAATAAAAGAATACATGAGAAGTTGGAAAGAAGTGACTATGAGTGTTAAACACTCAAATATAATTAGATTGACAGCCAAAAAGCAAATGAGAGCAGTCAGTCACGTGAGTGCTTACCCAGGAACAACGGCTTGCTCTGATAAAACCGTTGCCAATTCCAAATATCATAATAGGGGTATTTATGAATTGCCCATTATCATATCAAAAAAAACTTTGTTCAGACTTCTTAACAATTTCCTTGCTGAAACCATACAAAACATGGTAATAACACTCCCTCTCCCAGCATCTTCTCAATTTACCATACTATTGTAGAAGCGCCCTGTAATTTATGCCATTACAGACAGCATTAAAAACACAATTCTACATAAGAATCTTTAAAACAAGTCTTTAGAAAGCAAACCATGCCAGATGCTTTAAAAATTCAGAAGAACTTCTGCTGCCTGTTTTCAGTTATGCATGGTTGAACCCCAAATTCTTTTCTACCACCAGAAAATAACAATACCAAGGTAGAAGGTAAAGAGAGGCCAAATGAATGATTTAAGCCTACTCAACACAATTATTGGGAGTATTCTCCTCTATTATAGATAAAAAATTTTGAGTCACGTCAATTATTTTCTGTTAAAAGAAGTGGTAGTTACTACTGAACTACCATTTGTTCCATTCCAGGGGACTCTTGGAAAGAGGGCTGTGGGGAAGTCAAATTAGAGTCCTCCACGATGTTGGAAGGTGTCTTTATGTTAGTTTGTTGAGACCTCCAACTAATTCGAGTGTGAACATTTCTATAACATGGTCACAGACCTATATATAACTAAGTGGCTTGAATTAGAGGTCCATAGGAGGTGGGGTGTCACAATGGAAAGAAGACAGGTTTGGGATTCAGTCAGATCTGGGATTAAATCCTGTCTCAGCCTCTTGCTACTGTGTGATCTTGGGCAAGTTACTTTGTCTTTTTGAGACAGTTTCCCCAGATATAAAATAATACACACCTATTAGGGTAGTTGTAAAGCTAAGAAATAATGTACTTAAGGCACTTAGCACAGGGCCTGGAACATCGGTTCTCAATAAACACCATTATGAATAATAAGATCCACATACAACATCCTGTGTCTTTAAGCTATAACTCTGACTGTAACTTCACTGATTTAAGGGTCTTAAAAGGGTTAAAGTTAAAATAATGTAATTACAATAGTTTCTTTTATTACCATCAAGTTCACAAAAGTGATCCTGTGAATCATCATATCTTGCCCAGTCAATGAAAGCTTCTCTGCTTTGATTACTATGGGAAGGAGGAATAAAAAAGAAAAAGGATTAAATCTGGAGTTGAAAACTTTAACACTGTATTCTAGTGTACTAAAAATAGATAATCTGAGATCACGTCTTTATTAATTAGATGGTGTTACAAATTCAGTTAGCAGTCACATGAAGGAATGATTAAAACAAGTTATACGAAAGACATATTTATTTCTGTGAGTAATTTATATTTCTTAACTATATTAAAACTATTTTAGCCCTAGTTCAATGATAACTACTTTGACCAGAAAACTAATTTACAAATATATATAAGACGTAGTTAAACACGAAATTCAGGCTGGTCTTTTTAATTGACTTAGAAATTGTAGTTAACTATGTATTATTTTTTCCTAAAGTAGGAATTAAATTTACTTTCATAATTCTTTTAATTTAAATTGCTTCTCTACTTATACAACCCAAAATACTAAAAAATGCATTTCTAGGATCTTCCATCCAATGTGCTATTCCCTAGTAACACCAATGTCACTTTCATCACAGTATATCATTCATTTTACACATTATGTCACATTTAACAAAATCTATGTTCAAGATTTCTTTTTTTTAATAAATACATTTATTTATTTATTTTTGGCTGCATTGGGTCTTCATTGCTGTGCATGGGCTTTCTCTAGTTGCGGCAAGCGGGGACTACTCTTCGTTGTGGTGCATGGACTTCTCAATGCAGTGGCTTCTCTTGTTGCAGAGCACAGGCTCTAGGTGCGTGGGCTTCAGTAGTTGCGCCTTGCGGGCTCAGTAGTTGTGGCTCGCGAGCTCTAGAGCGCAGGCTCAGTAGTTGTGCGCACGGGCTTAGTTGCTCCGCGGCATGTGGGATCTTCCCGGACCAGAGCTCGAACCCGTGTCCCCTGCATTGGCAGGCAGATGCTTAACCACTGCACCACCAGGGAAGTCCTATGATCAAGATTTCTGACCGGGAGGACTGATAAAGGAACAACTACACTCATTCAAATAAACTTTGACCTATATTCACTTTAACCTATATTCAGACCTTCCCTGTCTTAAATACATGATGGTAGCATATATACCATCTTTATTCCCTAAAGGAAAAAAAATGAGGCAAAAAAAAAATGATGTACCAAGTATATATCAGGTATTCATAAATGTGGTACTGTCACAGCCAATAACTTATTTTGTATTTGAGAAGCTGCTGCATAGCATAACGACTACAGGAAGTATATAAGGCTGGCCGCACTACAACTTTACCAATAAAAATTTCCAATTCAATTTACCATGGGACTTTTTTTCTCCTATGGGAATATATAACTAACTTCATAAAAGTTAATGGAAAATTTTATATCATAGGTGACTCAGTTGAAATATATGATGCCATAAAACAAGAATGCCTAAGCTCTAGTTAGAGCTAAAATGATAACTACAGTTATGTTTAATCAGATAAGTCTTCTGCTGAAAATAGTAAAGAACAAAGCAATTTTGATATAAATGCCTATTTTCTTATGAGCAATATGACTAACTTAGAGGAACTTTCAGCACACTTATTTGATGAAGTTTTCTGGATCGTTTCATCTAACCCTTGCCTAAAGCCATGGTAGCAGAAAAGATATGGAATGTTAATCTAATGCTAATAGAGCTGGCCCAGGTTGGTTTATAAACAAGTTATAAGGAAACTTAGAGGTCATCTAGTCCAGCTTTTCTAAAAGTCAGTATGAAGATGGATGCCACGGTACTTGAAGAAGAATCTCTTGGGCTTAACCTAGGGTTTTCTATCAAGACAGTGCCGTGAGTTAAAGTAGTCATCTTTGAAGTGGGAAACAGGGACAGGAAGGGATGGGATGGAGGGATCACACTGGGGCATGAGAAAACTTTGGGGAGTGCAGACATAACCATCTTGATTGTGCTGATTTTTGTGAACGTACACATGTCAAAACATCACATTGTACATTTTGAATAGGTGCAGTTTACTGTGTGTCAATTACACTTCCATAAAGCTGTTTAAAAATTACACTTCCGATTGTCGGAGAAGTTGTGGAATGAGGAACTCCTGTACACTACTACTAGCGGCAATGTATTTTGGTACAGTCATTTTGGAAAACCATTTGGCAGTTCTTAATTCCACTCCTAGGTATATTCTCCACAGAAATGCATACCACATGTACCAGCAAATATCCACCTAAATATTTTGTGAAATGGCCAAGACATCCAGCATAATATTATTCAACATAATGTTACATAAAATAAGCCAGATACAAAAGAATACACACTATATTATTCCATGTATATAAATGGGCAAAACTAATCTTTACTAACGTAACTCAAAATCATGATTAACTCTGGAAGGTGGTAATGGCTAGGAAAGTACATAATGTGATCTTCTGGGTAGCAAGTATATTGTTCTGGATGGTGGCTAATAGAGTTGGTTCACTTTGTAAAATTAAATTGGCCTTTATACTTAAGATTTGTATACTTTATTATGTGTGTGTTAAACTTAGAAGTTTAAAAAATTAATAACTTCAGTTTAACAACAAAAATCCATAAGCAAAGTTAAAAGACAAGCCCTAACAACCCATACAGGCAACAAAGAATTATTATCAGATTATATGAAGAATGCCTACAGAATAATTTTAAAATGCACCCCTTCTCCAATGGAGGAAAAGATAGCAAAGAATATTAACAGGCAATCTACCTCAAAATCTTATGATAACTTAAGGCCCAGTCCCTGCATCACTTCTCTATTTACATTCTCTCCTTGGTAATCTCACTCAGGTTTATGGTTTTTAAATACCACACATTCACTGAATGACTCCCACATTTTATCTATAGCCCAGACCCCTCCCCTGAAATTGAGACTTGTATATCCAACTGCCTGCTGGACATTTCACAGGCAGCTCAAACTTAACAAGTCCAAGGTTGAACTAAAATTTCCCAACAAACTTGCTCCTCCGGTAGGTGCCCCCAGTTCAATAAATGGCAGCTCCTTTTTTTTTTTAACAACCAAATCTTGTAATCATTCTTAGCTCCTCTCTGTTTTCATACCCTACATCCAATCCTTCAGCAAATACTCTCAGCTCTACCTCCAAAATCTATCCAGAATCTGACCACCTCTCATCATTTCCACTGCCATCACCCCAGCCTAAACTAAACCACCATCATGTCTTACAAGGATTACTACAATAACCACATAAAGCAGGCTTCCACGACATAACACCTGGCTCCCCAACACACTCTCAAAATCCTCCAGTGACTTTTCATTCCACTCAGTTTTAAAAGCAATATTCATAATAAGCATCTTCAAGATGTTACAAGATCTCCACCTCACCTTACTCCTGCCCCCTCCCATCCCTAGCATCTTTTGATTTTGTCTTCCATTCCTTTGTCCTTGTTCACTATACTCCAGCCACACTGGCCTTGTGCTTCCTCAAGCAGTCTAGGCAAGCTTTGGCCTCAGGGCCTTTTACTAACCATTATGCATGCCTGGAATACTGTTCCCCACCCGCTACATGCCCAGGCAGCCATATTATGACCCAGGGCTTCATGAGCGCTTTGCCTGTTATCACTCTGGCCTTCTTGGACCAACAATTTAAAACAGTGCAACCACCTTCACCCCTAGCCCTCTCTCTCACTCTTCCCTGCATCATTTTTCTGCCTGGCACTCATCATCATTTTATTACTTAGCACTAACTTTACTTGTTTCTTGCACATCTCTGCCTAGGATTAAGCTGCAGGAGCGCTGGAATTTCTTTCCCACTTACACTGCTATAATCCTAGAATAGCACCTGGCATATTGTAGGCATTCGTTTGTTGAATGAATAAGAAACCGGAATGCCCAATAAACAAGAGGAAACAATGCCCAAACTCACTAATAATCAACAAAATATAATTAAGGAAAAATGAGATACTATTTCACACTTATCAAACATTACCAATTTTTGGCAAGGATGTGGAGAAAAAAGCAAGTTCGCAGTGCTGGAGGCCATACATAGCCACACAAGTGTTTTAGAAAAGCCACCAGGCTATGTGAAGAACAGCTGCAAGAGGGCACGCTTAGGGTCCAGCAATTTTATTTCCAGTATATACAAAAAACGTTAGCAAGGATGCTCAAGGTGGCATAATTTGTAGAAGTAAAAAATTTGAAACAACCTAAATGGCCATCAGTAGGGGAACAGATAAGCAAAATATGGCATATTTATATGATGAAAACAATTTATCAGCTAAAAAAAAAGAGATTTGTCTCATTCTAACATGGATATATCTAGAAAGCAAAATGTGCAGTGTAAAAAGAGTTGCAGAATGTTAATTATCACGTTATATCATTTACATAAAGGAAAAATAAAATCATATACACAAACTATATATATATATATATAAATTAAAAACAAGAACATGGACTTGGATACATACCAAATTCAGTTATCTCTAAGGAAAGAGGGAAGAAAACAGGATTGGGGAATAAACATAGGGGATTTCAAATTCATCTTTGGCATTTCTCTTTTCTCATAAACATGGTAGAAAATGTTAACATTTATTCATTTGGAGTAGAGGATATATGGGTGTTTATTATATTATCCTTTCTACTTTTATATATTAGAATTTTTCATCAATAAATAAGATACATAAAACTACTAACTTTATTGTCTTTAACAATTATAGTACATAATTACAAATCTTAACAGGGAAATTAAAAAGAATTTCTGTAATATTCCCTTCTCCACTCACAACTACAGATCTGCTCAGTCATTTTATACTGCATAATCTGAGACCACTTACAAATTACTCATGTTGGCCTTCAAAAGCAGGTTTGTACTTAGAGCAAATAAAGTCAACAGAAAAAAAAAATCTATGAAACGTTAACAGTTACGTTAATAGAAACCTTTACCATTCAAAATGTAACATATAGATTGAATTACTATTTTAAAAAGACTAAGAGATTCAAGTTCCTTTTCCCATAATAATCAGGAAGAATGGACCCATAAACCCTGCTAAATGAGAAATCACCTAAATTTTTCCTTTTTAATAGTCATTATTGATGACTTAGAAATTAAGAACGAATAAGCTAAGAGGAAGCAAAGCTATCATGAAATTTAGGATAAAGAGTAACTTCTTCCTTTCAAAGATTAGTTGAAACTTTAATGTTTAATCAAAATCACAAGAAAAACCAAAGATTTCTATCATAAATAAATTAAACAAGGGAATATTTTCTTAATACTACTAAAATGAAATTTACCTTAATGTGCTGTTAATTGCTCCCAGTTTACTAGCTTGTTCACAATCTTCTAATTCTTTGGTATTGTTTGCCACTTTCAAGTACTGAAAAGAAATTCATAATATGTAAGTTTAGTATCAATTATTACCTTTGTCTTTATTTCAGGTTCCATTGGCAGAAGAGTCAGTTTGTCAATGATGATGTATACTAAATATAGATATACCCTATTATCAGAATCCCTAACACATGGAAGAAATGCAAATGAAAATGTGTCACAAATTTCCACCTAATAAATAAGCAAAGACATTAAAAATGTAGCAATTTGCATTGGTATGTTGGTGATGATGTGAACTGAGAAGACCCTCTTGGGAAAGTAATTTAACACTATTTATGTAGAGCTATAAATATGAATAAACCCTTGAGCCAGCAGTCCCACTGCTGAATCCATATCCAGAGCAACATTTAAACACAAAAACCAAAACCACTTTAGAAAGTTATTTGGTACTCTCCTGTAATGTTGAGACAGGCATCCCCTTTGGCCTAGCAATCTTACTTCTAAATATAGACCTAGAGAAACTCTTACATATGTGCACAATTCGACGAAAGACAAAGATGCCAGTGCGTCATTGTTTGTGATAGCAAAAACCTGAAAACAATTGAAATGTCCATCAACAGAGGAATGGCTATTCACACAATTATACAAATATCTATACAACTGAATATTTTGCAGCTATTAAAATTAACAAAATCTACATATATTGTAGATCTGAAACAAAAATAAATAAAAGAGGGAGTGCAAACCAAAGACTGCAAAGGTAGAGAGCACAAGAAAATGGAGAGAGGATGCATAGGGAAGCAGAGAGAGAGGGTAGGATGATCTTTATTACATATGTATGATAGTGAAAAGCTAGAAACACACTGTTATTTAAAAACATATGAATGGCCAAGTAGATTATGACAGACCCCATAAGAGGAAAAGGATAACCTTTTAATGCCATTGAAAAGTACTACGCTCAAAATATCTTGATAATTGTTTACTCTTATACAATATAATCCTGAATATGACTGAAATAGTTGAAAACAGCTGAAACAGAAGAGTAAAAATACACGCCTGACAAAATGCCTGTTGATTAGGTAAACTGACACTGACTACAGTACTTTATAGTTATTCTAGAAGTTCTAAAAACACAACTAAAGTATTTCAAAAGAAGCTATATAGTTTAATTGTAAAGAATACACTACACCTCACTGCTTGCTACAAAATTAAGGATTTGGGATTCTCATACAAATATGTGTCCATTCCTAACTAACCATATCATGGTTCTCTTCAGCAACTACAACAAGCAGTAAGGGGCAAGTTTCACTATGTAAAGCAGAAATATTTAATGAAGAAAAGTGACTCACCTTATTAGAACTCCCAGCTTTAATTCCAACTGGAATTTTACTCTTAAAAGAAGAACAAAAACAAAAATTTAGAAAATGATATTTTTATTTTTTGAGATTTCTTCATGAATTATTAATGCCACTGTTCTAATTCAAAGGCTATTTTATTTTAGTCCATGAGGAGAAAATATACATTCATTCAAATTCTGTTTTCATACTACCTCCTGAGGTGAAAGGTAAACAACTATCCCAATTTACAGACTTGTAAATCACAGTATAGAAAACTGAAACAGTGTCAAAATCAGCTCTAATAACTCTCAATGCAGTAATTAATAGGTTACATAATTTTTAGGTTTAAAAAAAAACCTAGCGAAATCACTTTTTCCATAAATTTTCTTTCCACAGAAACTTTTTAAAAATTAAAAATTATTTGAAATATATTATGCTTAATTTAAATTTCTACTCTAAGTTGACATCTGAAATTTACATACTTTTGAATTAATACTAGAAAGCAAGAGTAAGTTCTTTGCAGACCTGTGGTTGCCAAGGGGAAGGGGGGTGGGGGAGGGATGGACTGGGAATTTGGGATTAGCAGATGCAAACGATTATATGTAGGATGGATAAACAACAAGATCCTACTGTACAGCACAGGGAACTATATTCAATATCCTGTGAAAAAACAAAATGGGGGCTTCCCTGGTGGCGCAGTGGTTGAGAGTCCGCCTGCCGATGCAGGGGACACGGGTTTGTGCCCCGGTCCGGGAAGATCCCACATGCCGCGGAGCGGCTGGGCCCGTGAGCCATGGCCGCTGAGCCTGTGCATCCGGAGCCTGTGCTCCGCAACGGAAGAGGCCACAGCAGGGAGAGGCCCGCGTACCGCAAAAAAAAAATAGAAAATAAAATAAAATAAACAAAATGGAAAAGAATATGAAAAAGTATATATACGTATAACTGAGTCACTTTGCTGTGCAACAGAAATTAACAACATTGTAGATCAACCACACTTCAATAAGATTAAAAAAAAAAGTTTCCTTGGCTCATATGATTAACCTAGGGCTTACCAATCTAGGTAATCTAGGGTTTACCAATGTAAGAACTTCACGTAGGTCTTTCTTTTCTGTAAAACCAATAATTAGTTTCAGGCTTAAGTAAATCTATGAATTATTACAGCTGGTTTATCAAACACAATCTTGAGCAAAAATCATATCTGAAAGAGGCAATCCCAGGGTGATCCTCTGATCAACCCAGGGAACTGATTTCCAACATTTGAATCTATGGGCTATCAAATTAATTGCAAATTACCCATTAAAACTTTCATGTTTCATAGATAAAGTTTAGTCAAATATTCAGAATAAATATTTTTCTGTCAGGCTGAAGAATGTAAACAATAATGATAAGAAATTTCCCCCCAATATCATATAGTTAAAACGTTACTTGCTGCCAATATTTTATCATCTCAGTGTTTTCTAGCACCACTAACAGAAGGCAGAAGAGAGGAAAGTATAAAACTCAAGTCAAATGTAGCAGTTATAGTTATCAGACCCTGAACTTAAAATATGGAATACTTATTAAAATGCCCTCTCATTACTGTTGTCCTCTAACAAGTATAATATGCTAAAACCAAAGTACTAGCAGCTTTTTAAAAGGTTTGATGCTGAATGCAGTAACCTGACTTAAGCAAATCTTAATACAGGCTTTTGAGAAATATGGGGATAGGCACCACAGATGATCATAATGAATAACATAAAAATCACAAAAAAGAATTATTAAAAGTAACGATAGGGGACTTTCCTGGTGGTCCAATAGTTAAGAATCTGCCTTGCAATGCAGGGGATGCCGGTTCGATCCCTGGTTGGGGAACTAAGATCCCACATGCCAAAGGGCCACTAAGCCTGCGCGCCACAGCTACGGAGCCTGCGCTCTAGAGCCTGCAAGCCACAGTTACTGAGCCTGCATGCCCCAACTAAGACCCGACGCAGCCAAGTAAATAAATATTTTTAAAAAAGTAATGATAAATGTAAAGTTAATAACTAAAATCAAACATGAAATAAACCTAGTTGTTGCCACTAACAATATGAAGCAATCTGCAAATTACAAAATTAAGTGAGCCTCACGATTGAATTAGACTTCAAATTATAGAATGCAAATTGTAACTCTGTATCATGACAAGTTTGGGTTCAATATGAAACGCCTACTGAATTTTCCCCAGAGAGAGAAATACAAATATCCTCACATTAGTTGAAAGAACCAACATAAAGGGATAGTTTTCATCTCTGGAAAGAAAGGAAAGAGAATGACACTGGGAAGGGAACAGACAGAAATTTTTAAATACTTATGTTAGATTTCTTATGTTGGGGATTTACATGCAAATAAACACCTTCATTTATTCTTATTAGAAATTTAAGACTACAGAGGATAATCCACTGTAGACAATAAATAACTGATTATTTTAACATAAAAACAACTTAGAGGGGCTTCCCTGGTGGTGCAGTAGTTGAGAGTCCACCTGCCGATGCAGGGGACACGGGTTCGTGCCCCGGTCTGGGAAGATCCCACAGGCCGCGGGGCGGCTGGGCCCGTGAGCCATGGCCGCTGAGCCTGCGCGTCCAGAGCCTGCGCTCCGCAACGGAAGAGGCCACAACAGTGAGAGGCCCGCGTACCGCAAAAAACAAAAAAAACAAAAAAAAACTTAGAAACACATATTGTGCAAAACCGAGTAATTCTCACAACTGAGCGATAAAAAGGCATCTCAATTTAAAAATGGGCAAAGGATTTGAATAGACATTTTTCTGACAAATATATACAAATGGCCAATAAGCACCTGAAAAGATGCTTGATATCAGGGAAATGCAAATCAAAACCAAAATGAGATGCCATTTGTAAGCATGGCTAAAATAAAAGACAAGACAGTGTAAGTGTTGACAAGTATGTAGAGAAACTGGAACCATCATACATACATTGCTAGAGGCAATGTAAAATTGTACAGCACAATGGTAAGAGTTTGGCAGTTCCTCAAGAGTTAAAGTTACTATATGATCTAGCAATTTCACTCCAAAGTATACTTGAGAATTGAAAACATATGTCCACACAAATATTTGTGCCTGGATATTTATTCATTATTCATAGTAGCCAAAAAGTAGAAACAACCCAAATGTCCATCAACTGATGAATAAACAAGATGAGGTATATCCATACAATGGAATATTATTCAGCAATAGAATGAAGTACTGATACATGCTACAACATGGATGGACCTTCAAGACATTATGCGAAGCAAAAGAAGTCAGTCACAAATGACCATATATTGTATGATTTTATTCACATGAAGTGTCCATAATAGGCAAATTCGTAGAGACAGAGAGTGGATTAGTGGTTTCCAGCAGGAGGAGGGAGTAGGAAACAGGGTGACTGCTAATGGGCAGGGGTTTCTTTTTTGGGGTGATGAAAATGCATTACAACTAGATAGTGGTGATGGTTGCACAATTCTGTAATATACTAAAACTCACTGAATTGTGCACTTTAGAATGAGTGAATTTTATGGTATGTGAATTATGTCTCAATAAAGCTGTTATTAAAAAACATGATGGTAACGATATATATTGACATAAACATACAATAAATAAAGAAAAAGGTCTCACTTGCAGTAGAATGCCAACTAATAAATGTAGAAGAAATGGAATCAGAAAATCACTATTTGACAACTATCATATAATTAATTCAGGCAAGAATCATCAATGGATGCTAAAACTTATGATGGCAAAAATATGATAAAAAATGAGATATTTTCATAGTTCATAGTCTCAAAAAATTTTCCCACTTTACCATGAAGAAATATGGCAAACACCACCATAACCACATGATCAAGACGACATCACGTGCCTCCTGATATGGCAATGAGAAGGACACATCACTTCTATGGTGTACCTGCCCAAAGTGCATGACCTTAATCTAATAATTAGGAAAGACCAGGAAAACCCCAAATAAGGGGGATTCTACAAAATAACTGGTGTATTTTAAGGAAGGGAGGGAGGAAAAAAGGAAGGAAGGGCTGGAGGGAGTTCATTAAAGTCAAGACAACGAAAGACAAAGAAATACTGAGGGACTCTTCCAGATTAAAAGAAGACTAAAGAGATGTGACATCCAAATGCAAGGCACGATTCTGGATCAGAAGGTTTGTTGCTGCTGCTGCTGCTCTGAAAACACCTTATTAAGTCAACTGGCAATGGGTGCTTAAGGTCTACAGAGTATAGACTTTGGTATTGCAGAAATGTTAACTTCCTGATTTTGCTAATTATGCTGTGGTTAATAATCTTGTTTCTAAAGAAATACACACTGGAGTATTTAGGGGTAAAAGATCATCATGTTGGTTACATACCTAAATGGTTCAAATAATAATAATATTAATATATACATAGAGAGGGAATAATAAAACAAACTTGATAAACATTAACATTTGGGGAATCTGGATAAAAAGTATATGGGAATCGTTTGTACTATTCTTGCAACTTTTCTGTATGTCTCAAATTATTTCAAACTAAAAAGTTAAAACATTTTATTCTTAAAGGAAAACATAAATAATTTTTTTTTAAATTTTCCGTTTAGAAACAATATTGGTTCAGACGTTTTTTTCCTGTTTTTAAAGGCAAAAAACTAGACTTTACTGGTTAGGTGAGAAAAGCAAAAAGTAAAATGGAAATAACTAATTACTGTTGAAGAGGGATATAATTAATTATGCTAGATGTCAATAAACAAAGTCTAATGTAGTCTTCTAATGTAGTCTAATGTAGCTTTCCCTTACTAACAAGTACAGCCCTTTTCCCCCCACCCAACGTAACAAGACCAAGGGAAGATCTAACTCCAAGCCTTGAATTTCCCAAGTTTTTGCACTCTATTTCCCACTCTAAATTTGAAACTTAAGGTGCAGTAGCATTTTCTTTGCCCATGAAACAAGATGCAGATTCAGTGAAGCATGAAATAAGAGCCAACTGCAGATCCAGTCCTAGAACAGGACTCCATTTTAGAATCAGACTATGTTTCCACATCCAGTCACCAACACCACTGGATACAAGACTGTCTACAAACCCATTCTGGTGGCAAGTACAGAATAAATCTTCTGTAATCTGGTTAAAAAGAAGAGAGCTGAGACCATATGAACTTGATGACAAGTCCAAATGCTTTGACATTAGCCTAAAATGCACAGTTTGTGCTTATCTAAAAGTCTAAGAGAAAGCATTTCTTCTCTCCATTTTTAAAAAATTGATTTTACCTCTGGACAAGGCTCTACATGACAGTCTTTTATTGAACAATGGCCATCTTCTGCCCAGAAAGGACACGGTCGCTTCAGGTTGACCTTGAGAGAAAGAATGAATGAGCATTAGTCAGTGTGTGTCACAGTCCTGAACTGCTAAGTATCACTGTGCTGGGCTCCAGGGACCCAGTGGTGAAGGAAAAGCATCCTATCCTGAGGCATCTATATAGCTCGGAAGTTAAAATGACTGAAGTTTTTCAGACATCCCAGGTATAATACTTATTTTTTAAAATAAATGACTGCTATTAGTCCTCTGACACTTCAAAAAGGAATAAAGTCCAGGCACACTGCTCATCTGCAGAGCCTGGAAAGCATTTCGGGACACTCTAATGTCTCCTAGCCCCTTACCATCACCTCACTGACTGAGTTCTCCCAGGCACCCACTCACTTAACAAATGTGCCCTGAGCACCCACTATGCATCAGGCACTGTGTAGGCTCTAGGGGAAAAAGAGGCAGAAAAAGCACTTTTCCCCTGCAACTTACAGTTTCCTGGAGGGAACAGGAATTATATATTTGCATGTTCATTTAATTACAAATTGTTCCAAGTGCTACAAAGGAAAATCCAGAGTTCTGTGATGGAAAATAACGGGGCTGGTGGATGCAGGTCTCTGAGGAGGTAGTGTTTTAGCTGGTGGAAGCGTGTATGCGGAAAGGTGACAAGGCGCTGACTTAGTTTAGCTGACTTTTAGTGGGGAAGGCGGAGGGTGACAGGGAATGAGGGTAGAGATAGACAAGATCATGCAGGACACTTTACCACGCTACAGACTCTGGATTTTCATATTCTAAACCTAACAGCAAGACAGTAATTCAATAGGACATCCGCATGCGTTGCCCAAGCCAAAAATCAAAGTTTTATTCTTCTTTCCTCCCTTTTTTATCCCCTGCAAACAATTCATTACTCGCTTCTCACCACCTCTTCTGTCACCACCTGCCCCTGCCCCGACTACTGCGAGTCTCCCTACTCCTACCACCATCTATTCTCTACACAGTAGCCATAATCATCTCTCTGAACCAACTCAGAGCATACCAATCCCTGCTCAAAACCATCCCGTGGCTTCCTCTCACCTTTAGAGTAAATCCACAGGCACTCCATCGCCTGGTCTCCTGCCCACCTGTCTGACCGATCTCCTCCCAAAGTCCTCCAGGCACAATGGCCTTGCTGGAGACACATCAGCTCCTTCCTGTCTCAGGGCTTTACGGTGGCTGTTCTCTGTGCCTGTGCTGGTGGCTCCTCCAGGTCTTTTATGGCTCAATCCCCTCACCTCCTCCAAGGCTCTCTCAAATATCACCTCAGCAGAGAGACCTTTCTGACCAGACTCTCTCAAGTAGTGCTCGATACGCACCCCACACGCTGTTTCACATGCTTTTATAGCACTTATCACTACTTGAATATTATTTATTGTCTGCACCCCTGACTGTAAGGATGGGCATTTTGCCTGATTCATTATTTTATCGCAGTGCCTAGCACACATAATACACACCTCAGTAAATACATGCTAGGTGAAGTAAAGAATAAGCACATTACAAGGAAGAGGCAAAAAGAGGTAGAGACTGGCAACATGAGGAGAGAGTGGTCAACTGTGCCTGCGGGGTCTCAGGAAGGCCTCCTTGGTAACACGTAAAATGGGTATGACTAGAAGTTTCCTAGAGGAAGAGATTTCTAGGCACAGGGATCCGGATGTCTAAAGGCAAAGAAGCTTAAGATCGCCTGGCACGCTTGGGAATTGCAGGTTCCCCTGAGCTCCTGGCTTGTAAATCCACCTCCTCCCTGGCATCTCCACAGGACACACACAGGCACCTCAAACTTATTATCACCTCCCAAACCGTGCTCTACCCTCTAGGAATTCTTGCCATCTCAGTAAACAGCAACTCCATTATTCTACTTCTTCAGGCCAAAATCATGGCATCATCCTTGACTCTTCTCTTTGTCACCCCACATACGATACCTCTGAAAATCAGCTCAGTTCAAAATCCAATTCAATGGCTGAGAATGCCTTCCGTGGGCTGGTTCCCTAGTTTCCCGCCCCTTCTGTTGTTCCTCAAATACATGAGGCACACCATGGTCTCGGGGCCTTTGCTCTTGCTGTTCCCTCTGCCTAGAATGTTCTTTCTCCAGATATCCACATGGCTTGCTTTCTCATTCCCTTTAGGTCTTCCTCAAATGCCACCTTCTCAGTTTGCTTAGGTTGCTAAATTTTAGGCTAATTTGTTATGTAGCAATAGATAACTAATACACAGTGTTAAGGAATGGGTTGTGATAGACGCTGCAACACACTACTCAGGTCACCCTTCAGGAAGGAAAGGCTCAACCCCAGCCCTGGAAACACTGCAGCCAAAGAGAGCCACTTTGCCCAAGGTGGCACCACCCCTTCCTACAATGCCCTTCATTCAATGACTGGTGTAAGGATATAAAGGCCTAGACATCCCCCTGAAGTAGGGACAGCTTTTTATAATCATATAAAAAGTTTCATAAAGTGAGAGGCTTTGTTTTACTCACTATTGTATCCACAGCACCTAGAATACACTCTGCTACAGAGTAATTATTCGATAAATACTTGGCAAATAAAGGAATGTAACGGATAGTAGAAGAGAGAAAATATAAATACAAGCTACAGCAGCCAAGTGACTGGTTGATAGAGGTAGACTGTTACTTCTACCTGTATTTCCTTGCTTGCTGAATCATAAGCATGTATGTGTGTTTAAAATTAACCTCTTAGCTTTCCTCTTCCACCACTAATGTACTCTACGTCAAATTTCTTTTTTTTTTTTTTTTTTTGAATTCACAGGTTGACAGAACTACAAGAAGAGTAGATAGCACCCATATATCCTAGACTTGAAGATAACTGGATTAACTAGATCATTGCATTACCCTCCTTTGGGAAAGGGTACGAATATATTCCAGTTACACACACAGTAATTTCATTATGTTGGTTGGAACATTTTTTAAATTGCATGTATGATGATGAATTGTATGTTGGCTAGCCAATGACCACATTGTTATTTTTGCCTACTCAACTTTCATTTTTCCTCCTTCTGTAACATCCCCTAATTTCTCTTGGAGAAACAATATGCAAATGCAAACAGGACTATTAACCAAATTGTCCTTTGGTCAAGTGGTGGGGTTATATGACCCTGCCTAGACCAATTTAGACCCTCTCTCCCAGAAATCTGACTCTTGTGTAATATTAAAATATGGGAAAATGGTTAATTTGATCCAAAATTTTGGCAGTATCATAAAGAGAATGGCCATTAGTTCCTGCTATAATTTCTGTCTTTTCTGAAATATGCTTCTTCAGCTTATCTTTCAATTTTGTGAGCTGCTCCACACCTTTTCTTAATAAAACTTCTCTTTCGTTTGTAAGCCAACAAAAGTACCCTACCTTAGGATACCTAAACCATTGTTTATTCTCCGGAAAATGTGGATAATGTTGATCTAACAGGATTTCAGTATAAAGATTCAATGAGATATTCATTCATTTATTCAAATATTTGAGTGCCTACTATTGACCAGATCTATGGGGATACAGAAACAGAAGATATAATCCCAAAAGGTAAGTGTGAAAGAGTGAGGGCCATGACATGTTGAGTGGACATGTGATCTGGACGTTCTGTGAAGAGATGGTCTTTGATAGAAGGAACACTTCCTTCTCTGTATTAGACTGAACCATATGAAACTGGCAACATTCAACCATTCTGATCTCTAAAAGCAACAATTTCATATGGTTAAGCCTAGCAGTAGAAAGGAAGCAAGAGAAAGCAGTTACAAATGCAGACAGACTTATAGACATAGGAGTGGGAATCTGAAGAAGCTATTGGAACCTGTGTTGTTTGTATGTAAAATGTCTAGAATGTTAGACAATAGTTTGCTTAGGTATAGATTTCTTTTTGAAGTAAGTTTATGGCAACTGTATTCCTAAAGGATTTTGTATAGAGGAGAAACATTCACTTTTTTGTATATTCTTGGGGCTGATGGGAAAAGGGGATGGGTTCCCATATCTTTAGGTTTTGACTTTGTTATCTTTCTGCACAACTTACATTATTTGGGAAGTTTTATTTTTTAACCTTCAAAAATATTTAAAGGACTGGGGACTTCCCTGGTGGCGCAGTGGTTAAGAATCCACCTGCCAATGCAGGGGACATGGATTTGATCCCTGACCTGGGAAGATCCCACATGCCGAGGAGCAACTAAGCCCATGCACCACAACTACTGAGCCTGCGCTCTAGAGCCCGTGAGCCACAACTACTGAGCCCAAGTGTCACAACTAGTGAAGTCTGTGCGCCTAGAGCCCATGCTCCGCAGAGAGAAGCCACCGCAATAAGAAGCCTGTGCACCGCAACGAAAAGTAGCCCCTGCTCACAGCAACTAGAGAAAGCCCGCACACAGCAATGAAGACCCAACGCGGCCAAAAATAAATACATAAATAAATGTATAAAATATATTTAAAGGACTAAGATAACCTATACAGTAACAGGATAAAAAAGGAAATCATGCTTACTTTTTAAAATAAACTAAAAATGAAAATCAAAGAAATTATAAACCCAACCAAATACTGAGAGCAAGAACACAACAGCAGCTTTTAAACCATTGTTCTTTTGAATTTGTGTTATTGCTACTGCCTTTAACCTACCATTGGTTATTCTGAAACGGTCCAGCGTGGATTATTGTTAGACTTAAGAACCAATGCTGCAGTCTTACTATGGATGGTGTTCTGCTTCTATCCTCAGGCTGCTTTGCCACCCGTCACAGTGAGCTACCCAACAAATGCTGCTGTGGAACCGTGTACCACTAACAACGACAGCACACGACAATGCCATCAGCACAACTCAGAGCCTGGGTAGGTGTGTCTGGATAACAGAACCTAAGTTACAAGGGAGACTGATAAAATAAGTCCTGGGCATTTTCAGCTTCTTTAGAAGAAGGAGTCTCTGCCTCAAAACCCAAATTGAACAATGAGAAATCCCCCAAACATAAGAAGGGAGTTCAGATTCTTAGGGTTCAAAAAGACTAATAGGTTTTCACTGCAATACTTAATACATTCCAATGATAAAGGATACACACAGGGTGCTGAGTAGAAATGGGTTTCCAAAAGAGTCGCAAGAGTTGCACCTGTAGAGAGCTATATAAAAATCTTTAGTACCAACGGAATCTGAAATTATAACCATACCTTGTAATAACGGAAATAGTCTCGTTCTTGCAGCTTTTTTATTTTGGGGAAGATTTTGAAGGTGTTGAAGTTATCGATGCTATCAACATCACACAAGCAGTCATCCAGGACACCGGTGACCTAGGGGGAAACATGTATATAATTGAAAAGATGTAAACTACTGATGTTTCAATCTTAACAAATCTGTACTGTTACATAAAAAGCTAAATTATGCATTCAACTTAGTTAGTATTTGCTGATTAAGATATATAACATTTAAAGCAGTCACTTTTTTACAATGGTCAATTAAATAAAAAGCAATAGAAGGATTAGATATACCCATTCTGAAGAACTAAACATTCTTGTTCAGCGGTCAAAAAGAAAGCTATTGAATGCTTTCTCCCTTGACTAAACATATACAAAATCCAAATAGTCATTGGAATGCTAAGGCAACTTCTTCCAAGATTAACCTAGAAATCACAGGCTGTAATAATATTGCTGTGGTAACTCTTTCTTTTAGACTGCCATTTATGGAACACTTACGTGACAGGCATGATGCTAAGACTACTACATATGTTAACTCATTTATTCTTTAAATACCCTAAGAAATGGTATTATTATCCTCATTTTACATGTCAGGATATTAAGGCTTAGCAAGGTTAAAATAATTTTTCCAAAGTAGACATGAGACTTAAGTCACAAGTCTACTGCACTTTAAAATCTATGCTTTTATCCACTACTCAAAGTATACATTAATCGAAGAGAAACTGATATTTACAAAGTGAGTTCAGAGTCTAAAAATTCCATAAAACATTCTTCAGCTAAATTTAAAAATGGGACTCATTAATATGCACAACTTGGATGAATCTTTATGGAATTAAGCTGAGTGAAAAAGCGCCAATTCCAAAAGGTTACATACCATATGGTTTCATTCATGTAACATTTTTTTAATAACTTTATTTTATTTTATTTATTTTATTTTCGGCCGTGTTGTGTCTTCGTTGCCATGCACGGGCTTCCTCTAGTTGCGTTGAGAGGGGGCTACTCTTTGTTGCGGTGCGCAGGCTTCTCATTGCAGTGGCTTCTCTCGTTGTGGAGCATGGGCTCTAGGCACGCGGGCTCAGGAGTTGTGGCTCGTGGGCTCTAGAGCACAGGCTCAGTAGTTGTGGTGCACGGGCTTAATTGCTCCGTGGCATGTGGGATCTTCCCAGACCAGGGCTTGAATCGATGTCCCCTGCATTGGCAGGAAGATTCTTAACCACTGAGCCATCAGGGAAGCCCGATAGAACATTTTTGAAATGACAAAAGTTTAGAAATGGAGAACAGCTTACTGGTTGCCAGAGCTTAGGGACTGGAGAAGGGGATGGGAGCTTGATGGAGGAGTAAGGTAGGAAGGAGGTAGGTGTGGTTACAAAAGGGCAACAGAAAGGATCCTTGCAGTGATGAAATTTTTCAGTAGCTTGACTGGTGCTGGACACACAAACCTATACATGTGATAAAAGAGTACAGAACTAATCCATAGGTACACAAATGAAACAAGTAAAACAGATACACATGATTGTATCAACGTCTATGTCCTATTTATAATATTATACTATATGTTTACAAAATGTTACCATTGGAAAAAACTAGATAAAGGGTAAATGACATTTTTACGTATTATTTCTCACAACTGCATGGAACCTACAATTATCGCAATTAAAATTAAAATTAAAAAAAATGGGACTCAGTCTGTTAAAGGTTATTCATGTGATCCATAAGAGGAATATATGCGAAGAACGATCAAAAAATGGAAACTTCCCAGTTGTTTGTCTCACGCTACAACATAAAGAGTTAGAGCTACATTATCTTGAGATAAAGAAAAGGAATCATTATCAATAATTGTGGCTCTGAAGTTCTTCTATGCTTTGCTATCCCACTTACTAAGATCCTGTCACTAACTCCACCAAATTTCATTCCATTGCTCTGAGCTTACTGCTTACAAAACTTCAAATTCTAGGCCCCTAAATAATAAACGGGGGGAAAAGAGGAAACAAAATACACACCAAAAATCTTTCTAGGCTTTAAAAATATTTTACCCACGACTGCTCATTCTTACAAATTCTTCTTAAATTGTTAACTTTTAGTTAGTAAACCACAGTATTTTTAAAAATTTTAACTGCGTAGGGGCTGGAGTAAGGCATACAAAATTACTGTGAACTTATTTCCAACTGTTAAAGGCTACTACTAAGACAAACACTGTATATAACCAAATTTTAAAAAATAGAAATTAGACAGGAAGAAGAAATAAAAGGCACCCAAGTTGGAGAGGAAGAAGTAAAATTTTCACTATTTGCAGATGATATCATATTATGCACAGAAAATCCTAAAGAATTTCAGACTAAACACTGTTAGAACTAATAAACAAGTTCCAGGATACAAAATCAATACACAAAAATCATGTGTAGTGCTTCCATACACTAATAACAAACTATCAGAAAGAGAAATTAAGAAACAATTCATTTACCATTGCAACAAAAAGAAATAACACCTAGGAAAAAATTTAACCAAGAGGTTTAAGACCTAGAAACTATAATTTATTATGGAAAATATTAAAGACACAATAAACGGAAGGCTATTCCATACTCATGGATTAGAAGAATATTGTTAAAATGTCCATAGTACTCAAAGCAGTATAAAGGTTCAATACAATCCCTATCAAAATTCCAACAGCATTTTTCACAGAAATAGAAGAGTCCTAAAAATTTGTGTGGAATCATAAAAGACCCAGAACAGCCAAAGCAATCTTGAGAAAAAACAAAGCTGGAGGCATCATATGCCCCAATTTCAAACTATATTGCAAACCTAGAAAAACAAAAACACACAGACCAACAAAACAGAATAAAAAGCCCAGAAAGAAACCCATAAATATACAGTCAAGTAATTTATGACAACAGAGCCAAGAATACACAATGGGGAAAGGATAGTCTCTTCAATAAACAGTGTTGGGAAAACCAGGCATACAGCCACATGCACAAGAATGAAAAGTGGACCATTATCTTACAGCATACACAAAAATTAACTCAAGTGGATCAAAGATTTGAACATAAGACCTGATACCCTAAAACTCCTAGAAGAAAACACAAGTGTTAAGCTCCTTGACATCAGTCTTAGTGATGATTTTTTGGATTTGACACCAAAAGCAAAGGCAACAAAAGTAAAAACAAACTAGTGGGACTACATCAAACCAAAAAGCTCTGCACAGGGCTTCCCTGGTGGCGCAGTGGTTAAAAATCTGCCTGCCAATGCAGGGAACACGGGTTCAAGCCCTGGTCCAGGAAGATCCCACATGCCGCGGAGCAAGTAGACCCGTGAGCCACAACTACTGAGCCTGCGCGTCTGGAGCCTGTGCTCCACAACAAAAGAGGCCACGATAGTGAGAGGCCCGCGCACCGCGATGAAGAGTGGCCCCCGCTTGCCACAACTAGAGAAAGCCCTCGCACAGAAACAAAGACCCAACACAGCCAAAAATAAATTAATTAATTTAAAAAAAGAAAAAACTTCAAAAAAAAAAAGCTGCACAGCAAAGCAAAACCACCAACAAAATGAAAAGACAACCTATGGAATGGAAGAAAATATTTGCAAATCATATGCAGTAAGGGGTTAATATCCAAAATATATAAAGAACTCACACAATTTAACAGCAAAGAATAATCTGATTAAAATATGAGCAGAGAATCTGAACAGACCTTTTTCCAAAGAAGACATATGGATGGCCAGCAGGTACACGAAAAGGTGCTCAGTATCACCAATCATCAGGGAAACGAAAATCAAAACCGCAATGAGATATCACATCACACCTGTCAGCATGGCTATTATCAAAAAGACAAGAAGTAACAAGTGTTGGTGAGGATGTGGAGGAAAGAAAACCCTTGGGTACTGTTGGTGGGAATGTAAATTGGTGCAGTCACCATGGAGAACCGTATGGAGGGCCCAGAAAAAAATTAAAAATAGAACTACCACAAGATCCAACAATTTCACTTCTTGGTATTTAACTGAAGAAAACAAATATACTAACTTGAAAAGATATATGTAGCTCCACGTTCACTGCAGCATTATTTACAATAACCAAGTACGGAAGCGATCCAAGTATCCATTGATGGATGAATAAAGAAAATGTGGTATATATACACAATATATCCAGTCATGAAAATGAATAAAACCTGGCCATTTGCAACATGGATGGAACTTGAGGACATAATGCTTACTGAACTAAGGGAGAGAAAGATAAATACCATACAGTCTCACTTACACGTGGAGTCTAAACAAAACACAACAACAACAAAAATCAAAAAGAAATCTAAGCGTATGCATACAGAGAACAGATTAGTGCTGTCAGAGGCGCTGGGGTAGGAGGTTCAGGGAAATGTGGGAAGGGGGTTAAAAAGTATAAGCTTCCAGTTATAAAGTCAGGGGGATGTAATGTACAGCACAGTGACTACAGTTAATAAGACTGTATTATATATTTGAAACTTCCTAACAAAGTAAATCTTAAAAGTTTTTATCACAAGAAAAAAAAATTCTAATAATGTATGGTGATGGGTTTTAACTAGACTTATTCTGGTGATCATTTCACAATATATAGAGATAACAAATCATTATGTTGTACATCTAACATTGATACAGTATTATGTCAATCATATCTAAATAAAATTTATAAATAGAAATGGAATACCACCAGTATCTTTGAAGTCCCTTTTTAATTATATCCATCTCCCACCTCTTAGAGGTAAAAATTTTACTTTCGTTTATTTCTTTTCTTTATAATTTCATCACATATGTATCCCTAAACAATGTACTTAGGTTATTCTTTCCTGTTTTTGAACTTTAACATGAACGTAATCTAATGTGTGACTTCTTCTGTGATGTGCTTCTTTTGCTAACATTTTACTTTGGCATTTACCCAAGATGATGAATTTTATAGTAGCTCATTTATTTTCACTGCTGTAAATGTTACATTATCTGAAAATGTCATGATTTATTTGTTCTATATTTGTTGATCTATTATATACGGTAAGCAGAGAGATGGCCCCCCGAAGATGTCCATGCTCTAATTTCTGAAACCTGTGACTATGTTAAAAGGGACTTAGCAGATGTGATTAAGTTAAGGAATTTAAGATGGTGAGATTACACTGGATTATTCAGGTGGAACCAATACAAAGCTCTTTATAAGAGGGAGACAGGTGTGTCAGAGTCAGAGGAAGATTGGAAGATTCTACACTGCTGGCTTTGAAGATGGAGGAAGAGGCCACAAGCCAAGGAACACAGCAGCTTTTAGAAGCTTGGAAAAGGCAAGGAACAGTTCTCCCCTAGAGAAAGGGAGAAAGAAGCCTTGTTCACACATCTATCACACCTTTAAGACCAATTTTCAGACTTCTGGGCATAGAACTATAAGATAATAACTTTGTGTTATATTAAGCCACCAAGTTTGTAAATTTGTTACAGCAGCAATAGGAAACTAATACAATTCATATTTAGGTTATTTCCAGAATCAGCTAAAGAATAATGTCATACAAACATTTTTGTACATATCTCCTGATATATATGTGTGTGTAAGACATCCTCCAGGTTATATGCTTAGGAGAATTACTAGAAGTACATGTTCAGTTTTACTAGGGAATGACAGGCTTATTTCCAAAACAGTTGTACCAGTTTACAACCCTACCAACAGTGGATGGGAGTTACTGTTGAATCATATCCTCACCAATATTTTACATTAATCTGTTTTCATTTTTGCCAATCTAGTAAGCATGAAAGGGTCTCTGATTTTTTTTTGCACTAATGAGGTACAAAATTCTAATGTTTTATAAAACATTTCTATTCTTGTGTAAAATGTCTGTTTATATCTTTTGTTCATTTTTCTATTGGGTTGTCTTTTTCATATTGACATGCAGTAAAAATACTGCTTTTTCCCTATTCTGTTTTAAACTTCTGGAACTCCAGTCATCACATCAGACCTTCTTACTCTATTCTTCACATCTCTTAAGCTCTCTTAAACATTTACCATCCTGTTATCTTTCTGGGGTTCATTCTGAATAACTTACTTGCACTTCTCTTCCATTCATTTATTCATTTATCCAACATATTTATTGAGAGCCTAACATAAGCCCTGCACTGTTCTAATTACTGGGAATGTAATATTAGAAGAAAGAGAATTCTCATAGAAGAGAAAAACAAATGAATGACCAAAGTATAGAGTCTGTCAGATAGTAATAAAGTGATATGGAGGAAAACTAGAGAATTGAGACAGGTGTTACAGAATCGGTGCTGCTAAATTTTTAAACAGGGATAATTATAGAAGGTCCAACTGAAATTTCAGCAAAACTTAGAGGGGAAGGAGCGAACCAATGCTTTTTTGGTGGGGGGTGGGTGGTGAGGGGGGCCGGGAGAGGAAGAAGCATTCCAGGCATTGGGAATACTAAATGCGAAGGCCCTGAGGCAGTAAGCTTGCCCAAGGGCTCAGAGAAACAATAAGGAGGACTACATAGTAGGTAAAAGGAGAATTAGAGGACCTTTATTAAGATTGTGGCTTTTCTGAGTCTGGTGCTTTCTCACACCAACCAATTCTCCACCTCTCCAACATTAACTGGGTGCCCAATTCAATTCTGATTTCACATGGAATTAGAGCAGACCCCAAAGATTAAGGGTGTAGACACACAGGACTGCCCCGACTTAAGATGCCAGCCCCAAGCCACCTGTAACTGACAGACCGGCTATAGAGACGGGTTCCCACAACTTCCTTCTCAGGTTTGATAATTAGCTAGAATGGCCTATAGAACTCAGGAAAACACTTTACTTACGTTTACTGGTTTACTGCAAAGGGTACAACTCAGAAACAGCCAAACGGAAGAGATGCACAGGGCAAGGTACTGATTGGCGTATGGGGGGAGGGGGCAGCGTGCAGAAGTTCTGTGCCTCTGCACTGCTCTCCCAGCAAGTCTATGCGTTCATCAACCTGGGAGCTCATCGAATCTCACTGTTCTATGAGTTTTTACAGAGCTCAATCTACAGCACCCCTTGCCCGAACCTGGAGATCAGTGGGTAGGGCCGAAAGTTCCAGTCCTCTAAGCACTTGGCCTTTCTGCACCAGGCTCATCCTGAAGCTCTCTAGGGATTCCCACCTAAGTCACCTCATTAGCATAAACTCAGCTACGACTGAAAGGGGCACCCCTATTTCTCAGGAAATTGCAAGGCTTTTAGGAGCTTCGTGCCAGGAATAGGGGATAACGAGCAAGTATGTTTTTGTACCGTGCACAACACTGAGTGAGGCAGGAAGCCACTGGAAGAGTTTTAAGCAAAGCCTAAAAGGAACATGGAGTACAAGGCAAGGATGAAGGGTTTCTCTTTTATATTGTATGGTCAGGGAAGGCGACAATTTAGGTAAGTGGACATGGCAGATAAGGTGACGCTTTAGCAGAAACCTAAGAAAGTGAGCGAGTGGACCACATGAATACATGAGAAGAGTGTTAGCTCGGCAGAGGAAACTGCTAGTCCAAGAGTCTCAATGCAAGAACACATCTGCCGTGTTTGAGGAACAGCTGAGAAGTCAGCTTGGCTGCAGCATAGGTTTAAGGGGAAGTAGACTGTGGGAAGGACAGATTTGAGGGGGGAAAAAAATCAGGAATTCGGTTCCTTAATCATCAAGTTCGTGATACCTATTAATTATCCAAGTGGAGAGGTTGAAAAGGTAGTTGGATGTATGGATCTAGAGCTGAGAATCCTAGTCTGGAGATTCTGAAAGTCAGTTATATAGATGGTATTTAAAATCAAGAGACTAAATGAGATGACAAAGGTGGAGAGAAGAAAGACTACAAGATTTGAACCCTGAGGTTCAACATTAGCGGTTAGGAACAGAGGAGGAACAAGCAAAGGATTCTAAGAAAGACTGGCCTGCAGAAAGACAGGGAAAAAAATCAGAAAAGTATACTATCCTGGAAACCAAAAAAAGAAAAAAAAAAAACAAGAAACATATTTCAAAGACAGTGAAAAAGTCTGCCGATTGTTTTTTTTTTTTTTTTTTTTTTTGGGCGGTGGCCTCTCCCGTTGCGGAGCACAGGCTCCAGACACGCAGGCTCAGCGGCCATGGCTCACGGGCCCAGCCACTCCACAGCATGTGGGATCCTCCCAGACCGGGGCACAAACCCACGTCCCCTGCATCAGCGGGCGGACTCCCAACCACTGTGCCACCAGGGAAGCCCTGCCGACAGTTTTTAAACCTTAGCTTTTTAAACTACTGGCTTTAGCATCAAGGAAGACATTAGTGACCTTGACAAGAGCAGTTTTAAAGAAGTGGTAGAGCCAAAAGTCAGGCTGCAATGGGCTGAATGATCAGAAGAGGAAAGATAAAGGTAACTCTTTTGAGGAGTTTTTCTATAGAGGGGAAAAGAAAAACTGAGCAGAGTCAGAAGAGATGGGTGGCTCAAGAGAGAAATTTAAAATTGTAGAATTAACAGCATGTTTTATGATGACAGTAACAGTCCATTAGAGCAGGAAAAATCAATGATCCAGGAGAGAAAGGGCAGATTTGCTCAAGCCATGTCCTTGAACTGGAAAGAATGGGACTAAAATACAAGTAGAGGGATTGACCTTTGATAAGAGCACAAACAGTTCATCCATGGTAATCTACAGGAAGTCCAATTATGTGTGTCAGGGACTAGTAGGTGGACAGATGTGGATTATTCTGATTACTCCAATTTTGTTAGTGAAGTATGAAGCTAAAAGTGATGGAAAAGGAGGTGTTGGAGGGTCAAGTAGAAAGAAAAGTACAGTAAATGGATGTCTGATTCGATAATCATTTTTTTCTGCTAGGTATAATCAGCTATTTAATCCATCCATTGATTTCTTAATTTCATTTCTAGAACTTCTATTTCATTATGTTTTAATCTTTTGGGTAATTCTTTAAAATTTCTTGTTCTTTTTCATACTTTCAAGGCTTTTTATTTAAACACATTAAACAGTGATTTTAAATTATGTCTGATATTTTCAAAATCTAAGGTCATTATAGGTCTATTTCTATAATCTATATTTCTAATATCTCATTCATGGTGCCTGTGTGTTTTGACTATTAGCTTATTCTTCCTGACACTTTATCTTCAAGAATTCTTTAGAGCCTGGGTTGAAAATAAATCCCAGTATATTTGGATATTTGCTTTTACCAGTAAACTGGGAGCGTACCAACCTGAGGCTGCTACAAATTAAATTTCCCACTTAAAGCTTTTCCCAGTACAGGTGGCATGAATTTGCCCTGTATAAGGGCTGGTTCATGGTTACAAATTCTCAAGGCGGTTTTTTTTTTCCCTTCCCCTAGCAAGTTTCTTCACTTTCCCCTTACTTGTGGTGGGTTTCATTTCTCATTTACCCTTGTATTGAAGATGTAGCTCTGTGGAGCCCAAGCTTTATGGTGGGGCCTCCTTTTATTTCCCTCTCTTTGGGCAGACACACGCTTTATTTGTTCACTCCACTCCATGCAGTTGTTAAAGCAGAAGGCTCAAGGTGTTCAGAGTTCGGGGGAAGTCCTCAAGGTAATGGGACTGAAGCAGCACTGTTTGAGTCTCAAGGTTCTGGCTTTCCATCCTGGGGGGGTGCGGGGCGGCTTTATGTATTCCTTGATTTCCTGCCACCTCAGAAATGCATTTTAAAAAATTTAAAAATATATCTGACTGAAGTTATTTCTTTACAGGAAGATTAACTTGTTATATCACTTGTATGCACTATGTTTTTAGTTCCTATGTTTTGCCATAATACAAAGCACATTTGCATTTCATTTATAAAACATGGGGTATGTGGTGTACAAATGCCTATCATTTCGTGTGCTTAAAAATAATTTTATGCTTTTAATGTAAGGAGATAATATTCAAAATATTCATCTCCTTAACTAAGTTCTTCTGAATAGAAGTACTTTTTAAAAAATCTAATTCTTCCCTTTATTCTTTACCGTTTTTCTTCCAATTTAGTGTATGAAAGAGAAGAGAAAGAACTGGCTTGGTTCCATCTTTTTATTTTCCTGGGTCTCCCTCTGCTCTATTTCTATACCGCAAAGAAGCAAGCATGCTGAGATGCACTGTATAAACCAGAAAGAAGCCTACTGGGGCTCCAGTCTAATCTTGTTCACTTACTTAACAAGTGTGATATTTATCATGTAAGCTCTCTTAATGTCAGTTACCTCAATCGGCCCACAGATATGTCAAATAAAATGAGATAATGTATATTTAAACATGTTACAGATTAAAGTACTATCTAAAATATGATCCAACACTATATTAGAAAGTACCACTGGAAACAAAAAACATATATATTCATTTTTGAGGACTGTTTGGTACAATGCTACCTTGAATATGTGCAAATCTTTAACTATTGAACTATATATATTCATTTGGACATAATGAAACTTAAATTACATATATTCACTTGGATATAATAAAACTTAAAGTACACATGGAATTATAAAGCATTAATACACATAATTAGTGATAGGAACCTAAAACAAAGCTTCTACATTGGTAATAAAGTATACAATTAATATATGCTATATAAAGAGAAAATGAGAAAAATCAAAATTTTAAAAAATAGCTAAATGTAAATTCTACTCAAAAAGAAACGACCCACTAATAACTAGAAAATAATTTTGCCAAAGACAATTTGGAAAATATACTTTTCGTAAGTCTGGTAGATATGCCCAGATTGCCACTATCTATTTCAGTGTTTCCAAGTGGGGTTAAAAGATAGTTACAAGGGTAACTGCATTAGTTACTTGCAAGGTTGGTTTAAAATGCTGATTCTTGGTTCACATCCAGATCCCTTAAATCAGAACATCTGGTAATGGACCCAGAGAATCTGCATTTTTACCATCCCCCCTCCCCACCCAAACCAAAAGTCTGCCCCTTTTATTTTTGTCAAATCATTCATTTAAAAAATATTCAGGGACTTCCCTGGCGGTCCAGTGGTTAAGACCTCACCTTCCAGTGCAGGGGGTGTGGGTTTGATCCCTGGTCGGGGAGCTAAGATCCCACACGCCTCGCAGCCGAAAAACCAAAACATAAAACAGAAGCAACATTGTAAGAAATTCAATAAAGACTTAAAAAATGGTCCACATCCAAAAAAAAAAAATCTTAAAAAAAACTTCAAACAGGGACAGAAACTGAATATTCGGGCATTCGGGATTCAGAACACCATAACACTATGACACCTAATAAAAAGTGAGAAAAACATGTTTACACGGTTACCCTCAGTTATCTTCAATTTTACTTAACAATCAGCATTAATTGCTTCAACCGACGTCTCCCTCATTATCGGGCCACCTGAGACACCTTTTGTGTTTTTTGCTTTTAGCGGTTTTACCACTTTGGAGCAGGTGCAGGCAAGAGAGCACCTGGCAGAGGTCTACTCAAATTCTCCTGTATGAAAAAGAAGCAAACACCTTTCTTAAGGCAAAAGGCTGCGGGAAGCTAACGCTCTGATTTCCAGCATATTGAGAACCCTTCCTTAAGATACGCCTCACAAAGACAACCCCCAAACCCTAATTTACCAGCCAGCACCTCACTGCTGATGGAGCCACAAGATCAGACACAGACCTCCGGTCTCGTACTTGGGCTCACCTGGCGACGCCACTTAGCAGACCGAGTACAAGCTGGGTAAAAATACGGCGGTCCTGAGCGAGGGAAGATGCGAGGGGTTCTCTAGTCCGAAAGTCGAGGAAGTTAAGTCTCGTCCCCCTCGCGATCCACACGGCTGTTGCAGGCCCGCGGGGTCTGTCACCTCCTCTCCACCTGCCCGCCGACCCCCTGAGCTCGCCGCAGGGAGGACTTCCCCATTTCTCTGCGTGCTCTCTTCCCAAAACAGCCGCGGAGGTTTTCATTCCCGTCCCATCTCCCGCCACACTCTCAGCCGCTTAAACATCAGAAAGACAGAAACGAAAACACCTCCGGGGACCGTCACCATCTTCCTCATTCTCCTGCCATCACCCCAGGAGTGTCGCCAGCCCCGTACGCCGCGAGCGGCTCGCAGGCGTTTCCTGGGCTCAACGATCACGGTTTCAGCCCCCCTCCCCGCCCCCCCATCTTTTCCGCTCTCCAGAAACCACGCCGGGCTGCGGCTCCGGCCCTCCCGCGCCTCAGCCGCGGCCCGGTCGCCGCCGCTGCAGCCGCCGGCTTTCGGCCGGGGGTCCCCGCGCCGCCATCACTCGGGCTCACCTGGGCCTCGACGACGCTCGGGAGGAAGCTCAGGGTGACCAGCAGCTGCAACGCGGCCGCCGCCCCCTGCCCTGCGCCGGCCCGCCCGACCCCCCGGCTCATGCTGACCTCTCCCCTCGCCGCGGCCGGCCGGGCCCCTCGGGGCCGGAGAACGGCGGGCGGCCCGGGCGACGACCCAAGGGGACGACTCCCGGCGGCCGAGAGACTCCAGGGTCAGAGGTTTGCACGCCCGTCGGGAGGTAGGGGACGCTCTGCCTGCCTGGCGCCCGGCAGCTGCGAGCGAGGCTGGTGAGTCGAGTGCCCCCGACTTCATCCCCCAGGCGGCCCCGCCCCCGGCCTCCCCTGCGCCGGCCCCGCCCCCTCCGACCGCGAGGCCTTTTGGGAGTTGTGGTCCCGCACGGCCGGGAGGGCGCCTCAGGCCGGAAGGCGGGGCCGGCGGCAGGGGAACCCGGGAACTACAACTGCGGAGACCGCTCCGCCTCCCCGGGGCTTCGGACTGCAAGGCGGCCAATGACTGGGGACCACGCGGGCCTCCAAAACAAGAGGCTGTGCGGGCTGTGCGGGCGGTGCGGGCCGGTGGAAGGGAGCGTCCTCCTTCGCAGCCGGCCGCCCGCTGCGCCCCTTCCCTTGGCAGTTGCTCCTGGAAACGGAGCGAAGGGGCCCCACCCTGTGTCTTCGCCCCCTGACACCGCACGGCCGCGAGGCTCCAGGATCTACGCAAATGAGAAACGAGGGCTCTTCGACTTTAAGTGTCGGGCGCTTTCTTTGTCTCACCCACTTTTCTGTAGCCTCACATCTACCGCGGGTGCCTGGATGAGCCAGCCACCTGCGACTTGTGGAGATGGCTTCGGCTCCTCCTTCATCTTATACGCCCCAGACGTGGATGTCGTCCTCTGCCTCGTCCAGCTCCCACTCCTATGCTGACACGTACAAACATAATTATATACATAATTACATACATAACTACATAATTACAAACACAAAGGATGGGACGTAACCCAAGTTCATAATAAAATCTGGGAATGGGGATGAACACACAGAAAATTTTGGAGTGATAACTGGGTTCAGCTCTCACCTCTAAAACATCCTAGTTTGTTATGTGGCTTTAGACAAGTTACTTAACCTCTCTGAGCCTCAGTTTGTCCGTCTATAAAGTAAACACACTAATACCCACCTGAAACATTGTTCTATCATTGCATAAGATTATAAACATAAAGGGCTTAGTATGGTGCCTAGTATAAAAGAAATGTTCAGGGCCTCCCTGGTGGCGCAGTGGTTGAGAGTCCGCCTGCCGATACTAGGGGACACGGGTTCGTGCCCTGGTCCGGGAAGATCCCACATGCCGCGGCGTGGCTGGGCCCGTGAGCCATGGCCGCTGAGCCTGCGCGTCCGGAGCCTGTGTTCCGCAACGGGAGAGGCCACAACAGTGAGAGGCCCGTGTACCGGAGAAAAAAAAAAAGAAATGTTCAATAAATGACAGCTGCTATTACCTTTATTAATATTCTTGATTTCTAGTAAACTAGTAATACATCACCTTACATTTATGCAGTGTGTATTAGTTTCCCACCGTTTGTATAACAAATTACCACAGATTTAGTGGCTTAAAACAAATTTACCATCTTACAGTTCTGGAGGTCAGGAGTCCAAACTGGATCAGCAGAGCTACATTCTTTCTAGAGGCTTTCTCTAGGGGACAATATGTTTTCTTGCCTTTTCCAGCTTCTAGAGGCCAGGCATTCCTTAGCTCATGACCGTGCATCATATTGTCACGTTTCACTCCCTCTGCTTCTGTTGTCACTCACTCCCTCTGCTTCTGTTGTCACATGCCTTCTCTTTCTAAACCTAACTCTACCGCCTCCCTCTTGTAAAGATCCCTGTGATTCCATTGGGCCCACCAGATAATCAAAAATAATCTTCCCAACTCAAAATCCTTAACATAATCACATCTGCTAAGTCCTTTTCGCCACATAGGGTAACATACTTTCAGGATCTGGGGATTAGGGCGTGGGCACCTTTGGGGGGCATTAATCAGCCTACATATATCTTATGAAGCACTTTCATAGTGCAAAATGAAAATGCAGGGTCCTGGCTCAAAAAATAGTAAGAATTTCAAGAGAGCGACAGCAGAGCATTAAGGCCAAGGGCAGTGCCCTTCTGAGCACAGGTCACATGCCCAGAAGCCAGCCCTGCTGTCCTATTCCTTTTCAGCACCTCTTTCTCCTGCCTGCAAACATGTCTAGCTCATCCCTAGCTTAAAAACAAAAAGAATTTTTACTTGATTCTTCCAAATACTTTTCCATCCCTCCTCTTTTTTTCTTTGCCAAACTTATATTTTCTATCCTCCCGTTTCCTTCTTTCCCTCATATAAACGTACTCTGTCCCCATCAGTCTGCTAAAGCTTTGCTCTTATCAAGTCCAGTGGACTTTCCTCAAGAGTCCTTGTCTCTGTTCAGCGTTTTATGTTACTGGTAACACATACATCCTGGGATGATGTTATAAAAAAATGCCGGGAAATTTTTGTTGTTGTTAAAAAGAGTGGATTATAAATTTACTTGTTATAAAATCTCAGGTCCTTGAATAGATCTTTACTCTTGGGTCCTCTCTTGGATGCGCAGTTTGAACCTTTCCATCCCTAATGCTATGGTTGGAAGTTGTAACAGAAGTAAAGTGTATGTGCTAATTCCCTTTGGTTGCAACCCACAAAAATCAGCTCTAGCTAAAAAAAATTTTTTTTTTTTAATAATAGCAGATTTTAAAAGTGTGGAATAGCTTATAGTACTGAGGAAGATTTCACCACTCACACCTCCGGAAATGCAAGTCCATCAGGACAGCATTCAGGGACTCCAAGGAGAGTCTTACCTAGGACACTGCCATTGGACTGATCAGTTCCAATCATTTTAGTCATTGTCCCTCCTATCAAAATTCAGATTTCTTCTAGAGTTTAGCTTCAGGGGAGGGAGCAAGCTCTTTGATTGACAACCACACAATACCACACAAAATGAGCAAGACGTAATTACACAGATGAATAGTGAGTGCTACTGCCTTCAATCATTAAAAGAAGGGAAAAAGACGCTGGTCAGACAAAAGTGACAGATGTCCCCTTCAGGAAGTCATGCTTTTATTCGTGTACTCCCTTTGCACATACTTTTTTTTTTAACCTCAGCATATATTCACACATTCATTAAATTGTCCCAGATGTCCTGAGTGCAGAAAACCAAGAAGCACACCTCTGGACACTGGCGGCCCAGAAATAGTAACAATATGCATCCTGTAGTTTATGTAATTTTTGATTTACTTAACA